>NC_080541.1:227777900-228095400 GCF_028640845.1 Ahaetulla prasina | reverse complement strand
GGGGGACCAGAATGTTTACGTCTTTTTTGAACCCGGGAAGGACAACATGCACGACCTGGTGAGGCGGCGTAAGCGTGTGCCAGAGTCCGAGGCCGTCGCTCTTTTCCGACAAATGGCCGAAGCCGTCGCCCATTGTCACCAGCACGGCGTCGTCCTCCGAGACATCAAACTGAGGAAGTTTGTCTTTGCGGATCGAGAAAGGTGAGAATGGAAAAAAACCGGCTGATTTTCCCAGAGCAACGCAAAAAAGTTGCAGCAGAAAACTCCGAGATTTTGCCTGCAGACATTATTAAAATTCAATGTAATTGTGGCGAGGTGTCCAATTAACCCCTCCCATTTAGCAGATTTCAGTCTCGTCAGGGAATTGGGCTGTCAGAGACACTGATGCGAATTGGTAATTTTATATAAAATAAATCTATTTTAAACTTAAATTTAAAGCAGACAAGAGAGCTGGGAACATCATGAGGTAAATCAAATCATCCGTTGCTTCTTGTCCTGCCTTCTGGTGCTTTGGAAAATAATTTGACCCTTTTCTTCTTTGTGGCAGCCCCTCAAATACTGGAAGGCTGCTATCATGTCACCCCTAATTCTTCTTTTCTCTAGACTGGCCAAACCCAATTCCTGCAACCATTCTTTGTATGTGTTAGTTTCCAGGACTTTGATCATCTTAGCTGCTCCTTTGCACTTTTTCCAAAGTCTCAACATCTTTTTATTTATTTATTTATTTATTTATTTTTGTCATAACATTATATACAAGCACATACATTGGAAGGAAACAATAGGACAGGAACGGTAGGCACATTGGTGCTCTTATGCATGCCCCCCCTTATAGTCCTCTTAGGAATGGGGTGAGGTCAACGGTAGACAGTTTTTGGTTGAAGCTTTTGGGAGTTTGAGAAGAGACCACAGAGTCAGGTAGTGTATTCCAAGCGTTAACAACTCTGTTACAGAAGTCATATTTTCTGCAATCAAGATTGAAGCGGTTAACATTAAGTTTGAATCTATTGTTTGCTCTTGTATTATTGCGATTGAAGCTGAAGTAGTCTTTAACAGGAAGGACATTGCAATAGATGATTCTGTGTGTTAAACACAGGTCTAGTCGGAGTCAGCGGAGTTCTAAGTTTTTGTAATGTGGGGACCAAAACTGGGCGCAGGATTCCAGGTGTGGTCTTACTAAGGCTTTATAAAGCGGTACTAATACATGATGTGATTTTGATTCTGTGTCTCTATTTATACAACCCATAACTGTATTAGCATTTTTTAAAAATTTTATTATTTTGATTTATATACCGCCCTTCTCCCGAAGGACTCAGAGTGGTTTACAGCCAAATAAAAACAGAAATATAAAAATTAGAAACATTATTAAAAGACTTATTCAATTTGGCTAACAACTAAAATTCAATAAAAAAAAACTAAAACTCAATTAAAAGCCCCCATTAAAACTATTAGGCCAGCCCTGCGTGATGAAACAAGAATGTCTTTAGCTCGCGTCTAAAGGTCCGGAGGTCGGGGAGTCGACGCATCCCTGGAGGTAGCTCGTTCCGGAGGGCAGGAGTCCCCACAGAGAAGGCCCTCCTCCTGGGGGTCGCCAGTTGACATTGTCTGGCCGACAGCACCCTGAGGAGACCCTCCCTATGGGAGCGCACTGGTCGATGGGAGGCCACCGGTAGCAGGAGGCGGTCCCGTAAGTAACCCGGTCCTATGCCACACACGGCTGGCTCAGGTTTAAGTGATCGTCCATTAAGACTCCAAGATCCCTCTCACAGTTGCTGTTTCTGAGCCAGTTCTCGCTTAATCTGTACTTCTACCTTTGGTTTTTCCAGGTCCAAGTTGCTCCTGGAGAACTTGGAAGATGCTCAGGTCCTGCTGGGCCCCGATGATGCCTTGGTGGACAAGCACGGCTGTCCAGCTTACGTGGGTCCCGAAATCCTGAGCTTCAAAGGCTCCTATTCTGGAAAGGCGGCTGATATCTGGAGCCTAGGGGTGGTCCTTTACACACTGCTGGTGGGCTGCTACCCCTTCCAGGGCACCAAGCCCATCTCATTGTTTGGCAAGATTTGTCGCGGACATTTTACGGTTCCGGGCGACCTCTCGCCCAAGGCCCAGTGCCTTATCCGCTGCCTCTTGCGAAAGGATCCGGCTGAAAGGCTGACCGCTAGCGAGATCCTGCTCCATCCTTGGCTGGCTTCGAACCCAGTCCCCAAACCATTGGGGGTCGGCCCCCCTGGAGGGCAGGGACTGGACCAAGTGGTTCCCAAAATGGAGAGCTGCAGAAAGGATTTGGATAAATTGCGAGGAGGGGACAGATGAAGTGGCCTGGAAGGGAAGAATGCGGAAGAAAGCACGCAAGCATGTGGCATTGAAAGCCATATCTTGGCTGCCTCGGAAGTGCCTTTTGGGGGACAAATGACATGTCACCTTTGCCCTTCCGTGGGGCAGGGGTCACTTTGTCCCAAAACATGGGTAGAGAAGGGCTTCACCCCCTCTTCCTCCTTGTTCGTTCTCGCCTATGCCAAAGAAACCTAGAGGAGTTTCGTCAAGCACCCGCAAGCTCTTAAAGAGGACTGTTTTTGCACTTTCAATTTGGGATCTGTATTGCTGATCTGGACAAGGACCCTGGAAGGAACCTGCTGGAATGATTGATGGGAGAAAGAGATGTAGCATGGATGATGTTACGTAGTTTGGTAATGAGACGTCTGCAAGTAAACTGCTAAGCTCGGAGAGCCCAAAGGACCCTGCAGTCCTCCTCCTCCTCCTTTTCTTCTTCCTTTTCCTCCTCCTCCTTCTTTTCCTCCTCCTCCTCCTCCTCTTCCTCCTCCTCCTTTTCTTCTTCCTTTTCCTCCTCCTCCTCTTCTTCTTTTCCTCCTCCTCCTCTTCTTCTTCCTTTTCCTCCTCCTCCTCCTCTTCCTCCTCCTCCTCCTCCTTTTCTTCTTCCTTTCCTCCTCCTCCTCCTCTTCCTCCTTCTCCTCCTCCTTTTCTTCTTCCTTTCCTCCTCCTCCTCCTCCTCCTTTTCTTCCTTTACTCCTCCTCCTCCTCCTCCTCTTCTTCTTCCTTTTCCTCCTCCTCCTCCTCTTCCTCCTCCTCCTCCTCCTCCTTTCCTTCTTCCTTTTCCTCCTCCTCCTCTTCTTCCTTTTCCTCCTCCTTTTCTTCTTCCTTTACTCCTCCTCCTCTTCTTCCTCCTCCTCCTCCTCCTCCTCCTTCCTCCTTCCTCCTCCTCCTTCTTTCCTCCTCCTCCTCCTCTTCCTCCTCCTTTTCTTCTTCCTCCTCCTCCTCTTCTTCTTTCCTCCTCCTCCTCTCTTCCTCCTTCCTCCTCCTCCTCCTCCTCCTTCCTCCTTCCTCCTCCTCCTCTTCTTCTTTTCCTCCTCCTCCTCCTTTTCTTCTTCCTTTTCCTCCTCCTCCTCTTCTTCTTTTTTTCTTCCTCCTCCTCCTCCTCCTCCTCCTTCTCCTCCTCCTCCTCCTCCTCCTCCTTTCTACAAAGCTCGCTCCCTTCCCCTATTGATGATGTTACCTAGCTTGGTTATGAGATATCTGCCAGAAACCAGCCAATCTCAGAGATCACCAAGGACCCTGCAGAAAAAGATCTGGTGGCAGATCCTGCTTTTTCTCCATCCCAGGGCTGGATTTCATGGTCCACCATTTCAGGGGAAGGAATGGATGGGAGCGATTGCGTGATGGACATTTCTGCAACGTGTGGGATCACTTTCCCTGATGCCAAAGAGAAGGTTGAGATGGAAGCAGCGACTGGTGCTTTCTGATGGGGAGGAAGAGGGTAGCCTTGGGGGGGATGGGGGAAGAGGCCAAAGGGAGGGGGGGGTCCTTGGGTTGGCTTTCCCTGTTTTTTTCTGAAACCCCCACCTCCCAAAAAACTGGGATAGGCTTAAATTGCTTGCATCCCGCCATCTGTTGTGTCGGCGCCCCCCGAGCCGGGCCCCCTGCCAGAAAGTGACTTGGAAAGTGAGGGGGAAGGGCCATCAGGACTTACCTCAGGAGCACCGGCTTCCCTGGCTCAGCTCCAGGAGCCAGAGGCAGGCCAGGTGGAGGAGATAACGAGGCCTCCGTCCCCTGACTCTTCCCCCCCCAGGCCACGCCTTCAGACCCAGCTGATGGCAATCAGGCCTGGCTGGACCCTAGGTTTCGTAGGCAGGAGAGGCGGGAACAACAGAAGCAGGGGTGGGGCAGGCCTAGGAAGTGCTGAGTCATGGAGCCACACCCCACAGGATATAAAAGCAGTGAGGGCTGCTATAACTCTTCGTAGCAGGCAAAATCAACTGCTTAACTAAGAGCTGAAGTCCTGTTTGTTCCTGGGTGACTCATCGGCATCGAGGGAGATAACAGAGACACTTGGCAGACGCTGGCTATTCTGCTGCCAGAGCTGATAGTGCCGGCTAATTAAGCCATCGCTCGGACGGAGGCGAGGGGGGACAGAACACCATCCTTAATATGAATACACTGTGAACGGCTTGGGTTAATCAGTGTTTTTCAGACTTGCTGCTTTTAAGATGTATGGGTCAACTCCCAGAATTCCTCAAGAGAGCTGGGGAATTCTGGGAGTTGAAGTCCACCCATCTTCAAAAGCAGCCAAGGTTGAAAAATATTGGCTCCCCAACGTCTCGTCTGTCCTTTATACCTTTCTTTTGATGCAATCTTCCTGCCTTAAAAGGACGCTGCTCTCGATCCGGAAAACAGTGCCCTGTTTCTCACCTGAAATTTGTTTCACAATTCTACTTGACAGATGTGGGGTGTTTGGGGCCTTCTCCAGAGGAGCTTTCTTGATCCCAAAAAACGTGGTCCATTACATTCAGGGGCCTTGTGACTTTAGAAGACAATGTTTGCCGCTATGTTTTCTAAGCTTGCTCACTTGGCTTGAGATGGTTTTTCACCTCTGCTCCGCTCAGGATTGCATTAATATGTGTGTGTGTGTGTGTGTATTTTAACTACAGACCTGTGAAGATAGGATGGCAAAAGAAGGTTCTTGTTAGGTGAGCTCATAGTTCTTGGTTGGGTTTGAAGACCAAGTCAAGAGTTGAGGTCACCAAGATCTGGTCCTTCCTCCTGATTTCAGGATCCTCCCCATAATAGTTCTGGATACCTCATTTCCTCAAGTTTCTTTCTCCAACTCCAGAAATTGAGATGTTGTTGAAAAAGAGCCATAGTAGATCATGGTTGCGTTGAGGTGTAGCCATCAGAGAAGGTATATGTGGGTACGTGTGCAAATTTTAACCACAGACCTGTGAAGATGGCTGGTTTTGAAGGTGGAAATAGAGGACGCTTGTCACTTGAGTCCATAATTCTTGGTTGGGTTTGAAGACCAAGCCAAGGTTTGAAGCCACCAAGATCTAGCCCTTCCTCTTGACCTCCTGATCTTCCCCATAACAGTTATGGATACTTCCTTCTCTCAAGTTTCTTTCTCCAACTCCAGAAATTAAGATGTTGTAGGAAGAGGGCCATGGTTGGGTTGAAGTATAACCATCAGGAAAGGCACTTGATGAGTTAGTTGAGCAAGACATGGTTGCGTCTGAGTTCCTCCACCATTCTTCCAACCCTGAAAGACTTGGTTTGTCCATTAGTTCCAAGGATGGAGCTGGTTTGGTCATGGGTGGTCAGGCAACCCAACCCAACCCAACCCAACCCATGGGATGCCAGCTCTACTTGCAAGATGCCAACTCTGCATGCAAGATCTACCAACTCTTGTACTCCATGATGGAGAATCTTCTCAGGAGAAGAACTGGGATTTTTGGGGAGCCCCATGGCCTTCAAGTAGCTCTGTGCTAGAGATAGTAACTGGAGGAGAAATTGATCTGCCCTCCTGGAGAACCAGCCGAATTTCCAGTGTGCCTGCAAAACTACCTCTCCCAGCATTCCTTGGGAACAGACTTCGCTTGATCTTCCAAGCTGCTTTATGGTTCCTGTGTGTGTGTGTGTGTAATCTTTGGGACTCAACTTACTTTGGGGAGGATCAGTTTGGCCAAAGCACATGGATAGTCCTCAACTTGCAACCATTCATTTAGTGACCGTTTGAAATTACAAGGGCACTGAAAGAAATGACTTAGGACCATTTTTCACACTTACGACCATTGCAGCCTCCCCAGGGTCCCGCGGTCAAAATTCAGATGCTTGGCAACCGACTCGTGTTTATGACGGTCGAAGAGCCCCGGGGTCAACGTGATCCCCTTTTGTGACCTTCTGACAAGCAAAGTCAATGGGGGAAGCCGTACTCGCTTAAGAACCGTGCTGCTAACTTTACAACTGCGGTGATTCACTTAACGACCGTGACAAGGAAGGTCGTAAAATGGGCCAATGTTCCCTTAACAAATGTCTCACTCAGCAACAGATATTTGGGGAACCATTGTGGTTGTAAGTCGAGGACTACCTGTAAAAAAAACTTGCTTATTCGAGAGGTATTTTTCAACCTTAGCCGCTTAAAGTCGTGTGAACTTCAACTCCCAGTACACCGCTAGTCCTCGACTTACGACCACTCCTTTAGTGAGTGATTCTAAGTGGAAAAAAACTGATGCACCATCGGTCCTCGCTCTTACGACTGTCCCGGCATCGCCAGGTCACATGATCAAAATCCAGGCCCTTGGCCAGCGTCATTAGCGAACGTCTCACGAGCAAAGTCAGTGGAGGAAGCCAGATTCGCTTAATGACCACACGATTCACTTAATGACCGCAGTGATTTGCTTCACTGTGCCCTCTCCCCCCCCCAAAAAAAATTAATTATAAAATCAGGTGAAATTCTCTTGCTTAGCAATGGAAAAACTCTGTCCGCCAATTGTGGTCATAATTCGAGGACTACCTGCATAGATGGCAGAAAGGCTTTTAATGGTTGCTACTTACCGGCTCCTTTAAAGAAAAGCAGATTTGATCCAGGGAGAATTCCCAGTGGATCCTCAACCAAGAACCGATTCCCCCCATGGCTGCATGTCGTGCGATCCTTTTGTATTATGCATTACCCAGGTTATCTCTGTGTGTAGCAAAACAACAATGTGCCTTTTTATCTCTGACAAAACAACCACCTGACACCTGTTGGGCCCACACAACCTGCAGGTAAAATTCACTGTGAAGTCCCATGCATCAGGGTCTCTGATGAGTAACAGAGCTGAAAAGGGACCCTGGAGGTCCTCTAGTCCAACCCCCTACTCAAGCAGGAAACTATATACCATTTCAGACGAATGGCCTTTCGATCTCTCAAAAACCTCCAGGGACAGAATACCCACAACTTCCAGAGGCAAGCCATTTAGAATAAGAAGAGTTGGAAGGGACCTTGGAGGTCATCTAGTCCCCCCCGCACTCAGGTAGAATGCCCTGTACCATTCCAGACAAATGGCTCTCCAATTTCTTCTTGAAAACCCCTAGTGATGGAGCACCCACAACTTCTGGAGGCATCCGGAAATGGAAGGCCATGAGTTCAAATCCTGTCTTGGGGATGAAAGCCGGCTGGGTGACTTTGGGCCAATCACCGGGAGGCTCTGAGTTCTAGTCCTGCCCTGGGATGAAAGCCTGCTCTGGACCATTCACTCTCTCAGCCCCAACCCACCTTTGCAGGGTGGTTGTGCGAAAACTAGAAGGAAGGAACGTTTTGTGTGTATTTGTAACATTATTACATTACATTATTTGTAAAAATAATGAAGGCAGGATAAAAATAAATGAGTGAAGTTCATAATTAAATGAATCATGCAAATGTGCAGCATTTGTTCCACAAAAAAAGGAGCTAAATGTTAAAAATTTTAAATTTTAACTTCATTTATGGCAGCGCACAGGGTAAGATGATCTGCATGTCTTCGGTGTGTGATTCTCACTTTGTGCCAGATTATAGTTTTATTTCCTGGGGGGATCGTACATTGTGTGCACAGGACTGCTACATTTGATAAACCTGGGTTTAGTGAGCTGTGTGAACGGAGCCTCTCACACTCTTTTAAACAGTGAGTTTGCCAATTTTTCTGTCTTTTGGAAAATAAAAAAAAGAAAGAATTGTTTGGCATTTGTAGCAATATTTTTTGAGATTTTAAGTACCCAGAGAAGTATGAATAAATTTTTTTGCCTATATCCTGTTTCTGCAGTTTTCCTAAAGTACAGATTGAATGTAAATAGGCGGCAATATAAATCTAATAAATAAAATAAAATAAAGCAGTATTTTTCAAACTTGGCCATTTTATGATTTCTGGACAGAATAAAAATAGTGTCTATCAAACTGTTTTAAAATACATATATTTTTAAAGTACTCTTTAAAAGGATGAGTTATATTCTGTATCACATTTTCTCAACCTTGGCAATTTTAAGATGCGTGGACTTCAAGTCCCAGAATTCCTCAGCCAGCAAAGCTTTAAGACTTGTGGACATCAACTTCCAGAATTCCTCAGCCAGGAAAGCTGGCTGAGGAATTCTGGGAGTTAAAGTCCACAAGTCTTAAAATTGCCAAATTTGGACACCCCTGCCTTAAACAGCGCGTCATCTGGGTACAAATATGTCTGTGCAATAACCATCAAAATTTACAACAGCATTCATTACATTGATGTTAATTCTCTGATCTTACAATTGTAGCATGGAACATAGTAAACCTATTCATTTTTCCCTCTTACCATATCTTCTTAATAAGAATATAATAATAATATTAAGCATAATAATCCTATCAGTCATTACCCTCATAACACTCATCATACGGTTAACATCTCTATCTTAACAAACATGTTTTCAACTCTTCTCCAATCTCCTCCTTTGATTCCCAACTTTCATTTTTATTCTCTTAACCATCGATAAAATAATTCCCATATGGAATAGAATAGAAAAGAATTTTTTTTATTGGCCAAGTGTGATTGGACACACAAGGAATTTGTCTTTGGTGCATACGCTCTCAGTGTATATAAAAAGACAAGATACATTCATCAAGAATCATAAGGGACAACACTTAATGATAGTCATAGGGTACAAATAAGCAATCATATATATATATATATATAGAATATGGAATAGAATAGAATAGAATAGAATAGAATAGAATAGAATAGAATAGAATAGCATTTTTTATTCGCTGAGTCTGATTGGACACACAAGGAATTTGTCTTTGATGCATATGTTCTCAGAAAAGATACCTTCATCAAGAATCATAAGGTACAACACTTAATGATAGTCAAAGAATATACAATAGAATAGAATATAATTCTTTATTGGCCAAGTGTGATTGGACACACAAGGAATTTGTCTTTGGTGCATAGGCTCTCAGTGTATGTAAAAAGACAAGATACATTTCATAAAGAATCATAAGGGACAACACTTAACGATAGTCATAGGGTACAAATAAGCAATCATATATATATATATAGAATATAGAATAGAATAGAATAGAATAGAATAGAATTTTTATTGGCCAAGTGTGATTGGACACACAAGGAATTTGTCTTGGTGCATACGCTCTCAGCGTACATAAATAGAATAGAATAGAATTTTTTATTGGCCAAGTGTGATTGGACACACAAGGAATTTGTCTTGGTGCATATGCTCTCAGTGTACATAAAAGAAAAGATACGTTCATCAAGGTACAACATTTACAACACAATTGATGATCAATATATCAATATAAATCATAAGGATTGCCAGCAACAAGTTATAGTCATACAGTCATAAGTGGAAAGAGATTGGTGATGGGAACTATGAAACGATTAATAGTAGTGCAGATTTAGTAAATAGTCTGACAGTGTTGAGGGAATTATTTGTTTAGCAGAGTGATGGCCTTCGGGAAAAAACTGTATATAAAAGAAAAGATACATTCATCAATAATCGTAAGGTACAATACTTAATGATAGTCATAGGATACAAATAAGCAATTCTATTCTATAGAATAGAATAGAATAGAATAGGATAGAATTTTTTATTGGCCAAGTGTGATTGGACACACAAGGAATTTGTCTTTGGTGCCTATGCTCTCAGTGTACATAAAAGAAAAGATACGTTCATCAAGAATCGTAAGCTACAAAACTTAATGATAGTCATAGGCAGTGGTGGGATTCAAGTAATTTAACAACCGGTTCTCTGCCCTAATGATTTCTTCCAACAACCAGTTCACCAAAGTGCTCAGAAAGTTAACAACCGGTTCTCCCGAAGTGGTGTTGAACTGGTTGAATCCCACCACTGGACAGGGTACAAATAAGCAATCATATATATAGAATAGAATAGAATAGAATAGAATAGAATAGAATAGAATAGAATAGAATAGAATAGAATTCTTTATTGGCCAAGTGTGATTGGACACACAAGGAATTTGTCTTGGTGCATATGCTCTCAGTATATATAAAAAGACAAGATACATTCATCAAGAATTGTAAGGGACGACACTTAATGATAGTCATAGGCTACAAATAAGCAATCATATATGTATAGAATATAGAATAGAATAGAATAGAATAGAATAGAATAGAACAGAACAGAACAGAACAGAACAGAACAGAATAGGGAATAGAATGGAATGCAGAATAGAAAATAGAATAGAATAGAATAGAATAGAATAGAATTCTTTATTGGCAAAGTGTGATTGGACACACAAGGAATTTGTCTTGGTGCAGACGCTCTCAGTATATATAAAAAGACAAGATACATTCATCAAGAATCATAAGGGACGACACTTAACGATAGTCATAGGCTACAAATAAGCAATCATATATATATAGAATATAGAATATAGAATAGAATAGAACAGAACAGAACAGAACAGAACAGAATAGGGAATAGAATGGAATGCAGAATAGAAAATAGAATAGAAGAGAAGAGAAGATAATTCTTTATTGGCCAAGTGTGATTGGACACACAAGGAATTTGTCTTTGGTGCATAGGCTCTCAGTGTACATAAAAGAAAAGATACGTTCATCAAGGATCATAAGGTACAACACTTAACGATAGTCATAGGCTTCAAATAGGCTCCCTTTAGGCTGAAAAAGTAACAGCTGCTACGCCCCCCCACCCAAAAAAAGAAGCAGCAGCAGCAGCAGCAGCGGGAGAGGCTTGAATCTGGATTGGACGGGGGACCACCAGGTGATCTCGGAGCAGAGAGAGAGAGAGAGAGAGAGAGAGAGAGAGAAGGAGAAAACTAAAAACCAGCCCGGAAACAAGCCGCTTCCCCGCTAATCCGGCTCTGCTCTGCTCTGCTTCCGGGGACTGACTTGGCCGTGGGAAGGGAGTCACGCCGGACCGTTTGCGGGGTCGGCCACGGGAGAGGGGGAGGGGGAGGGGGAGGGGGGAGAAGACCCGGCCCCCGTGACGTCACGGGGATTCCCTCTTGCCCGGGGCTCCGAAGCGGAAGCCGCGTGCTCCTCCTCCTCCTCCTCCTCTCCGCTTTCTTTGCTTTCGTTTTCCTGGAAGCGGCCGAGCAGTTTTTCCCTGCCCGGGGCTGGAGGTCAGTCTTGCGTGGACCCCTCCCCTCCTCCTCCTCCTCCTCCTTTGCAATCTCCCCCCCCTGGGAAATGGGGGGGAGGCTGGGGGGGGTATCCCACCTCCTGGAGTTTTGCAAGTTTTGCAAGGTGGGGCGGGAGGCCCAGGCCGCCTGGGGGTGGATGGTGGGGGGTGGGTGGGGTGGATCTCTGCTCCCTCCCCCAGAGTTGTGTTTCTCTCCCAGTTTCTTCCCTCCCCCCTCCTTCTTTGCATTCTCCCCCTCCTCCCCACCCTGGAAATGGGGGGGGGGCTGGGGGAGGTATCCCACCTCCTGGAGTTTTTGCAAGTTTTGCAAGGCGGGGCGGGAGGCCCAGGCCGCCTGGGGGGTGGATGGTGGGTGGGTGGGGGTTTGAAGGGGTGGGTGGGGGTGGATCTCTGCTCCCCTCCCCCCAGAGTTGTGTTTCTCTCCCCCCCACCCCAGTTTCTTCCCTTGCCCTCCCCCTTCCCCAAAGAGGCGTGGGGGGGCTTGGCTTGGCTTCCTGCAGTCCCTGGGCGCGGGGTTGCAACTTGGAAAGCGGCTTTTTGTGTGTGTGTGTGTGTGTTTATGTGTGTTTTTGTGTGCCTTGCGGTGCTATAGTCCCTCTCTGGCACACACACACACCTGTGCCCCTAGGCAGATAGGGGGCTAGAGAGACCCCTCTGGGGCTGCTTCTCTGCTGCTTTTTATTTATTTTTATGTATTTATTTTGTCACAACATTATATATAAACACATATTATTATTATTTTATTTATTCATATTTTTATACCGCCCTTCTCCGAAGACTCAGGGCGGTGTACAGCCAATAAAACGACAAGAATCCCCCAAAATTTAAAATACACTATCAAATTTAAAAAACTGATTCAATCGCTGTACCATTAAAATATTAGCTAAAATTTATCAAAACTAAAACCTAAGTAAAACCCTATAAAAAACACACTAAAATCCCCATACTAAAATCAATCAGGCCAGCCCCGCTTGGTGAAAAAAGAAAGTCTTGAGCTCGCGCTTATATATATTCCTTTCCTATAATGAAACAATAGGACAGGAACGGTAGGCACTTTTGTGCTCTTATGCACGCCCCTTATAGTCCTCTTAGGAATGGGGTGAGGTCAATAGTAGAGAGTTTTTGGTTGAAGATTTTGGGATTTTGAGTAGAGACTATAGAGTCAGGTAGTGAGTTCCAAGCGTTAACAATTCTGTTACAAAAGTCATATTTTCTGCAATCAAGATTGAAGCGGTTGACATTAAGTTTGAATCTATTTTTTGCTCTTGTATTATTGCGATTGAAGCTTAAGGGGCGTGCATAAGAGCACAAATGTGCCTACCGTTCCTGTCCTATTGTTCCTTTTCATTATATCAAATTAACGTAGTTACTGCATTCTTTTGCTTATATATATATATATATTTTTCTTATATGATGTGTTGTTGTTTTATGTCGATGTTTGTATACTGTTGTGACAAATGAAATAAAAAAAAAGTAGTCTTTAACAGGAAGAGGAGAAGGGCTGGAATGGGCAGTGTGTGTGTGTGTGTTTGTGTATTGGGGGGGGAACGGGTGAACTTTGACCTTAGAAGGGGAAGGGTCCATCCCATCCTCCCCCTTTGCTCTTTGACTTGGAACTCCAAGTCCGCAACCCCCCCACCCCCCCACATGTGCGCTTAACCCTATCACAGTAGCAAACTCCCTAGCTATAGTTTGGTTTGTTGATTTCAAGTGTCTGGTCCCCTTGAAGCAAAGGTCTCCAACTTTGGCAACCTTTAAACCTGGGCTGGCTGGGGAATTCTGGGAGTTGAAGTCCTTTTTTTTTTAGAATAGAATTTTTTTTATTGGCCAAGTGCGATTGGACACACAAGGAATTTGTCTTGGTGCAAATTCTCTCAGTGTACATAAAAGAAAAGATACGTTCATCAAGGTACAACATTTACAACACAATTGATGATCAATATATCAATATAAATCATAAGGATTACCAGCAACAAGTTATAGTCATACAGTCATAAGTGGAAAGAGATTGGTGATGGGAACTATGAAACGATTAATAGTAGTGCAGATTCAGTAAATAGTCTGACAGTGTTGATGGAATTATTTGTTTAGCAGAGTGATGGCCTTCGGGAAAAAAACTGTTCTTGTGTCTAGTTGTTCTAGTGTGCAGTGCTCTATAGCGTCGTTTTGAGGGTAGGAGTTGAAACAGTTTATGTCCAGGATGCGAGGGATCTGCAAATATTTTCACGGCCCTCTTCTTGATTCGTGCAGTATACAGGTCCTCAATGGAAGGCAGGTTGGTAGCAATTATTTTTTCTGCAGTTCTAATGATCCTCTGATAATTCTAATTATCCTCCGGGCTTAAAGTTGCCAAGGTTGAGGACCCCTGTCCTGAAGGTGGTCCCGCCATCTCTTTCCCTACACCCCCAGGGAAAAGCAGAGGTGGGTCCAGTTTTAGGGGGGGGACCCTGTTCCTCCCCCTCCTTAGGGGTGGTAGGAGTTTTTGCCCCGCTGTAATGGTGGGAGTGGGCTGTAGACAGCTGAAGGGGGGGGTCCCCATTCCAGCATTAGGCCCTTCCTGATGGCCATTTGGCCTTTGGTTTGGACGAGAATTTCACGTCTTCCGGGACTCTGGAATTCCTAACTTTTGCAAAGTTTCTTGGCTCCAAAATAATAGATGCAAGGTTAACCCTCCGCTGATGGATTTTTTTCTTCTGCTTGGGGGTGGGGAGGGGGTTTAATTTAAACCCGGTGTTGAGCTTTATTTAACAGGCCGTCCTCGACTTACAACAGCTCATTTAGGGACCGTTCGAAGTTATATAACGGCACTTTTTAGTTTCTCACACTTACGACCTCCTTTTCAGCATTCCTCCTGCTCGCCTGATTTTCATTTGGGTGCTTGACAACTGGTGCACAGTTATGACGGTCGCAGTGTCCCAGGGGTCACGCGATCCCCTTTGGCGACCTTCCGACAAACAGAGTCAAGGGGGAAGCCGGATTCGCTTAACAACCGGGTGATTCATTTAACAACAGCGATGATTCACTTAGCCACAGTGGCAAGGACAGTCGTGAAATGGGGCAAAACCCGAGTAACAAATGTCTCCCTTAGCAACGTAAATGCTGGCCTCGGTTGCGGTCTTACGTCGAGGACTGCTTGTATTTCTTTATTATTATTATTATTATTATTATTATTATTATTATTATTATTATTATTATTATTATTATTATTATTATTATTTTTAGGGGTGAGTGGGGATTAGCAGTCAGTTCCTTTGAACTGCCCCTTAAGCTGGGCTGTCAAAATTGCAGACTTTCTGATAATTTCCCTCCCTCGTCCTGATCTTCCTTCCTTCCTTCCTCCCTCCCTCCCTCCCTCCCTCCCTCCCATTGAACATAGAATCCTAGGGCTGGAAGGGACCTTAGAGGTCTTGTAGTCCAACCCCCTGCCCAAGGCAGAGAACTTTATTCTATCCTAGACAAGTGGCTGTCCAGTCTCTTTTTAAAAAACTGCAGTGATTGGAGCACCCACAACTTCTAGAGGCAACCTGTTCCGCTGGCTAATTGTCCTCATTGTCAGGAAATTTCTCCTAAATTCTAGGTTGAATCTCTCCTTGATCAGTTTCCATCCATTGTTCCTTGTCTGGCCTTAAGGTGCTTTGGAGAATTTCAATCCTCTCCCCTTCCTTCCTTCCTTCCTTCCTTCCTTCCTTCCTTCCTTCCTTCCTTCCTTCCTTCCTTCCTTCCTTCCTTTCTTTCCTCCTTTCCTTCCTTCCTTCCTTCCTTCCTTCCTTCCTTCCTTCCTTCCTTCCTTCCTTCCTTCTCTCTCTCTCTCTCTCTCTCTTCCTCCCCTCCCTCCCTCCCTCCCTCTGTTTCTGTTTCTGTTTCTCTCTAATTGATTGAGTCATTCTTTTATTCACTGCTAATCTAAAAACACATTTCATGGTGGCTCACAACAACAATAAAACCCAAAAATGAAAAAAAACAAACCACACCTTTTGGGTTGTCTGGAGAATAACTCAGCCTGTTTGGGCCATGGTTCGTTCCTTCTTTCTTTCTTTCTTTCTTTCTTTCTTTCTTTCTTTCTTTCTTTCTTTCTTTCTTTCTTTCTTTCTTTTTTCTTTCTTTCTTCTTTCTTTCTTTCTTTCTTCCTTCCTTCCTTCCTTCCTTCCTTCCTTCCTTCCTTTCTTCCTTCCTCCTTCCCTTCCTCTGTTTCTGTTTCTCTCTAATTGATTGCGTCATTCTTTTATTTACTGCTAATCTAAAAACACATTTCATGGTGGCTCACAACAACAATAAAACCCAAAAATGAAAAAAAAAAACCCTCACCTTTTGGGTTGTCTACATATCTTAAAAGTCTACATATCTTAAAACTGTCAAGTTTGAGAAATAATACAGGGAGGCATTTAGTTGTGACCTTGGATATCCCTATCATAATATACAGTAGTAGTACAATAGGCCAACATTGTGGAAACCTTTTGGGAAAAGTGTATTTTCTAAAACTAGCTAATAGTACCACTTTTTTTTTTTGCAGTAGTACTGTAAAATTATATATCAATGGAAAGATAATTTAATCAAGAATGTAATACAATAACTTTTATGGAGGATTTGCTATTAGAACAGCAGTTACAGTATAAAGAAGAAAAGTGAAACACGAAGAAAAAATGAGATAGACCAAAATGATCACCATAGAAAAAATATACAAAAATTATCACCATGTCAGTTAATCCTTAGTTGGGTGACCTTTAGCATGAATTACGGCCTTAGAAGGTCTTCCCATGGAGTGAACCAAGTCCTTTAGTTCTGCAGCTGTTGTAATGTGAAACCAAGATTGAATGATGGCTTCTATTAATTGGGTTTTATTGCTGGGTCGCTTCCTCTTTTCTTTAGTCGGCTCCATAGATTTTCAATTGGGTTATTAGGTCTGGGCTATTCCCAGGCCATTCCAGCAGTGGAATAGGATTATCTTGAAACTCCAAAAAAAAAGTGGTGTTATTAGCCATCAAACCTCAAAAATACACTTTTCCCAAAAGGTTTCCACAATTTTGGCTACTATTGTAGACTTTTAAAGTTTGTGTAACACCTGTCTCTTTTGATTTCTGCCAAAACTCAGAACACATGTTTTCACCTAGCAATTAGTCTCCCTTACAATTTGGGCCCTACAACCCCAAATAGTTGTTCTAGTTGGAACGATGGGGATTGTAGTCCTAAACTAATGGCAAAGATTATTAAGGAATGCTGAGGTTACATCTGCCAAGTATAATTTGTGGTGGTTGTTGTGGGGAAAATAGGAGGAGGGGCTTGTGTTGGATATGTTTGCCATTTTAGGTCGTTTGTAAAAATAATAAAGGTGGGATATAAATAAATGAACAGAATAGAAAGGAATAGAATAGCCAATAGAATGGAATGGAACAGAAAATAGAATATGGAATATGGAATGTATACAATATGGAATGGAATAGAAACAGAACAAAACAAAACATAATAGAATAGAATGGAATATAGAATAGACTAGGGACTGGACTGGACTAGATTAGAATTAGAATTAGAATTAGAATTAGAATTAGAATTAGAATTAGAATAGAAATAATGTCAGGGTTCCAAACTAATACATCCATACCAAGCAAACCTCCAAGACAAGTAGAATAGCTTTATTGGAAATATCAAATTGGTACATATCTGGTAAAACTGGCTCTGAAGGGCCCCTCGGCTTTCACCTAATTAAAAGTAAAAATTTTGGCCCCAATTCCAAATAATCAGTCACATGGCCCAGTCAAGGCAGCATCTGTAGGTCCTCCTCCTTCTGGCCAGGTGTGAGAATGCCCTTGGTTCCCAAGAGAAAGTATTTTGTTTTGACTATCCAAGCCCAGCTATCTCTAAACCCACCTCCCACTCCCTCAGCTCCAGTGTGGCAGCACTGAAGCTCCCAGATGGCTTCGGCTAGGTCAGCGTCAGGGTTGACGAATAGAATAGAATGGAATGGAATGGAATAACATATAACATAACATAGCATAGCATAGCATAGCATAGCATAGCATAGCATCAGAGTTGGAAGGGATCTTGGAGGCCTTCTAGTCCAACCCCCTGCCCAGGCAGGAAACCCTACACCATTTCAGACAAATGGCTATCCAACATTTTCTTGAAAATTTCCAGTGTTGGAGCATTTACGACTTCTGCAGGCAAGTTGTTCCACTTATTGATTGTTCTAACTGTCAGGAAATTTCTCCTTAGTTCTAGGTTGCTTCTCTCCTTGATTAGTTTTCACCCGTTGCTTCTTGTCCTGCCTTCTGGTGCTTTGGAGAATAGTTTGACTCCCTCTTCTTTGGGGCAGCCCCTGAGATATTGGAAGACTGCTGTCATGTCTCCCCTGGTCCTTCTTTTCATTAAACTAGGCATACCAAGTTCCTGCAACCGTTCTTCATATGTTTTAGTCTCCAGTCCCCTAATCATCTTTGTTGCTCTTCCCTGCACTCTTTCTAGAGTCTCAGCATCTTTTTTACATCGTGGCAACCAAAACTGAATGCAATATTCCAAGTGTGGCCCTACCAAGTCATTATAAAGTGGTATTAACACTTCACATGATCTTGATTCTATCCCTCTGTTTATGCAGCCCAGAACTGTGTTGGCTTTTTTGGCAGCTGCTGCACACGGCTGGATAGAATAGAATGGAATGGAATGGAATGGAATGGAATGGAATAAGAAATAATAGAATAGAATGGAGTAAGAAATAATAGAATAGAACAATAGAATAGACTAGCAGAGAAGAGGAGGAGAATAAGGGATAATAGAATAGAATAGGAATAGGAATAGGAATAGTAGAATAGAATAGAATAAGAACAGAATAGACAATAGAATGGAACAGAATATAGACTAGGATAGAATAGAAAACAGCAGAACCCAACATAAAATAAATTATAGATCAGTGGTTCTCAATTTTATTTTCTTCACCGCTGACCCTCTTTAAATAACTTTCGTGGCCACGGACCCCCAAGACTTATCTCAAAATTTAAATCATAACATTTTTCCCCAAGTCTTTGCAGCCCCCTCACCCCCGTGATGATACCTCAGGGGTCTGTGGACCACAGGTTGAGAACCGCTGGAATCGATTATAAAAGAAAGCAGAATAGAACAGAATAGATTACTGACTAGACTGGACTGGACTGGACCAGATTGGAATAGAATAGGTTATCTAGTCCAGGTGTTGTGACTCCAGCCCCCAAACTTGGCCCCATGCCCGAAAGTGACTCCGAGGGAGAAGGTTCGGTAAGGCTTACCTTGGGAGCACCGATTCATTTGGCTCGGCTCCGGGAGCCAGAATCAGACCAGTCGGAGGACGTAATGAGGCCGTCATCCCCTTATTCCTCCCTTCCCCAGGCTACGCCTTCAGACCCAGCTGATAATAATAATAATCAAGCTTGGCTTGACCCGCGCTTCAGAAGATTAGAGAGGCGGCGTCATCAAAAGGATGTATAAGGAGCTTTGGGACTGCTCTCACTCCACGGGAAGCAAAAGTTTAGCTGAACCGTTTCAAAAAGAGCTGAAAGTCTTGCTACGTGAGTCGTTTGGTTTGAACTTTGGCAGGCAGCTGCGATTTCTCTGCCAGGACTGATAAGAGCCGTGAATCCACTGGCTGAAGGCCAGCTCATGGGTCTGAAGTGGGGAAGGAGACGGAACACCAGGGGTCTCCAACCTTGACAACTTTAAGCCCGGAGGACCTCAACTCCCAATAGTCTTCATCCTATTTGTATATTATATACAAAGTCAACTTTATTGCCCCCAACAATAGAATAGAATAGAATAGAATAGAATAGAATAGAATAGAATAGAATAGAATAGAATAGAATAGAATTTTTATTGGCCAAGTGTGATTGGACACACAAGGAATTTGTCTTGGTGCATATGCTCTCAGTGTACATAAAAGAAAAGATACGTTCATCAAGGTACAACATTTACAACACAATTGATGGTCAATATATCAATATAAATCATAAGGATTGCCAGCAACAAGTTATAGTCATACAGTCATAAGTGGAAAGAGATTGGTGATGGGAACTATGAAGATTAATAGTAGTGCAGATTCAGTAAATAGTCTGACAGTGTTGAGGGAATTATTTGTTTAGCAGAGTGATGGCCTTGGGGAAAAACTGTTCTTGTGTCTAGTTGTTCTGGTGTGCAGTGCTCTATAGCGTCGTTTTGAGGGTAGGAGTTGAAACAGTTTATGTCCAGGATGCGAGGGATCTGTAAATATTTTCATGGCCCTCTTCTTGATTCGTGCAGTATACAGGTCCTCAATGGAAGGCAGGTTGGTACCCATTATTTTTTCTGCAGTTCTAATTATCCTCTGAAGTCTGTGTTTTTCTTGTTGGGTTGCAGAACCGAACCAGACAGTTATAGAGGTGCAAATGACAGACTCAATAATTCCTCTGTAGAACTGAATCAGCAGCTCCTTGGGCAGTTTGAGCTTACTGAGTTGGCGCAGAAAGAACATTCTTTGCTGTCCTTTTTTAATGATGTTTTTGATGTTAGCTGTCCATTTTAGATCTTGCAATATGATAGAACCTAGAAATTTGAAGGTTTCTACTGTTGATACTGTGTTGTCTAATATTGTGAGAGGTGGAAGTATGGAAGGGTTTCTCCTAAAGTCTACCACCATTTCTACAGTTTTGAGTGTGTTCAGTTCCAGATTGTTTTGGTTGCACCACAAGGCTAGTCATTCGACCTCTCGTCTATATGCGGATTCATCATTGTCTCGAATGAGACCAATCACTGTTGTGTCATCTGCGAACTTCAGTAGCTTAACAAATGGATCATTGGAGATGCAGTCATTGGTATACAGAGAAGAGAAGTGGGGAGAGCACACAGCCTTGGGGGGCCCCTGTACTAATTGTACAGGTATTTGATGTGATCTTGCTTAGCTTCACCTGCTGCTTCCTGTTTGTTAGGAAGCTTGTGATCCACTTACAAGTCTGTAAGCCTTACAATCTGGGTCCTCATTTTACCTACCTTATAAAGGATGGAAGGCTGAGTCAACCTTGGGCCTGGTGGGGCTTGAACCTACAGTAATTGCAAGCAGCTGCTGTTAATAACAGACTGTCTTAGCAGTCTGAGCCACCAGAGGCCCCTGCCATTCTGACAAATGGCAGTCCGGGATCTGTGTTGTGGTCTTTTTGTTTCCTTCTTTGCTTTTTTTCATCGTGTCTTTCTAACTGTGTAAATCTCCTTCACGTTTATGAAACAAAACTTCTTGGTTTTTTTCTCAGTTCCGTAATCCGGGTGTGGTTTTCTTCCGTTGTTACGTTTCCTGGTACAACTGTTGGATTCTTGATTCTAAGTATTTGCAAGCGGTGCAAAAAAAGTCTGGGCTGACCGTTTGCTCGGAGGATGGTTTTGTTTTGTTTTTTAAAAAAAGTTGGATCCTGAAAAATGAAACTGATGGAAAAGGGAAAGGCCTCCATTTTTGCCCAAAGTGAAACAGCGCAAACTCTTACTGAGTGTTAATTCTACATTTGCATCCAGAGGTTTGTGTTTTTTCAGTTTTAGCTGGAAATTAAACTCTGCCGTGAACAGCTGTTGGCTCGGAAACTTCAGTTTGTCGTTGATTTCATTTATTTTTATTTAGTTAGAGAATTTATAGGGCCTTTCAGAAACTACAGGTAGTCCTCGAGTTACGAGGCCAAAATCTAGGTTGCTAAGTGAAACATATGTTGAGTGGGTTTGCCCCATTTTACGACTTTTCTTGCCACCGTTGTTAAGTGAATCATTTCATTTGTCCAATTAGTAACCCGGTTGTTAAGTGAATCAGGATTCCCCCACTGATTTTGTTGGCCAGAAGGTTGCAAAAGGGCATCGCGTGACCCCCCCCGCGGGACATGCGACCGTCGTAACTGTGAACCAGTTGCCAACCTGGTTGAAAGTTGATCACGTGTCCCTGGGGGAATGCTGCGACGGTCGTAAGTGTGAAAGACGGTCATAAGTCACTTTTACAGAGCCGTTGTAACTTTGAACGGTCACTAAATGAAGTGTTGTAAGTCAAGGACTAGCTGTAAAGACGGCTTTCAAAAAAATAAGAAAAATATATTAAATATTTTATTAATTAAAATATTGAAATATTAAGTATTTAATTTAATATTAATATTAGTTAAATATTAAATATAATACTAATATCAATTAAATATTAAATTAAAAAATTAAATCATTAATAGATGATCGCCAGTGTCCATTTCTCCATGGTAGCAATTTTAATTAATTTTCTTTGCCTTCATCCCTAACTATTTTTATTTATTTTATCACATTTATATACCGCCCTATCTCCCTAGGGACTCAGGGCGGTTCACAGGCAAGTAAAAAAGTACATATAAATACAGACTAAAATAACAGTTAAAAAACTTATTCTACATGGCCGAATTATTAAAAAGAAATATAAATAATAAAACCCATTAAAACCAGTATAAATTTAAAATCTAATCCAGTCCTGAATAAATGTGTTTTAAGCTCGCGACGGAAGGTTCGGAGGTCCGGAAGTTGACTAAGTCCTGGGGGTAGTTCGTTCCAGAGGGTGGGAGCCCCCACAGAGAAGGCCCTTCCCCTGGCACTGCCTAGCTGACGGCACCCTGAGGAGTCCCTCTCTGTGAGAGCGCACGGGTCGGTGAGAGGTATCCGGTAGCAGCAGGCGGTCCCGTAAGTATCCCGGCCCTATGCCATGGAGTGCTTTAAAGATGGTTACCAAAACCTTGAAGCGCACCCGGAAGGCCACAGGTAGCCAGTGCAGTCTGCGCAGGATAGGTGTCACACGGGAGCCACGAGGGGCTCCCTCTATCACCCGCGCAGCCGCATTCTGAACTAGCTGAAGCCTCCGGATGCCCCTCAAGGGGAGCCCCATGTAGAGAGCATTGCAGTAATCCAGACGAGACGTCACGAGGGCGTGAGTGACCGTGCATAAGAATCAGTTGGCGGGATTGTGTTCAACCGTGTGAAACACACTTGGGTTGTGGTGCCCTGGACCTTTCCAAACAAATTTTCAGGCCCTGGAAATACTGGCACTCCTTGACTTACAGTCGTGGCCAAAATTATGGAAACCTTTTGGGGAAAGTGTATTTTTGAGGTTTGATGGCTAATAACACCACTTTTTTCTTTGGCGTTTCAAGATAATCCTATTCCGCTGCTAGAATGGCCTGGGAATAGCCCAGACCTAATAACCCAATTGAAAATCTATGGAGCCGAAGAAACTGGTTAGTCAGAAGCGACCCAGCAATAAACCCCAGTTAATAGAAGCCATCATTCAATCTTGGTTTCACATTAGAACGATGTCGTGTCCCCCTCCCCCTCCGATGACCGGGTCTAGGAAGTCCGTATCAAGCGTGGCAACGAAGCCTCTGCGGCTTTTCCAAATTCCTTCCAGGTTTCTCAGGGCAGGCAGGAATCCAAGTTGTGACTTCAGCAAACTAGATGAGACTTTGCTTGACTCAAGGTTGGAATGCCAAAAGCAGGTCCTTTATATAGGCTGTGGGGTGTGGCTCCATGACTCAGCATTTATCCAGGCCTGCCCCACCCTTCCTTCTGCTGGCGTCGCCTCTCAGATCTCCGGAAGGGAGGGTCCTCCCAATCTGAATTGTCTTCAGCTGGATCTGCTGTCAGCTTCTGGGAAAGGGAGGGGTCAGAGGGAGTAGGGCCGAGTGATTCCAGCACCTGGCTGGCTTCCTGCTCTGAAGGCTGAGCCAAAGGAACACACGCTGTATGAATGAGGTTTATGGGGCTTCTCCTTTCACTCCTTGAATCGTCTCCGGGGATGGGGCCAGGGCCGGGGGCTGCAGTCATGACAGGCCATTCATCTTCATTATCAGACTTGGAGTCTGATAACAGGCCCGGGAGGAGACGGGAGGGGCCCAGTTGAGGAGGACGAGTCACAACAAACAGCTGCAGAACTCAAAGACTTGGTTCACTCCATGGGAAGACCTTGTAAGGACGTCATTCATGCGAAAAGTTACCCAGCAAAGGATTAACTGACATGGGGATCATTTTTGTATATCTTGTTTTTTTCTACGTGTTTCACTTTTCTTCCTTATACTGCAACTGCTACTCTAATAGCAAATCCTTCCTAAAAGTTATTGAATCACATTCTTGATTAAATTATCTTTCCATCAATATATAATTTTATGGTACTGCTCCCCAAAAAAGTGGTGTTATTAGCTGGTTTTAGAAAATACACTTTTTCCAAAAGACTTCCACAATTTTGGCTACCCCTGTATGTTTAGTGACCGTTCGAATTTACAACGGCAATGAAAAAAATGACTTATGACCATTTTTCACGCTTACGACCGTTGTTTGCATCCCCAGGGTCACGTGATCAAAATTCAGAGGCTTGGAAATTGACTCGTATTTGTGACGGTCACAGTGTCCCGAGATTGCACGATCCCCTTTTTGCGGCGTTCTGACGAGAGAAGTCAATAAGGAAGCGGGATTCACTTAACGACCGTATTAACAATTTAACAAATGCTGGGGTTCGCTTAACAACCGCAGCAAGAAAGGTCGCAAAATGGGGCCGTGCTCACTTAACAACCGAAACGGCGCAGCCACAGAAATTTGGAGCTCATGTCGTGTCTTGAGGGGTGCTCCATTGGTTGTAAACGGTCGTAAGTCACTTTCACAGAACGGTTGTAACTTCGGGCGGTCGCTAAACGAACTGTTGTAAGTCGAGGACTGTCTTGTATCGGGGTCAAAGAGGTCCAATTTCTCAATGGCGTTCTTCTTTCTATAGATTGGAAGCCTTGCAACTGAAGATGAGTCACGGCTGGGCCCCAGTTGCCAAAAATGCCGTTTTTGACTAAAAGAACGGAAGTCGGAGTCATAAGTTGGAGGAAGTGAAAGCTGTGCTTGCTCGGGGTTTTTCGGCCTCAGGTCCTGGGTTCAAGTCCGGACACCGTCTTTTAAGAACGATTCGGAGCATCCGAGACAGGTGAGGAAATGAGCAGGTAGCCCTGAACTTAGAACTGTTCATTGAGTGGCCATTCAAAGTTCTGAAAAAAGTGATTTCTGACCTGTTTTTCACACTTATGACCGTGGCAGCCTCCCTTTAGTCATGTGATCAGAGGAGGCTTGGCAACTGGCATGTACTTATGATGGTTGCATGTCCTGGGGTCATGTGATCCCCTTTTGCGACCATATGACCTGTAAATTCACTTAACAACCCTGCTTAAGAACAACCAGCTTCACAATGGCAGAGATTCGCTTAACGACCATAGCAAGGAAGGTCATAAAATGGGGCAAAACTCTCTTAACTGCTCAGTAGTGGAAATTTTAGGCTCAATTGCGGTCGTAAGTCGAGGACTACCTGTTATAGACCCTCTTAAAGTTGAAGTGGGCGGCTGTAGCCCTTTTAAGACCTGTGGACTTCAACTCCCAGAATTCCTGATCCAGCCATAACACGACTGGCTCAGGAATTCTGGGAGTTGAAGTCCACGGGTCATAAAGAGGCCATAGGTGCCCACCGCTGCTCTAAGACCCCTGAAGACACCAGAAAGGAACCTGGCCTGTTTAAACTTCAGCCAAGAAACTAAATTATTTATTCTCTAAATAAATGAGAATATAATACAGGTAGTCATTGATTTATATCTGATCAGTTATGACCGTTCGGAGGTACGACAGACCCCAAAAAAGCTACTTACGACCCGGATTCGAAGTTCTGACAGTTCTCCCCACTGTCCCATTTGGGCGCATGGCAGCTGGCCCATATTTATATGCTTTTTGCAATGTCCCAAGGTCACATGATCACAATTTACAACTTTTTTTGCCGTAAACCAGCATTTGGTTCCAATTTCTCTGGGAGTTGAAGTCCACAAGTCTTAAAGGGACCAAGTTTGGACACCCCTGATTTAGGACGTCTGCGATAGAATCTGGCATTGATGGTCAGTTTCCGGCCACAAACGCCCATTGTGGACCATAGGTTCATTTAATGACCACGGTGTTTGCTTAATGACAGGCACACACATGTAAAATTGGGTTGGTCGCATGGAGACCCACTTAACGACTGGCTTACGGTCCTTGACTTATGACTTACGACTGTAATTCTGGGCACCCTTACGATCATAAGTTGAGTACCTGAAAGATGTCCAGGAACAAAGTCATGATGGATTTTCTTCTCTGTCAGAACACAGAGCTCGGAAACCTGGATTGATATTGTTGGAGGGAAGAGATTCTCCTTCAATGTCGGAAGACGCTTTGGGTCAGTTGGGGAAGTAGAGACCCACAGAGCAGGTGAGGCTGTTTTCTTGAAGGTGCTTCCATTTGGGTTCCTTCCCCGAGCAGAAAAGTTGTCCTTGGGCCTAAATTGCAGAGTACGGTATGGTAAGGTAAGGTAGGGTAGGATAGGATAGGGTAAGGTGGGGTAGGCAAGGTAGGATAGGGTTGGTAGAGTATGGTTGTGTTGGGTAGGGAAAGGCAGGGTAGGGTAGGATAAGTTAGGGTAGGGTAAGGAGAGTAGGGTAGGGTTGGTAAAGTTCGGTATGGTAGGATACGGTAGGGAAAGGTAGGGTAAGATAGGATAAGTTGCTAACGTAGTGTAAGCCACCCTGAGTCTTCGGAGAAGGGCGGGATATAAATGCGAATTAAAAAAAAAAGTTAGGGTAAGATAGTAGGTAAGGTATAGTAGGGTTGGATAGGGTAGGGTAAATTAGGGTAGGATTGGGTAGGGTAGGGTAAGATAGGTAGGGTACGGTAGGGTTGGATAGGGTAGGGTAAATTAGAGTAGGGTAGAGTACGTTAGGGTAGGGTAGGATTGGGTAGCGTTGGGTATGGTTGGGTAGGGTAGGGTTGGGTAGGGTAGGGTAAGGTAGGGTAAGATAGGTAGGGTAGGGTACGGTAGGGTTGGATAGGGTAGGGTAAATTAGAGTAGGGTAGGGTACGTTAGGGTAGGGTAGGATTGGGTAGGATTGGGTAGCGTTGGGTAGGGTAGGGTTGGGTAGGGTAGGGTAAGGTAGGGTAAGGTAGGGTAAGATAGGTAGGGTAGGGTACGGTAGGGTTGGATAGGGTAGGGTAGGGTACGTTAGGGTAGGGTAGGATTGGGTAGGATTGGGTAGTGTTGGGTATGGTTGGGTAGGGTAGGGTTGGGTAGGATAGGGTAAGGTAAGGTAAGATAGGTAGGGTAGAGTACGGTAGGGTTGGATAGGGTATGGTAGGGTAAGGTAGAGTAGGACAGGACAGGACAGGACAGGATTTCCCAACCTAGGCGACTTTAGGATAGGTGGACCAACTCCCAGAATTCAGCCGCCAGCTTTGGTCTTGGAGAATTGTGGGACTCGGAAGTTGCCAAGATTTGGAGGGGATTTTGGCGGTCTGGAGGAATCCGATGCCGTTCCAGACCCTTGGCCGTCCAAGCCTTTCTTAAAAGCCTCCAGTGTCGGAGCGCCTGGTGCTGAAATTGTTCTGGAAAGGCGTGTCGTTCGTGAGGATGGGCTTGGGCTTGGGGTCGGGTCCGTCCTGCCCATCCTCACGGCTCCTTCTTCTCTTTGGGTCAGGAGTTCGTGTGGCTGACCGTGTGGCCGATGGAGGAGGCAATAAGGAAAGGTGGGTTTGCAGGGGAACGGGGAGGGCATCCAACAGGTGGGGGAGGGGCCTGCAAAGGAAGGGGAAATGGCCGGGGAGGGGGGGCTTTCTGACCCAGAGTAGAAATGAGGTCTAATAAAGGAGAAGATTTGTAGCTCCGGGTTGACGTGAGGGGTCCCTAATGCGCTCTGAGCTCGGTGGGTGGTTTCCTTGCAGACGTTTCATTAACCAAACTAGGTAACATCATCAGGGCTAGAAATAAGGTCTCGGGCTTAGGGTCTTTCTTCCCACTGGGCAATAAAGCCCATCCTTTAAAAACACCTAAATAGACTTTTTTTTTCTCCTTTGAGCCTTTAGTCTTAACTCCTAGTCATTACCTGGACAGGTCCATAAAGTATTGGAAACACCTTCCTTCCTTCCTTCCTTCCTTCCTTCCTTTCTTCCTTCCTTCCTTCCTTCCATATTACCCTTCCTCAACATGAAACTTCCTTCCCTTCCTCCCAAATTAACCTTTCTTCCTCAACATTAACCTTCCTTCCTTCCTTCCCGCCCTCCTGTCTGCCTCATTCATTCATTTGTTTGCTCATTCTCTCTTCCTTCCGTCCCTCCCTCCCTCCCTTCCTTCCTTCCTTCCTTCCTTCCTTCCTTTCTTTCTCTCTCTCTCTCTCCTTCCTTCCTTCCTTCCTTCCTTCCTCCTCCTTCCTTCCTTCCTTCCTTCCTTCCTTCCTTCCTTCCTTCCTTCCTTCCTTCCTTCTTCCTCTCTCTCTCTCTCTCTTCCTTCCTTCCTTCTTCCTTTCTCTCTCCTCTCTCTCTTTTCTCTCTGTCTCTCCTTCCTTCCTTCCTTCCCGCCCTCCTGCTTGCCTCATTCATTCATTGGTTCGTTTGTTCATTCTCTCCTCTCTCCCTCCCTTGCTTCCTCCCTCTCTCCCTTTCTTTCTCTCCTCTCCTCTCTCTCTCCTCCTTCCTCCTTCCTTCTTTCTCTCCTCTCCTCTCTCTTTCTTTCTTTCTTCTTCTCTCACTCTCCTTCCTTCTCTCTCTCTCCCTCCTTTTCTTTCTCTCCCTCTCTTTCCCTCTCCTTCTCTCTCCCTCCTTCCTTCCTTCCTTCCTTCCTTCCTTCCTTCCTTCCTTCCTTCTTTCTTTCCTCCCTCCCTCCCTCCCTCTCTTTTTTTCCTTCCTTCCTTCCTTCCTTCCTTCCTTCCTCCCTCCCTGAGACTAGAACTCCCCGTCTCCTGGTGATTTTGATCCAAAGTCACCCCATCAGGTTTCATGCCAAAGGGAAGTCTAGAACTCACAGTCCCCTGGGCACCCCATCAAACTGCCTTTCCCTTCCCAACCACAGGATGGGCATGAAGAAACAGACCGAAGGGTTGGCATTTGCGTGGTGACCTTCCTAAGCCAGCCTGGATTTCTCCCTTACCTTAACGGAGCTTCAGATGCTGAGATTGGCATCTGCCCACAGAAATGGCTCCCAGGGGGCAGAGCGGTATCATGTGGCAAGGAGTTCCATAGCCGAATTGTCTCCTCTCCTCTCCTCAGCTGAGCAGCAAGCCCTGAGGCTGGCGGAGGCGATCCGAGACGGGGAGGAAGACATCGCCCAGCGCTGCGCCATCTGGCTGGCCGAGCGCCGGGTCCCCGTCAAGGTGCAGCTGGAACCAGACGCCTATCCGGAGCACGATATTAGGTGATGCCAGAGGAGGTGACGTGGTCCTGAATGCGAATCCTGGACAGCTGGATTCTCCTCGAGGGCCCTGTAAACATTCCAAAATCCTGAGAATCGGGGAATTCTGTCTGGGGCTTCTAAACCCCTGTGACACCCTTGACACTGGGCGTCCAATCATGTTGAAGCGAGAAAGAGAAATTTTACTTCGTTACTGCCAGCCCTTCTAGGTAGGCCGGGCCGAGAAACTTGGTAAGGATTCCAGAAACGTTGCTTTATTCTAGGCAGGTGGCCCTCGACTTCCAACCTTTCTTTTAGTGACCATTCGAAAAAGTGACCATTTTTTCACACGTACGACCGTTGCCGTAGGGCAGCGGGTCACGTGATCAAAATTCCGACGCTTGGCAACTGACTCATACTTACGACGGTGGAGGTGTCCTGGGGGTTACGCGATCCCCTTTTGCGACTTTCTGACCAGCAAAATCAGCTTTAGGGAGCCAAATTCACTTTAACGACCGTGTTACTAACCTACCGTCTTTCCCCGAAAATAAGACCCTGTTTTTAATTTTTTTTTGAACCCTGAAATAAGCGCTTGGCCTTATTGCCATGCGCTCAAAAGCCCGATTGGGCTTATTATCAGGGGATGTCTTATTTTGGAGGAAACAGGGTAACAACTGCAGTGAGTCACTTGTCAACTGTGGCAAAATGGGGTTAAAAACTCACTGAACAACTGTCTTGCTTAGCAGCGGACGTTTGGGGCTCAGTTGTGGTCATAAGTCGAGGACTACCTGTATATGAGATGGGTCCATGAGGAGCCAAGTTTGACTTAAAGAAGACTTCACCTTAGATCACCTGGCGTAGTGAGGTCCTTATTTTCTGGATTAGTGTTCTCAAATATCTTCTGGACTTCAACTATCAGAGGTCCAGATTACCATGACCAAAATCCTTCTGGATGATAATTGTTGTGTTTGGAGGGTGCTAGGTTCTGGAAGGCTACCTCTCAGAAACTTTGCACTTTGGGTGGAGAAGGTGGAGGAAGAACATTCAGGAGTGGACTCAGAAGAACATTGAGATGTTGACCTCTGATCTTGGTAGTGTGAGCAAGTCAGAGGTGAAGAGAACCATGGAGAAGAAGGGATGAGTTTTGGAGTCAGGCTTGGTGAAGGATCTTCTCATGATATATAATATAACAACAGAGTTGGAAGGGACCTTGGAGGCCTTCTAGTCCAACCCCCTGCCCAGGCAGGAAACCCTACACCATCTCAGTCAGATGGTTATCCAACATCTTCTTAAAAATTTCCAGTGTTGGAGCATTCACAACTTCTGCAGGCAAGTCGTTCCACTTATTAATTGTTCTAACTGTCAGGAAATTTCTCCTTAGTTCTAAGTTGCTTCTTTCCTTGATTAGTTTCCATCCATTGCTTCTTGTCCTGCCTTCAGGTGCTTTGGAGAATAGTTTGACTCCCTCTTCTTTGTGGCAACCCCTGAGATATTGGAACGCTACTATCCTGTCTCCCCTAGTCCTTCTTTTCCTTAAACTAGACATACCCAGTTCCTGCAACCGTTCTTCATATGTTTATTTATTTATTTATTTATTTATTTATTTATTTAATCACATTTTTATACTGCCCTATCTCCCAAGGGACTCAGGGCGGTTTACAGCCTATTAAAAACACAAATATATAAATATAAATACAAAATAAAACACTAATTAAAAAACGTATTGAATAAGGCCGAATTAAAATTTATAATTAAAATAATAAAACCCCATTAAAAACTAAATTACATTAAAATCCTAGCCCAGTCCTGCGCAAATAAATAGATGTGTCTTAAGCTCGCGGCGAAAGGTTCGAAGGTCGGGAAGTTGACGGAGTCCCAGGGGAAGTTCATTCCAGAGGGTGGGAGCCCCCACAGAGAAGGCCCTTCCCCTGGGTGTCGCCAGTCGGCACGGCCTGGCGGACGGCACACCAAGGAGTCCTTCCCTGTGAGAGCGTACGGGTCAGTGGGAGGCAGTCGGTGGTAGCAGACGGTCCCGTAAGTAGCCCGGCCCTAAGCCATGGAGCGCTTTGAAGATGGTTACCAAAACCTTGAGGCGCACCCGGAAGGCCACAGGTAGCCAGTGCAGTCTGCGCAGGAGTGGTGTCACATGGGAGCCACGAGGGGCTCCCTCTATCACCCGCGCAGCCGCATTCTGGACTAACTGGAGCCTCCGGGTGCTCCTCAAGGGAAGCCCCATGTAGAGAGCACTGCAGTAATCCAGACGAGACGTCACGAGTGCATGAGTGACCGTGCATAAGGCATCCCGGTCTAGGAAGGGGCGCAACTGGCGAACCAGGCGAACCTGGTAAAAAGCTCTCCTGGAGACGGCCGTCAAGTGGTCTTCAAAAGACAGCCGTCCATCCAGGAGAACGCCCAAGTTACGCACCCTTTCCATTGGGGCCAGTGACTCGCCCCCAACAGTCAGTCGTGGCTGCAGCTGACTGTACCGGGATGCCGGCATCCACAGCCACTCTGTCTTGGAGGGATTGAGCTTGAGCCTGTTTCTCCCCATCCAGACCCGTACGGCCTCCAGGCACCGGGACAGCACTTGACAGCTCCGTGGGGGTGGCCGGGTGTGGAAAAGTACAGCTGAGTATCATCAGCGTACAGATGATAACTCACCCCGAAACCACTGATGACCTCGCCCAGCGGCTTCATATAGATGTTGAACAAGGTAGGCGAGAGAATCGACCCCTGTGGCACCCCAGAAGTGAGGTGTCTCGAGGTCGACCTCTGCCCTCCCGTCAATACCGTCTGCGACCGGTCAGAGAGATAGGAGGAGAACCACCGATAAACGATGCCTCCCACTCCCAATCCCTCCAACCGGTGCAGCAGGATACCATGTTTTAGTCTCCAGTCCCCTAATCCTCTTTGTTGCTCTTCTCTGCACTCTTTCTAGAGTCTCAACATCTTTTTTACATCGTGGCGACCAAAACTGGATGCAATATTCCAAGTGTGGCCTTACCAAGGCATTATAAAGTGGCACTAACACTTCACGTGATCTTGATGATGCCTCTCCTTTCTTCTAGACTCTGGGTGGGCGTGGAAGATGCCCAGATGGTGACCACACCCATCTTTCTGAAGGTCCAGCCTTCCATGACTATGGCTTCCCTCAAAGACATGGTACGAACTGTCAGTGGCAGATTTGGAGCAAAAGTTGGGTGATCTTGGAGGAACCTGGAATTTAGGAGAAGCTTCCTAACAGTGTGGACAATTAACCGGTGGAACAGCTGGCCTCCAGAAATCGTGAGCGCTCCATCAATGGAGGCTTTTAAGAAAAGTCTAGACAGTCACTTATCTGAAATGATGCAGGTTCTCCACTTAAGCAGTGTTCTGTCCCCTCACCTCAGTCCGGGGGGCAAGCGAACTGACTCAATTAGCCAGCAATGTAGTCCACGACAACTATCAGCTCTGGCAGCAAACCAGCCTTCGTCTGCCAAGGTTTTCTTATCTCCTTGATGCCGGTGTCGCAGAGCTCGTTACCGGAGCAACCAGGAAGTCAGGAGCAAACAGCAATTCAGGCCAAATGCTCAGTCAGATAGTTCAGCTCAAGTTTCCACCAGTCAGTTTGTTTTGTCCGTCACAAAGTACTAGAGCAGCCCCTCCTGCTTTTATACCCTGTGGGGTGTGGCTCCGTGACTCAGCACTCTCTAGGCCTGCCCCACCCCCTTTTTTGTTGTTCCCGCCTCTTTTGTCTACAAAACCTGGGATCTAACCAGGACTGATTGTCCACAGCTGGGTCTGGAAGCGTTGCCTGGGCGGGGGAAGATACAGGAGACAGAGGCCTCGTCACCTCCTCCACCTGGCCTGCCTCTGGCTCCTGGAGCTGAGCCAGGGAAGCCGGCCCTGCAGAAGGGAGCCCTGACGGCCCTTTCCCCCTCACTCTCTGAGTCACTCTCCGGCAGGGGGGGGGGACCGGAGCCACAACAAGCAGGGGTCTGGACTAGAAGTCCTCCAAGATCCCTTCCAGCTCATTCTATTCTATTCTAGAAGGTTCCCTACAGCTGCCTTTTGTCTCCTGAACAGGTGCATCTCCATTATGGCTTCCCACCCAGCATCCAGAAGTGGGTGGTGGGACGGAGGCTGCCCCAGGACCACGAAACCCTCCATTATCAAGGTATCCAGAGGGACGGTGACCAGGCCTATCTCTACTTGATGTCCGCCAAGGCCAAGAAGCTGAACAAAGAAACGGCAGAGTTGGACCACGAACGCAGGCAGCTGGAAGGTGAGCTGGGCCGAAGTGACACCAGAAGGGGCACCGGAGGGGGGGGGCATTGAAGGACCATCTACACAGGTAGTCCTCGACGTATGACCGCAATGGAGCCCAGAATGGATGTGGCTAAGAGAGACGTTTGTTCAGTGAGTTTTGTCCCAGTTTTACGACTTTTCATGCCACGTTCGTTAAGTGAATGATTGCAGTTATTAAGTTAGGAACCCGGTCGTTAAGTGAATCTGGCTTCCCCCATTGACTTTGCTTGTCAGAAGGTCGCAAAAGGGGATCATGTGACACCCCCCCCCGGATGCTGCAACCGTCATAAGTAGGAAAAATGGTCATAAGTGCCGTTGTAACTTTTAACGGTCACTAAATGAACTGATGTAAGTTGAGGAATGCCTGTAACTACAGGTCGTACTCATTGATGACCGTAACTTGTGACAGTCATATTTTTTATCTTCTTTTCGAGAGGTCATTAAGTGAATCCTCACGGTTGTTAAGTGAATGCTGCGGTCATTAAGTGAACCAATGGTTTACTCTGGGAAATTTTTTGCCAAAAACCGGAAGTACAAGATGTCCTCGACTTACAAGCATTCATTTAATGGCCGTTCAAAGTTACAACGGTACTATTAGGTACTATTAGGACTATGTTTCACATTTACGACCGTTGCAGCAGCCCCATGGTTGTGTGATTAAAAATTCAGATGCTGTAAAATGGGGCAAAATTCACTTTTTAACAACTGTCTCGCTTAGCGACAGAAATTTAGGGTTCAATTGTCATAGGTTGAGGACTGCAGGTCGCAAAAGGGGATCACATGACTTCTGGGATAAACATGAGTCAGTTGTCAAACATCTGGCTGTTGATCACGTTTCCGTGGGGATGTTGGAACGGTCGTATGTGTGAGAAACGATCGTAAGTCATTTTTTTTCAGTGCTGTTGTAACTTTGAACGGTCACTAAATGAACGGTTGTAAGTCGAGGACCACCTCTGTCTGTACTCTTTCAAACTATGAAGCACCGTGACATTTTAAAACTGTAAACCCACATAGTGACTGTTAAGGTAATGATGATTTAATAGCTGACCAGCTGCTGTAAGGCTGTAAACCGAGATAATGAAATGAGAATGAGTCAGCCGGGTTATTGCCCCTTTAAGAAGCTGTCTATGTAAGGGAGGCCATGAGAGGCCTGTTGTGACCCAGGCCCAGGTAGGTAGTAGGAAACTCAGGCAGTGTAAAAACAAACAAACTTTATTAAAACAGCTGGGAATTAACTCATTCCCAGCGTAGTCCAACTAAAATAAAGCAAATTCCTCCCAACACAATTCCTCAATCCTATCACTAACCTTGGTCCAATTAGGCAAACTGCCAAAGGCCTTTCTTGGCAAAAGTTCAGAAGACATTGATACCAAACAAATGCAACAAGATAAAGCTATCAATGTTGTTTTCCGGCAAAGAGCCCAAACGCCGTTGCTGGTCTTTTAAGCCTTACGGGAGGGGCCAATCATCTCTTGGCCCTATTCCCAAGTCATCCTCCTTGCCTGAGCTGCTCTTGCCTTCTGGCAGCTCTTCTCATGTGTGCATTAGGAACAGGCTCCTCCTGTTCCTCCGCCTCACTACTATCAGCCTCTGGAGGCTCTCCCCGATGGCCCTGGCCCCACCTCTGCCTCCGACGCAGAGCCCTCATCTGGGCCTTCCCCAGCCTCCAGGAGTGTCCCGTGTTCTTCCTCAGCCTCATCGCTGTCTGACTCCATTGCCAGCTCCTCAGGCTGCTGGCGGCCCACAACAAGGGCATCTCTCTCTCCTCGTTGTGTTCTATCTGCGTTATAGTTTTCCGTGTAGAGGTGAAGATTGATTGCTTGCCGGGTATGTGGCTGCCACGTGTGTGTCTGTATATAGAAGTCTTGTATATAAACCACTGTTTGTAATGACAAAAATCTCTGTGTCCTGTATTTTGCTCCTGGGTGGTCTCAAACTAGCAGTCATGCTGTAAACACCCTGACAGTGACGTATTTCCTTCCCGCCCCCCTTGTGTGTTGTCCTCAGAGTTAGGCATTAAAGAAGGAGTCCTGGTGCCTCGGGGAACTGGCGACTCGGCCTCTTCAGGCTTCTCGACGCCAACGGAGCCATCGCTGATGTTGGAGGTGAACGAGGAGGGCAGCGGCTGTGGGGTGACTCTCCCCGTGGAGCCCCCAAAGGTAGGAGACGTGCAAGAAAGTGGCTGAGATTAAGAAGATGAGAGACCTACGCAAGAGCCAAATAATATCAAAGGAGATTCTCCGTCAATCAGGTCCCGGTTCTCCCAAAGGTGTTTTTTTTCAAGAGGCAACTGGACTTTCTTGTTTTTCCTTTGAAGACATTTCGCTTCTCATCCAAGAAGCTTCTTCAGCTCTGACTGAATGGTTGGAGGGTGGAAGGATTGATACTCCTTGCAGGACGGCTGGTCATTTGCATATTTTTGGAGAGCCGTTGAGGCCGCTTGGAGGTTTATCTGTGTCCTCAGGGTCACCTGAGTATTGCAAATGGGTGTGGAGAAGGGGCGAAATGCTACTGGTTCGATCCGGTTTGGGCAAACCGGTAGTAAAAAAAAAAAGCTACCAGTTTGGTAGAACCAGCAGTTTAAAAAGCTACCGATTCAGGCGAACTGGTAGTTAAAAAAAGCTACGATCCGACGATCAGCTGTTCAGCGGGGTTTAGCTTTGCTAGAAAGCAGGAAATCCTGCTTTCTAGCGAAGCAGCTAAATCGCGCACCACAGCTGATACCGCCCCCTGCTTATCTTCCCAAGCCTCCTTTTGGTGCGCACTGCACATGCGCACACAGCGAACCGGTAGCAAATTCGGATTTCACCACTGGTGAGCAGCCTTCTTGGAAACGCTGAAAGGACTTTTGTTGTAAATAGGAGAGAGGTGAGGTCATAGCCCTCCTCCGCTGTTCGATCTTAACGTAGATGGCCTGTCAACATCCAGCTTTGAGAATCCAAATAAAACTCCACAGATTCCTCCCGCTTCCGAAAATCTTACTGTTTATTGAATACCCTGCATGGTAATGTCGAAGCAAAACTAACTCTGAGGTTCCCAGACACCAATCCTTACGATTTATATTGATTTTGTTTCCTGATTGCTTATTTGTACCCTGTGACTATCATTAAGTGTTGTACCTTATGATTCTTGATGAAATGTATCTTTTCTTTTATGTACACTGAGAGCATATGCACCAAGATAAATTCCTTGTGTGTCCAATCACACTTGGCCAATAAAAAATTCTATTCTATATTCTATTCTATTCTATTCTATTCTATTCTATTCTATTCTATTCTATTCCATTCCATTCCATTCCATTCCTTTCCTTTCCTTTCCTTTCCTTTCCTTTCCTATTCCTATTCTATTTGATTCTTCATTCCAATATTCTATTCTATTCTATTCTATTCTATTCTATTCTATTCTATTCTATTCTATTCTATTCTATTCTATTCTATTCTATTCTATTCTATTCTCAGTTTATTTATTTTATTTATTTATTTATTATTCGAATTTATATACCGCCCTATCTCCCAAAGGACTCAGGGCGGTTCACAGGCATATAAAACATCAATATACAAATTAAAATAATCCTTAAAAAACTTATTCTAGCGCCCGAATTATTAAAAATAGAAATATAAATATAAAATATAAATATTAAAATCAATTTAAAACCCCTCTAAATTTAAAATCTAAGCCAGTCCTGCACAGATGAATAAATGTGTCTTGAGCTCGCGACGGAAGGTTCGAAGGTCAGGAAGTTGACGGAGTCCTGGGGGGAGTTCGTTCCAGAAGGTGGGAGCCCCACAGAAGGCCCTTCCTGGCCGCCAAACGACACTGCCTAGCTGACGGCACCCTGAGGAGTCCCTCTCTGTGAGAGCGCACGGGTCGGTGAGAGGTATCTGGTGCAGTAGGCGGTCCCGTAGATAACCCGGCCCTATGCCATGGGCGCTTTAAAGGTGGTCACCAAAACCTTGAAGCGCACCGGAAACCACAGGTAGCCAGTGCAGCCTGCGCAGGATGGGTGTTATCAGGAGCCACGAGGGCTCCATCTATCACCAGCGCAGCCGCATTCTGGACTAACTGCAGCCTCGGATGCCCTTCAAGGAAGCCCCATGTGAGGCGTTGCAGTAATCCAGGCGAGGCGTCACAAGGCGTGGTGACCGTGCATAGGGCCTCCCGGTCCAGAAAGGCGCAACTGGCGCACCAGGCGAACCTGGTAGAACGCTCTCCTGGAGGCGGCCGTCAAATGATCTTCTAGAGACAGCCGTTCATCCAGGAGGGCGCTAAGTTGCGCACCCTCTCCATCGGGGCCAATGACTCGCCACCGATGGTCAGCCGCGGATTTAGCTGACTGTGCGGGATGCGGCATCCACAGCCACTCTGTCTTGGAGGATTGAGCTTGAGCCTGTTTCTCCCCATCCAGACCCGTCGGCCTCCAGACACCGGGACAGCACTTGATAGCTTCGTTGGGGTGGTCCGGTGTGGAAAAGTACAGCTGGGTGTCATCCGCGTACAGCTGGTACCTCACACGAACCACTGATGATCTCACCCAGCGGCTTCATGTAGATGTTGAACAGAAGGCGAGAGGATCGATCCTGCGGCACCCCACAAGTGAGGCGCCTGGGCCGACCTCTGCCCCCTGTCAGCACCGACTGCGACCGGTCGGAGAGATAGGAGGAGAACCACCGATAAGCGGTGCCTCCACTCCCAATCCCTCCAACCGCGCAGCAGGATACCATGGTCGATGGTATCGAAAGCCGCTGAGAGGTCTAATAGGACCAGGGCAGAGGAACAACCCCTATCCCTGGCCCTCCAGAGATCATCCACCAACGCGACCAAAGCCGTCTCCGTGCTGTAACCGGGCGGAAACCGGACTGGAGCAGGTCTAGATAGACAGTTTCATCCAGGTGCAAGGAAACTGATATGCCACCATACTCTCAACAACCTTCGCCGCGAGCGGGTTGGAGACAGACGATAATTACCTAAAACAGCGGGTCAGGAAGGCTTCTTGAGGAGGGCCTCACCACCGCCTCTTTCAAGGCGGCGGAAGACACCCTCCACCAAAGAAGCGCTCGTAATCGCCTGGAGCCAGCCTCGTGTCACCTCCTGCGTGGCCAGCACCAACCAGGAGGGGCACGGGTCCAGTAAACATGTGGTGGCATTCAGCCTCCCCAACAACCTGTCCATGTCCTCGGGGGCGACAGGGTCAAACTAATCCCATAAAATGTCACCAAGACCACCCTCAGCCGTCTCACCCGTATCACGCAATCTTGGTCCAAACCATCCCGAAGCTGAGCGATTTTATCGTATAGATAACCGTTAAACTCCTCAGCACGTCCCTGCAGCGGGTCATCCGCTCCCCTGGTGTAGGAGGGAGCGGGTCACCCAAACAGGGCGGCTGGGCGGTTATCTGCCGATGCAATGAGGAGGCGTAGCTCGCCTCGCTTCCCTCAATGCCACTAGGTAAGCCCTAGTATAGGACTTCACTAGTGTCCGATCAGCTTCTGAGCGGCTGACCTCCAGGAACTCTCTAGGCGTCTTCTCCGGCGCTTCATCCTCTCAGCTCCTCGGAGAACCAAGGGCCGGTTGGGACCTGCGCGGGTCAGAGGCCGCAAAGGCACGACCGGTCTAAGGCCCCGCGGCCCGTTCCCAGGCCGCAACAAGTTCCTCAACCGAGCCGTGAGCCAGACTCTCAGGAAATGGCCCAAGCTCTGTCCGGAACCCCTCCGGGTCCATCAGGCACCTGGGACGGAACCAACGTGTCGGCTCCGTCTCCCTGCAGTGGTGAATGGCGGTCAGAAAGTCCAGGTGAAGAAGAGAGTGATCTGACCATGACAAAGGTTCAGTGACTATTTCCTTTAAGTCCAGATCTCTCAACCACTGACCAGAGACAAAAATCAGGTCCAGAGTGCCACCCCCAATGTGAGTAGGGCCATCAACTACTTGGGTCAGGTCCAAGGCCGTCATGGAAGCCATGAACTCCCGAGCTGCCGTCGATGACGAGCCGGACGATGGCAAGTTAAAGTCCCCCATGACTAAAAGTCTGGGGGTCTCAACTGCCACCCCGGCCAGCACCTCCAGGAGCTCGGGCAGGGCAGCTGTCACGCAGCAAGGAGCCAGGTACGTGATCAGCAAACCCATCTGGCACCTATGACCCATCTCACAAAGAGGGATTCGCACCCGGCAATCTGAGGTACAGTGGTCTCCCTCGGCTCTAGGCTCTCTCTAATCACAACCGCCACCCCCCCACCCCTACCCTGAATAGTTATCTTCTATTCTATTACATATTCTCTTTACATATGACCCCATCTCACAAAGAGGGATTCGCACCCGGCAATCTGAGGTACAGTGGTCTCCCTCGGCTCTAGGCTCTCTCTAATCACAACCGCCACCCCCCCACCCCTACCCTGAATAGTTATCTTCTATTCTATTACATATTCTCTTTTCTTATTTCTATTTCTCTTCTATTTCTCTTCTTTCTGTTTCTATTTCTCTTCTACTTCTCTTCTATTACATATTCTTTTTCTTCTTTCTATTTCTCTTCTTCTCTTCTCTTCTCTTCTCTTCTCTTCTCTTCTCTTCTCTTCTCTTCTCTTCTCTTCTCTTCTCTTCTCTTCTCTTCAGAATTTTAAACAATTATTTTCCCAGCCAAACCCCTAACGTCTCACGTAGTCCATGTAAACAAGTTCACTTTGTTATGGGAACCGATGTCCTTGAAAAGTTTTCAGGCTATCCCGTCTTCAGCGGAATCGTGGAGGCTTTGTTTCTCCATCTAACCCATTTTAAAGCAAAACCTCCCACCCCTTAGTCTAATGGCAAGTTGAAAGGAAGTGGCACGTGGCTCCCAAAGTTTCATGCTCCACGTGGCCTCTTTGACAACCTCTTTCGAACCAGTGGTCCTTTATGTCCAAGAAGTCTTCATGCCCATTTGCACTATTTAGGTGAGCCTGAGGGCACAGATAAATTTGGGGTTCTGAAAGTTGAAATTTGAATTTTGAAGCTTGATTTAAAGCTAACACTACCACCACCCCCGCAATCCAGATTTTAGGGTATTTCTGTAAGGGTCTGCTGGTTTTTTTTTAAATTTATTTACATTTATATCCCGCCCTTCTCCGAAGACTCAGGGCGACTTACAGTGTGTAAGGCAATAGTCTCATTCTATTTGTATATTTACAAAGTCAACTTATTGCCCCCCCAACAATCTGGGTCCTCATTTTACCTACCTTATAAAGGATGGAAGGCTGAGTCAACCTCGGGCCTGGTGGGACTAGAACCTGCAGTAATTGCAAGCAGCTGTGTTTTAATAACAGGCTATCTTACAGCCTGAGCCACACACCGTGGTTGAGCAGGGGGTTGGAGTAGATGGCCCCCATGGTCCCTTCCGACGCTGTTATTCTGTGATAAACCTCCAAGTGGCCTCAAGGGCTCTCAGAGAGAGCGCTAACAACCAGATGCAAGGAACATAAATCCTTCCATCCTCCACCGTTCAGTTAGAACTGAAGAAGCTCCTTGGATGAGAAGTAAAACGTCTTCAACCAAAACCTTGACCAAAACCTTAGTAGACCAGAGGAATGCTGTCGATATAATTTACTTGGACTTCAGTAAAGCATTTGATAAAGTAGACCATAACCTACTACTAGATAAAGTAGAAAAATGTGGGTTAGACAGCACCACCACCAGATGGATTCGTAACTGGCTGACCAACCGCACTCAACGTGTAGTCCTCAACGGAACTACATCCACATGGAGGGAAGTATGCAGTGGAGTACCCCAAGGCTCTGTTTTAGGCCCAATACTCTTCAACATCTTCATCAATGACTTGGACGAGGGGATAGATGGGGAACTCATCAAATTTGCAGATGACACCAAGCTGGCAGGAATAGCCAACACTCCAGAAGATAGGCTCAAGTTACAGAAAGATCTTGACAGACTTGAACATTGGGCACTATCTAACAAAATGAAATTCAACAGTGAAAAAGTAAGGTTCTACATTTAGGCCAAAAACAAAATGCACCAGTACCGTATATGTGGTACCTTGCTCAATAGTAGTACCTGTGAAAGGGATCTTGGAGTCCTAGTGGATAACCATTTAGATATGAGCCAGCAGTGTGCAGCAGCTGCTAAAAACGCCAACACAGTCCTGGGCTGCATAAACAGAGGATAGAATCAAGATCAAGTGAAGTGTTAGTGCCACTTTATAATGCCTTGGTAAGGCCACACTTGGAATATTGCATCCAGTTTTGGTCGCCACGATGTAAAAAAGATGTTGAGACTCTAGAAAGAGTGCAGAGAAGAGCAACAAAGATGATTAGGGGACTGGAGGCTAAAACATATGAAGAACGGTTGCAGGAACTGGGTATGTCTAGTTTAACGAAAAGAAGGACTAGGGGAGACATGATAGCAGTGTTCCAATATCTCAGGGGCTGCCACAAAGAAGAGGGAGTCGGGCTGTTCTCCAAAGCACCTGAGGGTAGAACAAGAAGCAATGGGTGGAAACTGATCAAAGAAAGAAGCAACTTAGAACTAAGGAGAAATTTCCTGACAGTTAGAACAATTAATCAGTGGAACGACTTGCCTGCAGAAGTTGTGAATGCTCCAACACTGGAAATTTTTAAGAAAATGTTGGATAACCATCTGACTGAGATGGTGTAGGGTTTCCTGCCTGGGCAGGGGTCCCTTCCAACTCTGTTGTTATGTTATGTTATGTTAATCAGTGGAACAACTTGCCTCTAGAAGTTGTGCATGTTCCATCACTGGAAGTTTTTAAGAAAAGACTGGGCAACCGTTTGTCTAAAATGACATACGTTTTCCTTTTTGAGCAGCAGGAGGTTCGACTAGACCAGGGGTGTCAAACTTGATTTCATTGAGGGACGCATCAGGGTTGTGTTTGACCTTGAGGGCCTGGGGTGGGCATGGCTAGGGTGGTTATGGCCAGCTTGATGTCACTCGTGTCGGGGGGTGCCTGTGGTGGCCTGAGTGCTCTGCCAGTGAAAATGGGCTCCCGAGTTCCGTTTTCGGCTGCCACGGTCTCCTGCAACTCTCTGCCGGCGAAAATGGAAAACTCCATTTTTGTTGGTGAGGCATCGCAAGCCGGTCCTTCGCTGTTTTCAGGGTGGCTCCATGGGCCAGATCTAAGCACCCCATGGCCGGATCTGGCCCGGTGGGCCTTGATACCCCTGGACTAGAGTGTTCTGTCTCCTTCCCCACTTCAGACCCACGAGCTGGCCTTCAGCCAGTGGATTCACGGCTCTTATCAGTCCTGGCAGAGAAATCGCAGCTGCCTGCCAAAGTTCAAACAAATGACTCACAGAGTAAGACTTTCAGCTCTTTTTGAAATGGTTCAGCTAAACTTTGCTTCCCGTGGAGTGCGAGCAGTCCCAAAGCTCCTTATATATCCTGTGGCGCCTTTTGATGGCGCCGTCTTTCTAATCTTCTGAAGCGCGGGTCAAGCCAGCTGGGTCTGAAGGCGTAGCCTGGGGAAGGGAGGAATCAGGGGATGACGGCCTCATTACGTCTTCCGACTGGTCTGGTTCTGGCTCCTGGAGCCGGGCCAAAGGAATCGGCGCTTCTGAGGTAAGCCTTACCGGCCCTTCCCCCTCACTCTCAGAGTCACTGTCGGGCATGGGGCCAGGTTTGGGGGCTGGAGTCACAACATAGAGCTTTTCCAAAGTCTCTTCCAACTGTTATTGAGGGGCCTCCCTCCACAATTTTTGGGTGCTCCAATGATGGAGGTTTTTAAGAAGAGACTGGACAGCCATTTTGTCAGGAATGCCATAGGAGAGTGATAGCTAACCTTTTTGCCATCGCGTGCCAAAAGCGGGGGAAGTGCAGGGGGGGTTGTGCGCATTTGCATGTCCACACCCATAATTCAATGCCCCCCCATGCCCCCCCTGCACATGAGCACGTGCCCCCCCCCGCACTCCCCCTGCTTTTTCACGCAATGTCAAAAAGTTTACCGGTTGGCCCAGAAGGCCCGTTTTTCGCCTTCCTCAGGCTCCAGAGCCTTTCTCGGAGCCTGGGGAGGGTGAAAATGGCCTCCCCCATCCCCCCCCTCCTGTAGCCCTCCGGAGGCCAGAAACGGCCTGTTTCCTAACTTCTAGTGGGCCTGGAAGGCCCGAAAATCAGCTGGCTGGTTGCACATGTGCGTGCTGGAGCTGAGCTAGGGCAACGCTTGCGTTGTGCCCACCTGTGGCCCATATGCCATAGGTTCACCATCATGTGCATAGGATCTCCTGCTCAAGCAGGGGGTTGGAGTAGAACAGGGGTCCCCAACCTGTGGGGCGTGACCTACTACCAGGCCGCAGCCTATTCGCAGTCAGGGCCTTTTGCATGGCAGGCTGGTGCCCGGGGGAGTCGTCAGCCCTACTCGCGCGAGGAACGGGTGTGTGCATAAGTATCCTCTCTTTCCCCACTCCCTCCCCCTGCTCTGGGCCCCCAACTCAGAAAGGGACTCTACTAGAAGACCTCCAAGGTCCCTTCCAACTCTTCCATTTTTGTTGGTGAGGCATCGCGAGCCGGTCCTTCGCTGTTTTCAGGGTGGCTCCATGGGCCAGATCTAAGCACCCCACAGGCCGGATCTGGCCCGGTGGGCCTTGATACCCCTGGACTAGAGTGTTCTGTTTCCTTCCCCACTTCAGACCCACGAGCTGGCCTTCAGCCAGTGGATTCACGGCTCTTATCAGTCCTGGCAGAGAAATCGCAGCTGCCTGCCAAAATTCAAACAAATGACTCACGTAGCAAGACTTTCAGCTCTTTTTGAAACGGATCAGCTAAACTTTGCTTCCCGTGGAGTGCGAGCAGTCCCAAAGCTCCTTATATATCCTGGGTTGCCATGTTGTCTCCTGCATGCCCCTCACTCCTTTGCTTCCCCACCTTCCCGGGTGGCTTCCTAGGTTGGTTGGGAGTGCCCGACTTGTACATTTATCAACAAGCCGTCTCGCCCCGGATGCGAAATGTGCTGCGCCGAGCGGCCCTTGAACTACGTCGTCCCGAAGGACTATAAGCTGGATGCGGAAGAGCAGGAATGGTTTCAGAGGGATTTGGAGGCCACCCGCCAGTACCAGCAGGTGAGGAGGGGTGGACCTGGCCAGTCACATCAGGGTGAAGGGAGCGGTTTGATCTGAAGACCCCCTAGTGGCACATAGTGGTCAGAAGGCAGCATGGCAGGCTGACTCTGCCCGCTGCCAGGGAGTTCGATCCTGGTTGCCTCGAGGTTGACTCAGCATTCCGTCCTTCCGAGGTCGGTAAAATGAGGACCCAGATTGTGGGGGGCAAGAGGCTGACTCTGTAAACTGCGAAGCAGTATATAAGTCTAAGTGCTATTGCTATTATCTATGTCTCACCTCTCTCTTTGTGTATCTCTGTGTCTCTCATGTTTCTCTCTCTCTCTCTTTCTCTCTTTCTCTCTCCCTCCCTCCCTCCCTTTCTCTCTCTTGGTCATTATCTATATACATCCATCCATCCATCCATCTACAGTATCTATCTATCTATCTATCTATCTATCTATCTATCTATCTATCTATCTATCTATCTATCTATCTATCTATCATTTCTCTCTCTCTCATATTTCTCTCTATCCCTCTCTCCCTCCCTCTCTCTCTCTCATCTAACTCTCTCTCTCCCTCTCATCTCTCTCTTCATCTCTCTCTCTCTCTCTCTCTCATCTGTCTATCTCTCATTCTGTCTCTCCATCTCTCTCTCTCTCATTTCTCTCTCTCTCTCTCATCTATCTAACTATCTCTCATTCTCTCTCTCTCTCATCTATCTATCTATCTATCTATCTATCTATCTATCTATCTATCTATCTATCTATCTATCTATCTATCTATCTATCTATCTATCTATCTATCGGAATGCAGTATTGCAGGCTAACTCTGCCCACTGCCAGCAGTTCAATCCTGACCGGCTTATGGTTGACTCAGCCTTCCATCCTTCCGAGGTCGGTAAAATGAGGACCTGGACGGTTGGGGGCAAGAAGCTGGCCCTATAAAGAGAACGCTATAAAGCACTATGAAGGGGTATACAGGTAGTCCTCGACTTACGACCATCATTGAGCCCAAAATTTCTGTTCTTAAGTAAGACATTTGCCCTATTTTACGACCTTTTTTGCCTCCCTTGTTAAGTGAGTCACTGCAGTTGATAAATTAATAACCCGGTTGGTAAGTGAATCTGGCTTCCCCCGTGGACTTGGCTTGTCAGACGATCCCAAAAGGGGGATCAATACGATTCCAGGATTCTGCAACCGTCATAAACGTGAGTCGGTTTCCAGGCATCTGACTTTTCATCAGGGGACCATGCTGCGATGGTCGTAAGTGTGAAAAACAGTCACAAGTCCCTTTTTTCAGTGCTGTTGTAACTTCGAACGGTCACTAAACTGAACTGTTGTAAGTGGAGGACTACCTTTACTGTGTGAACTCAGCCTGATCCTTATTGGCTGGAGGAGAGAATGGCCCAGGGCCTCTTCAGACTTCACAGGTCATCTAGGCCAAGGATCTCCAACTTTGGCAACGTGAAGCCCGGTGGATTTCAACTCCCAGAATGCCACAGCCAGCAAAGCTGGCTGTGGCATTCTGGGAGTTGAAGTCCACCGGGCTTCACGTTGCCAAGGTTAGAGACCCTGATCTAGGCCGTAAAATCCACACGTCTAAAAATCCACACAGGTAAGAAACCTTATGCTTCCCTTCTCTCTCTGGTCACAGGTGGAGGAAGAAGAGAAAGAGAGAAACTATTTGCAACTCCTGCAGTGGGACAACCAGAACTTGGTGGTTTCTGAGGAAGCCATTGAATGCCCCATCTGCTTGATGAACCTGGAACCTGGAGAAGGAGTCACCCTACGAGAATGTCTCCATTCCTTCTGCAAGTGAGCCTTGGTTCCAGAACGTGCTCAGGATTTGTTATCTGGTCATAAGGCAGAGGAAGGCACCTGGATGATCTCTCCACGATCTTAGGAGACATCTAAGATAGGTTTACATAACTGGTTATTCTAGTATGGGAACGGCTAGTTCCTACCTCTGCGATATCTCAGTGGTCTTAGGAGACATCTAAGATGGCTTTGTAGACTGGTCATCCTAGGATGGGAATTGCTACTTTGTACTTCGGTGATATCTTGGTGTGTCTTAGGAGACATCTAAGATGGTCTATATAACTGATCACTCTAGCGTGGGAATTGCTAGTTCCTATTTTGGTGATCTCTTGATGGTCTTAGGGGATATCAAAGATGGGTTTATATAGCTGGTCAACCTAGGATGGGAATTGCTAGTTCCTACTTCGGTGATAACTTGATGGTCTTAGGAGACATCTAAGATGGGTTTATATAACTGGTTTCCCTAGAATGGGAACAACTAGTTCTTACTTAGGTGATCTCTTGATGGTCTTAGGAGACATCTAAGATGAGTTTACATAACTGGTCTCCTTAGCATGAGAACTGATCTTTCCTACCTTGGTAATCTTTGATGGTCTTAGGAGTCATCTAAGATGCGTCTACATAACTGATCACTCTAGCGTGGGAATTGCTAATTCCTATTATGGTGACCTCTTGGTGGTCTTAGGAGACAGCTAAGATGGATTTATGTAACTGATTTTCCTAGTGTGGGAACTGGTAGTTCCTACCTTAGAGATTTCTTGATAGTCTTAGGAGACATCTAAAATGGGTTTACATAACTGATATCCCTAGCATGAGAACTGCTATTCCTTACCTCTGTGATATCTCAATAGTCTTAGGATACATCTAAGAATGTGTTTATATAACTGGTTATCCTGGTTTGAGAATTGCTAGTTCCTACCTTGGTGATCTTTCTAGTGGGTGACCTCTTGATGGTCTCAGGAGTCATCTAACACGAGTCAATGTAACTGGTCTCCTTAGCATGAGAACTACTAGTTCCTACCTTGGTGATCTTTCATGGTTTTAGGAGACATCTAAGATGGGTTTATGTAAATAGCATGGGAACTGCCAATTCCTATCTAAGTGATCTTTTGATAGTCTTAGGAGACATCTAAGATAGGTTTACATAACTGGTCTCCTTAGCATGAGTGATCTTGGTGATCTTTCATGGTTTTAGGAGACAGCTAAGATGGGTTTACGTAACTGATATCCCTAGCATGGGAACTGCTAGTTCCTATCTCTGTTTTTAAGTTTCTATTGAATGATACGTAAACTGGGAGATGCATTTGAAATGATCCAAGGACGCAGATCAAAAACTAAGAAAGAATCCAATGGATTGCCAAGTAAGGCAGGTCTTACGCAAGCACTGCGTGCTAGTAAAGTGGGGTATATTGTTGTGTTTTGTCCAATCTCACCTCAGCCGGGGTCTTCTTATCTGCTTCCGAACACGGAGGAATGTTCTAGTATGCCTCCCGGCCCCAGCCCTGGCTCCATGCCCAGACAGGCTGAAGAGGAAGAAATACCTCCAGCCCCCAGCTCTGGCTCCATGCCCAGGCAAACGGAGCAACTAGACCCCTCCCCCTCCTCCACAGCATGTGAGCCTGAGGAGGTCAATTTGTAACAGCTGCAGACTGGAGTGACCTCACGTCAGAAGACTTGATAGGCGGAGGCAACAGAAGGAAGGAGGGCAGGCCTGGATAAGGGCTGAGTCATGGAGCCACACCCATGGCCTATATAAAGGATCTGCTTTCTGGCATTCTCTGAGTCAGGCAAAGTCTAAACATATCTTGCTGAAGTCACTTTCTGGTCTCCTGCCTGCCCTGAGGACTTTGCTAGGACTTTGGCAGAGCTGCAGAGGCACGCCTGATTCGGATTTCCCTGACCCGGCCGTCAGCGGAGGAGTGGGACACGACATATATATTGGAAAGGCTGAAAGGTGAATTCTGGGGAGCCATAGTTCTTTTGAGGAGCACAGAATTGTGGGGGGATAAAGTTGAGACTCAAACCATAGGGACACCTCCATTCTGAAATTGAAATTAAGTTTAGAGCTCTCGGTGGCCAAGAGGTGGCCCAGTCTGGGGCCCTTGATGCTCTTTGAACTTTGGTTTTCTGGCAGATGTTGTTGTGGTCTCCCAGCAGCCTGAGGAGAACGCAGCGGAATCGGACAGTGGTGAGGCTGAGGAAGAACATGGGCCAGTCCTGGAGGCTGGGGAAGGCCCGGATGAGGGCTCTGCATCGGAGACTGAGGTGGGGCCAGGGCCATCGGGGAGTGATGTGCGGACTCCAGAGTCTCCAGAGACTGATAGTAGTGAGGCAGAGGAACAGGAGGAGCCTGTTCCTAATGCACGCATGAGAAGAGCTGCCAGAAGGCAAGAGCAGCTCAAGCAAAGAGGACGATTCGGGAGTAAGGCCAGGAGATGATTGGCTCCTCCCATAAGGCTTAAAAGATCAGCAACGGCTCTTGGGCTCTTTGCCGGAAAACAAGGTTGATAGACTTGCTCCTTGTCTTGCTGCATTCATTTCTTGTCGGCGTCGTCTGCTTTTGAACTTTTGCCAAGAAAGGCCTTTGGCAGTTTGCCTAATTAGACCAAGGTTGGTGATAGGACTGAAGACTTGTGAAGAATTTGCTTTGATTTAGTTTGGACGACGCTGAGAATGAGTTAATTCTCAGCTGTTCTAATAAAGTCTGTTTTTGAACGGATTGCGTCTAATACTACCTACTTGGGCCTGGGTCACAACAGACGTTTCATTACTGAATTAGGTAATATCAGTGCTGGAAGAGAGTGGGGTTTGCAGAGAGTGGAGGAGGAAGAGACAACTGTGGGCTCCTTGGTGCTCTCTGAGCTTGGTTGTTTTCTTGCAGACCTCTCATGACCCAGCTAGGTAACATAATTAGTAGTGGAAGGGAAGAGGAGGAGGAGGAGGGGGAGCAGACTATGGAGTCCTTGGTGCTCTCTGAATCGTCCGTTCCTTGTTTTCTTGTAGATGTCTCATTACCAACCTAGGTAACATCATCAAGGTCAGAGAGAACCAGGGACCCCACAGTTCAACGCTCGGCTTCGAATATTCTCTTCTATAAGTGTCCAAGTGTGCAGAGTTCTTTGTGGCCACATCAGAGTTCTGTGGAAGTTCTAGGAGTGGGAAAACGTGAGGATAATTGGTTCTGTGCTTCCTCCGTGCATATCTCCAGGGATTGCTTGAGGGGGACCATCCTGAACAGCCCAGAACCGGAGGTCAAGTGCCCCTACATTGATGAACACTACTCCTGTCCCTGGCCGCTGCTGGACCGCGAGATCAAAGCGGTGGGTATCAAGGTGGACCTCAAAACCGGTGTGTGATGACTCGGGGCGTGGCACAAAGGCAACAAAGCCAGAGAATAAGTATGAGTCCCTTTTTTTTTTTGTCACAACAGTATATACAATCATCAACATAAACAATAACCCATCATGAGAGAAAAAGAATATATAAGTAAAAGTATAAGTAAAAGTATGCATATAATACTATAATGAAGGGAACAATAGGACAGGAACGGTAGGCACGTTTGTGCGCTTATGCACGCCCCTTATGGTCCTCTTAGGAATGGGGTAAGGTCAATAGTAGAAAGTTTTTGGTTAAAGCTTTTGGGATTATGGGAAGAGACCACAGAGTCAGGTAAAGTATTCCAAGCACTGATGATTCTGTTGCAGAAGTCATATTTTCTGCAATCTAGATTAAAGCGGTTGACATTGAGTTTAAATCTATTAGTTGCTCTAGTATTATTGCAATTAAAGCTGAAGTAGTCTTTAACAGGAAGGATATTACAATAGAAGATTCTGTGTGTTAAACACAGATCTTGTCGGAGTCAGCGGAGTTCTGAGTTTTCTAATCCCAGGATTTCAACCCTGGTGGTATAAGGTATTGTTGTTTCCGGAGGAGCGAAGAACTCTTCTAGTAAAATATTTCTGGACGCGTTCGATAGTATTAATGTCAGAGATGTGGTATAGGTTCCAGACAGATGAGCTGTATTCAAGAATAGGTCTGGCAAATGTTTTGTATGCTCTGGTTAGTAGTGTAGAGTTTTTGGAAAAGAAGCTACGTAAAATTAGGTTTACAACTCTTAGAGCTTTTTTTGCTATGTAGTTGCAGTGGGCTTTGGCATTTAGGTCATTTGATATGAAAACTCCAAGGTCTTTGACAGGGAGGGGGTCGTCAGTAAGGTAATGTCCATCAAGCATTACCTTGATTACCTCCAGCTTTGCCCCATCCCACCCTAACTCTCTGGTCTGGAGAAAAACTCTCGCACAAACCTGTAACAGCCTTTGGCTGAAAATACTCCAGTCCAAGCGTTATAAGCAGAAAACTTCCAACTATACATCCAACAAGGCAGGATAAGGTAATTCATCCGGCAGGGCAAAAGCAAGATAAGGAGTTCCAGAAGTGAAGTAGTACGGCAGTCAATCAAAATCGGTTGGGAGGATGCCAGGAACTCAGATAAAGCAGTTAACATGAGATGAACTCAGTGTTTGTTCCCAACAACCGCCCCTCCCATTTGCCTCTCCTTTAAACTCCATCCCCAGGTGTGCCTTGTGAAGGGAATCGGGGCTCTTTCCTCCCTTGTAAGCCACGCAACCCACATTGCTCTCTTCTCCGTTCTTCCCTGCGTGCCCTAGGATGAGGAGAGCGTGGGCCTTGGTTTTCATCTGAACCCCCTCTCCCTTGTTCTACCTCTCCCCTGCGCTGCCCAGCCTGAATTTGCCCTTCCCCAGTTTCCTTCACAGCCAACAGAGCCACTCTCTCGCTCTCTGTCAGCTGTTCGTCTTCCTCCTCGAATTCAGACTCCGACGGGAGCATGACAGATTTTGAAAACAAAATTTGACCCTATCTGTCTGTCTGTCTGTCATCTGTCTGTCTGTCTGTCTGTCTGTCTGTCTATCTATCTATCTATCTATCTATCTATCTATCTATCTATCATCTCTATCTATCCTATCTCTATCGGGGTCCTCAATCCCTGATCCGTGGACTGGCACCGGGCCACGGCATGCCAGCAAGCAGTCCTGTTGTGGCCTGTTGGCCGCCGGCCCCTCCACCATCTGATTCAGATGAGGAGGCATGGGAGTTAGGGTCAGCATCAAGGCAACCTGAGAGCTCCCAGGGATAGAGACAGAGACAGAGGCGGAGCCTGGGCCATCCGTCAGCCCTCAAATGGAGAGTCAATAGCCCCCAGGACTGGAGGTGACTGATGAGGAAGAGGAGAAACAGCTGGGTCCAGTGCTTGACACGCAGAAGGCAGAGGAGAGGAGAGCAGTGGAAATCTATGGGCCGGTCCTTGGGACGGAAGAGCCACTGGTTCTAGCAAAGCCCCACCCGAGCTCTGGGGATAAAAGGCAGGGGGCGGAGATGAATAGATGTGGCAGACATCTATTCATCTCTCTGCCTGGTAGACTTGTTAGCCTGCGGTGAGAGAGAAACTTTTGGCCGGGGCTGCCGGAGCTCCTAATAAAGGAATCTTTGAGTTCGCTTCAGGGGGTTTGTCGTGTTTGGGGAGCTGCGTCAGAACAAGTCCACGTAACCGAGTGACGCCCCATCCATGGGATGCAGGCAGCATGCAAAACCATTCCCCTCCGGTCCGCGGAAAAACCTTTCTCCACAAAACCAGTCCCTGGTGCCCTAAAGGTTCGGGACCACTGCCCTAAAGACCGTCTCTAAAATCGTCTCCATTTTGTTCGTAGCTACTAACGGAGGAAGAATATCAGCACTTCCTGGACTTGGGGATGTCCATCGCTGAGAATCGCAGCCGGTCGAGTTTCCACTGCAAAACGACGGACTGCCGGGGTTGGTGTTTTTACGAAGACGATGTGAACGAGTTCTACTGCCCGGTGTGCCAGAAACCCAACTGCCTGCTGTGTCAGGTGAGAACATCTTTGGGGTGGGCACCACGCCAAACCTGCGTGGAAGGACCGTTCGAGGTAGAAAGGCTTTACACTTGGGCAAAGGAAAACCAAATGTAGAGGGACATACGAGGTAAAACCTGGCACAATAGTAGTAACATTTTTTTAAAAAATTTGCATTTATATCCCACCCTTCTCTGAAGACTCAGGGCGGCTTACACTATGTTAGCAATAGTCTTCATCCTATTTGTATATTATATACAAAGTCAACTTTTATTGCCCCCAACAATCTGGGTCCTCATTTTACCTACCTTATAAAGGATGGAAGGCTGAGTCAACCTTGGGCCTGGTGGGACTTGAACCTGCAGTAATTGCAAGCAGCTGCTGTTAATAACAGACTGTCTTACCAGTCTGAGCCACCAGAGGCTCAGTGAGTGGGATCTTGGAGTCCTAAGTGGACGATCAGTTAAATAGGAGCCAGCCGTGTGCAGCGGCAGCCAAAAAAGCCAATGCAATCCTAAACTGCATTAACAGAGGGATACAATCAAGATCAAGGGAGGTGCTAATACCACTCTATAAAGCCTTATTAAGACCACACCTAGAGTCCTGCATCCAGTTTTGGTCACCACACTCTAAAAAAGATGTTGAGACTCTATAAAAAGTGCAAAAAAGGGCAATTGCCCCTAAGATGATTAGGAGCAGTGGTGAAATTCAATTTTTTTTTTACTACCGGTTCTGTGGGCGTGGGCTTGGTGGGCGTGGCTTGGTGGCCAGGGCAGGGGAAGGCTACTACAAAATCTCCATTCCCACCCCACTCCAGGGGAAGGATACTGCAAAATCTCCATTCCCTCCCCACTCTGGGACCAGCCAGAGGTGGGATTTGCTGGTTCTCCAAACTACTCAAAATTTCTGCTACCGGTTTTCCAGAACCTGCTGGATTTTATCCCTGATTAGCTTGATTTAGCTGGAGGCTAAAACATATAAAGAACGGTTGATGGCACTGGATATGTCTAGTTTAATGAAAAGAAGGACTAGGGGAGACATGATAGCAGTCTTCCAATAATTGAGGGGCTGCCCCAAAGAAGAGGGAGTCAAACTATTCTCCAAAGCACCTGAAGACAGGACAAGAAGCAACGGATGGAAAGTAAATAAGAGAATATACAACCTAAAGAGCCGCCACTGCTAGCCCCACCCTAGCTTTGGGGATAAAAGGCAGGGGGCAGAGATGAACAAACGTAGCAGACAACTATTCATGTTGTTATTATTATTATTATTATTATTATTTATTAAATTTTTATACCGCCCTTCTCCCGAAGGACTCAGGGCGGTTTACAGCCATAATAAAAAACAATAGCAATATACACATAAAACCATAATTTAAAAAACTTATTATACAAATGGCCGAATTAAAACATTTAGAATAAAACCCCGAATTTTAAAATGTTAAAACATTACAACTAATTAAAATCCTATTAAAATCCTATGCCAGTCCTGCGCGAACAAACAAATAGGTCTTCAGCTCTCGGCAGAAAGTCCGAAGGTCCGGCAGTTGCCGAAGTCCAGGGGGAAGTTCGTTCCAAAGGGTGGGAGCCCCCACAGAGAAGGCCCTCCCCCTGGGGGCCGCCAGCCGACATTGCTTGTTAGCCTGCGTTGAGCGAGAAACTTTCTGCTGGGGCTGCTGGCGCGGCTAATAAAGGAATCTTTTGAGTTCCCTTCAGAGGGTTTGTCGTGTTTGGGGAGCTGGGTCAGAACACCGACCTTGGCTGGATGGTGGATCTTGGGTCCAAGCCATGTTTTCCTCCGCAGGCTATTCACGAAAACATGAACTGCAAGGAATACCAGGACGATCTGCAGATAAGAGCGCTGAACGACCGGGCTGCCCAACAGACTACGGAAGTGTTGCTGGTGAGAATGGCGGGGCACCGTTTGTTTACAAGAATAAGGAAGTTTATAGGGGTACCCAACTCATGGCAACCCTGGGTGGCTTAAGAAATAACACCCCCACCCCCCGGTAATAATTTTTTAAAAAAATTGAATTTATATCCCGCCCTTCTCCGAAGACTCAGGGCGGCTTACACTATGCCAAGCAATAGTCTTCATCCATTTGTATATTATATACAAAGTCAACTTATTGCCCCCAACAATCTGGGTCCTCATTTTACCTACCTTATAAAGGATGGAAGGCTGAGTCAACTTTGGGCCTGGTGGGACTTGAACCTGCAGTAATTGCAAGCAGCTGCTGTTAATAACAGACTGTCTTAGCAGTCTGAGCCACCAGAGGCCCAATGCCAAACTCCCGCTGGTGACGACAGTAAAACCAACCGCTTGATGGACATTGTATCCCCCTGGGGTTCCCGGAGCCACTGGCAAAAACCAGATCTTTGAGTGCCTTTTGAAAGAGCGTCGAGGTGGGGGGGGGGACTATTTTATTTCCGTAGGGATGATGTTTCACAGGGAGGGAGCCACCACAGAGAAGGCCATGCTTCTTGGTCCCACTAGATCAGGGCTCTCCAATCTTGGCAACTTTTAAGACCTGTGGACTTCAACTCCCAGAGTTCCTCAGCCAGGAAAGCTGGGAGTTGGTCCACAAGTCTTAAAGATGCCAAGTTTGGAGACCGCTGCACTAGATGGACCTCCTTAGAAGAGGGGGGACCTGTAACATTCCCTGCTTGCCTGCTCTGGTGGATTAGGTAGATATAAATGTGGACCCTAACCCTAAATCTAATGTAGAAAAAGGCCATTTCCTGCAGGATAAGCCTATTATCTGTCCATCATCTATCTATCTATCCATCCATCTATCTATCCATTCATCCATCATCTCTCTCTCTCTCTCTCTCTCTCTCTCTCTCTCTCTCTCTCTCTCTCTATATATATATATATATATATATATATATATATATATATATATATATATCCAACCATTATCTATCCATCCATCCATCCATCCATCTATCCACCTATCTAATCTCTATCGTCTATCTTTCCCTACATATATATTATCTCTCTCTCTCCTCTCTCACACATTTATTATATTTTATAAACAACTCAAGGCAGCAAATATACCGAATAGCCCTCCCTCCTCCTATTTTCCCCACAACAACCCTGTGGGGTGGGTTGGGCTGAGAGAGAGAGAGAGAGAGAGAGAGAGACTGGCCCAAAGTCACCCAGCTGGCTTTCATGCCTAAGGCAGGACTAGAACTCACCGTCTCCTGGTTTCTAGCCAGGTGCCTTAGCCACTAGACGAGAGGTCTTCGAACTTGGCCGCTTTAAGACTTGTGGACTTCAATTCCCAGAATTCCTGGGAGTTGAAGTCCACAAGTCTTAAAGCGGCCAAGTTTGAAGAGCTCTGCACTAGACCACACTAGCTGTCTATAAACCTTTTCCTCTCCCTCCTGGTGCCACTAGGAAGGGGCGAGCACAAGCTGTGGAGGTTGGTAACAGCTCTGCTCCCTTTTTCAGAAACTGGTGAAAAATGGGGAGGCCATGAACTGCCCCACCTGCAGGATCATCGTGCAGAAGAAGGATGGCTGCGACTGGATCCGGTGCACTGTTTGCCACACGGAGATTTGCTGGGTGACCAAAGGGCCACGCTGGGGACCAGGTGTATGTATTGCCGGAGGGTAGAAAGTGTGTGTGTGTGTAATTTTATTTATTTATTTATTTTTGTCTTTTAATGACCCCATAATCCCTTAATCTGGGCAACTGAATGGAGCTAATAAGAGTGTTTTTTAAATGGCCGGATGCCTTTCCTGTTGCCAGTGCGGAGTTTTGTTCAGCAGATATATTCTCAATGTGCCCAGAGAGAGAAATATCTGCCTCTACCTAGGATCAAACTCACAGCCGCCTGATTGTGAGGCGAGGGCGCCACCTCTAGGCCAGTGCATCACTGTGTGTGTGTGTGTGTGTGTGTGTGTGTGTGTAATTTTATGCATTCTACATATTGCAGAGGGTTGGATCATTAGATCAAGGTTTCCCAATCTCAACAATTTAAAGATGGGTGGACTTCAACTCCCAGAATCCCCCAGATAGCAAAGCTTGACAACTCTGGCAAATGGGGGGGGTGTCTTAAAATGGGGTGCGACTACTGTCTTGCTTAGCCAATAGAAATTGTGGGCTGAATTGTGGCCGTAACTTGAGGACTACCTATATAGTATTATATATATATATATATAGAGGACATGGACAGGTTGCTGGGTAGACTGAATGCCACCACATGTTTACTGGACCCGTGCCCCTCCTGGCTGGTGCTGGCCACTCAGGAGGTGACACGAGGCTGGCTCCAGGGGATTACGAGTGCTTCTTTGTTGGAGGGAGTCTTTCCGGCCGCCTTGAAAGAGGCGGTGGTGAGGCCCCTCCTCAAGAAGCCTTCCTTGGACCCGGCTGTTTTAGGTAATTATCGTCCAGTCTCCAACCTTGCCAGCGAAGGTTGTAGAAATATGGTGGCATATCAGTTTCCCCTTCACCTGGAGGAAACTGTCTATCTGGACCCGTTCAGTCCGGCTTCGGCCGGTTACAGCACTGAGGCGGCTTTGGTCGCGTTGGTGGATGATCTCTGGAGGGCCAGGGATAGGGGTTATTCCTCTGCCCTGGTCCTATTAGACCTCTCAGCGGCTTTCGATACCATCGACCATGGTATCCTGCTGCGCGGTTGGGGGATTGGGAGTGGGAGGCACCGTTTATCGGTGGTTCTCCTCCTATCTCTCCGACCGGTCGCAGACGGTGTTGACGGGGGGGCAGAGGTCGACCCCGCGGCGCCTCACTTGTGGGGTGCCGCAGGGGTCGATTCTCTCGCCCCTTTTGTTCAACATCTATATGAAGCCGCTGGGTGAGATCATCAGTGGCTTCGGTGTGAGGTACCAGCTGTACGCTGATGACACCCAGCTGTACTTTTCCACACCGGGCCACCCCAATGAAGCCATTGAAGTGCTGTCCCGGTGTCTGGAGGCCGTACGGGTCTGGATGGGGAGGAACAGGCTCAAGCTCACCTCCTCCAAGACGGAGTGGCTGTGGATGCCGGCATCCCGGTACAGTCAGCTGAGTCCGCGGCTGACTGTCGGGAGCGAGTCATTGGCCCCGATGGAGAGGGTGCGCAATTTGGGCGTTCTCCTGGATGAACGGCTGTCTTTTGAAGACCATTTGACGGCCGTCTCCAGGAGAGCTTTCCACCAGGTTCGCCTGGTGCGCCAGTGCGCCTTTCTGAACCGGGATGCCTTGTGCACAGTCACTCACGCCCTTGTGACGTCTCGTCTGGACTACTGCAATGCTCTCTACATGGGGCTCCCTTGAGGGGCATCCGGAGGCTACAGTTAGTCAGAATGCAGCTGCGCTGGTGATTGAGGGAGCCCTCGTGGCTCCCGAGTGACACCTATCCTGCGCCGGCTGCACTGGCTACCTGTGGCCTTCGGGTGCGCTTCAAGGTGTTGGTGAATGTCTTTAAAGCGCTCCATGGCATAGGGCGGGATATTTACGGGACCGCCTGCTGCTACCGAATACCTCTCACCGACCCGTGCGCTCTCACAGAGAGGGGCTCCTCAGGGTGCCGTCGGTAGCGACAGTGTCGTCTGGCGACGCCCAGGGGAAGGGCCTTCTCTGTGGGGGCTCCCGCCCTCTGGAACGAACTCCCCCCTGGACTTCGTCAACTTCCGGACCTCCGAACCTTTCGCCGCGAGCTTAAAACCTACTTATTCATCTGCGCTGGACTGGGTTAGTGTTTTAATGGGTTTTAATGGGTTTTTAGCTCCAAATTTTAATCCTGGCCAATCTTAATAAGTTTTTTAATTGTATTTTAATTTGTATTTATTGTATTGTATTTTTACCTGGCTGTGAACCGCCCTGAGTCCTTCGGGAGAAGGGCGGTATACAAATTTAAATAATAAATAAATAAATAAATAGTATTAAAAAAAATCAAGATGGAGAAAGCGGGACTCATATAATGACAGTGGCATTTGCTTAAGGACCATTGCAAAAAAGCCAAATATCGATGAAATTGGATACGGTTTTAACAGCCGCAACTTTACGATTGTAGTAACGGCCTCGGTTCCAGTCATAAGTCGAGGATTGCCTGCCTATCCATTTTTGAGGGGGGTGGGCGGCCTCGCCCTTGCCGGTTTTGCACCCCCTTTTCACGCTCTGTGCTTCTTTCCCTTCAGGGCTCGGGCGACATCAGCGGAGGCTGCCGTTGCAAAGTGAACGGGGTCTCCTGTCACCCGAATTGCCAGAACTGCCATTGATGGAGGAGATTCCTGAAAATCGGACTTTCCAGACAGACCCTTCGCCTGCAGAGGAAGGACGGAGTCCTGGACGACGGCCGGAGGGGACTTTGGGACAATTGCGCAGGTTTTCTGCTGCATGAGCAGTTCCTACCACGTCTGTCTTGGACAACTCGCCTCCGTCAACCGAGGCGATGGCAGCTCTCCTACGTCGGGGTTGGTTGAAGGGGGCATTTTTTCGTCCTCCACCCGTGTCGGTTGTGGCTAAAACTTGACCTGTTGGTTGGTTTTGCTCGAGATGTTCTGCTTCGTCTTTTTCCGTAGAAAGCGACGGCTGTTTTATTGTTCTCGCGTCCTTCTGCACACAAACACACACACATTAGTGGGTCCATCTTTCAAGCTCGGGTCTCCATTGACTTTACCGGAGGCGTTGCCACTCGTTGTGTTCGAACCAGACTTTTTGAGTTGTGGTTTTGATTTACAAAACGAGCCCACAATATTCTCCTTTTATCGGTATTACGGAGCGGGGCTGCTTGGCACGTCTTCCATTTTTACTTGCTTTTCTCAAAAGATGTTCCGACTTTTCGTGGCTTCTTTAGGTCACTTCTGTGATTTGAGGCCGAATCAGGATCAGATGGAGCTTCGTGGTTGAAGGTGGGTGGGGGTCAACTCTCCTGTATCCTCCCCCCGCCCTCCATAAATCTAGTTTCTGAAATTGATGGTAAAAATAGTACGGAATCTTTCCAGGAAATGTTGAAAAGCCTGCAGAACGGATCCTCAAGGCGATGGACGTCATGTTTTCCTGAGAAGGATTTTGTAGCATATGGAAGGCTAGGAATTAAACCGGTGAAATTGCTAAAAATCTCTCTCTCTATATATATATATATATCCAACCATTATCTATCCATCCATCTATCATCTATCATCTATCATCTATCATCTATCTATCCATCCATCCATCCATTCATCCACGCCTGCTGCTACCGAATACCTCTCACCGACCCGTGCGCTCTCACAGAGAGGGGCTCCTCAGGGTGCCGTCGGTAGCGACAGTGTCGTCTGGCGGCGCCCAGGGAAGGGCCTTCTCTGTGGGGGCTCCCGCCCTCTGGAACGAACTCCCCCCTGGACTTCGTCAACTTCCGGACCTCCGTACCTTTCGCCGCGAGCTTAAAACCTACTTATTCATCTGCGCTGGACTGGGTTAGTGTTTTAATGGGTTTTAATGGGTTTTAGCTCAAATTTTAATCCTGGCCAATTTAATAAGTTTTTAATTGTTTTTTAATTTGTATTTTTTGTATTGTATTTTTACCTGGCTGTGAACCGCCCTGAGTCCTTTGGGAGAAGGGCGGTATACAAATTTAAATAATAAATAAATAAATAAATAGTATTAAAAAAAATCAAGATGGAGAAAGCGGGACCCGTTTAATGACAGTGGCATTTGCTTAACGACCATTGCAAAAAAGCCAAATATCGATGAAATTGGATACGGTTTTAACAGCCGCAACTTTACGATTGTAGTAACAGCCTCGGTTCCAGTCATAAGTCGAGGATTGCCTGCCTATCCATTTTCGAGGGGGGTGGGCGGCCTCGTCCTTGCCGATTTTGCACCCCGTTTTCACGCTCTCTGCTTCTTTTCCTTCAGGGCTCGGGCGACATCAGTGGAGGCTGCCGTTGCAAAGTGAACGGGGTCTCCTGTCACCCGAATTGCCAGAACTGCCATTGATGGAGGAGATTCCTGAAAATCGGACTTTCCAGACAGACCCTTCGCCTGCAGAGGAAGGACGGAGTCCTGGACGACGGCCGGAGGGGACTTTGGGACAATTGCGCAGGTTTTCTGCTGCATGAGCAGTTCCTACCACGTCTGTCTTGGACAACTCGCCTCCGTCAACCGAGGCGGTGACGGGGCCAAGGAGCTCTCCTACGTCGGGGTTAGTTGAAGGGGGCATTTTTTCGTCCTCCACCCCTGTGTCGGTTGTGGCTAAAACTTGACCTGTTGGTTGGTTTTGCTCGAGATGTTCTGCTTCGTCTTTTTCCGTAGAAAGCGACGACTGTTTTATTGTTCTCGCGTCCTTCTGCACACAAACACACACACATTAGTGGGTCCATCTTTCAAGCTCGGATCTCCATTGACTTTACTGGAGGCGTTGCCACTCGTTGTGTTCGAACCAGACTTTTTGAGTTGTGGTTTTGATTTACAAAACGAGCCCACAATATTCTCCTTTTATCGGTATTACGGAGCGGGGCTGCTTGGCACGTCTTCCGTTTTTACTTGCTTTTCTCAAAAGATGTTCCGACTTTTCGTGGCTTCTTTAGGTCACTTCTGTGATTTGAGGCCGAATCAGGATCAGATGGAGCTTCATGGTTGAAGGTGGGTAGGGGTCAACTCTCCTGTATCCTCCCCCCGCCCTCCATAAATGTAGTTTCTGAAATTGATGGTAAAAATAGTACAGAATCTTTCCAGGAAATGTTGAAAAGCCTGCAGAACGGATCCTCAAGGCGATGGACGTCATGTTTTCCTGAGAAGGATTTTGTAGCATATGGAAGGCTAGGAATTAAACCGGTGAAATTGCTAAAAATCTCTCTCTCTCCATTTTTTAAAAATAATGCACCATTTTATGAATTTATTACTTGGAAATTGTATGAGGTGGTATCTGTGGAGATTCTCAGTCATCCAGATCATGGTTGTCCCAAAGGTGCTTTTTCAAGAGGCAACTGGACTTCCTTTGTTTTTCCTTGAAGACATTTCGCTTCTCATCCAAGCAGCTTCCTCAGTTCTGAAGAACTAAAGAACTGAAGAAGCTTCTTGGATGAGAAGCAAAACGCCTTCGAGGAAAAAGAAAGTTAAGAGTTGCCTCTTGAAAAAGCACCTTTGGGTATACCAGGGGGTGTCAAAATTATGGGGAGGCTGCAGTCAGACAGTTTTGAGAAGTCCGGAGAACCAGAGATAATCTACAGCAGCGTTTCCCAAACTTGACAACTTTTAAGATGTGTGGATTTCCAACTCCCAGAATTCCCCAGCCGGGCCCACAATTCTCCGTGCTGGCTAGGGAATTCTGGGAGTTGAAGTCATCCCCCCCAACTGGAAGTGGCCAAGATTGAGAAACTATGATTTAAAAGTGCTCCGTCGCAGCCTTTCCATTCTCACAACTATATAGTTGCCTTCACTTCCCTGAGATCATCCATGGCTCACTGTCTCACAACTGCACTGAAGCCCAGGCTGAGCTGCGCTGGACCAGTTTCAAGGATGCCTCGAGATGGAAGAATCTGCTTTGAAATTCGACAACTTGCCACAGCCGATTCATCGCAGCTATCTTACCATGGCCAATTTTTTGCGGGACAACTCGCCAAAGGATAGAATAGAATAACAGAGTTGGAAGGGACCTTGGAGGTCTTCTAATCTAGTCCAACCCCCTGCTCAGGCAGGAAATTCAGACAAATGGTTGTTCAATCTCTTCTTAAAAACGTAGACTGTGGAGCATTCGCAACTTCTGAAGGAAAGTTGTTCCACTGATTAATTGTTCTCACTGTCAGCAAACTCCTCCTTAATTCCAGGTTGCTTCTCTCCTTGATGAGTTTCCATCCGTCGCTTCTTGTCCTGCCTTCAGGTGCTTTGGAGAATAAGCTTGACTCCCTCTTCTTTGGGGCAGCCCCTGAGATATTGGAACACTATCATGTCTCCCCTAAATTCTTCTTTTCATTGTGCAGGATAACTGCCCGCACACCAATTCAACGATTCAATTATTAAAACTAATTTTTTTAATGATTTTAATCTTTTTGTTCACATTTCATTTTATCCCTTCCTTGGGCATCCTTCCTTTAATGATTCTATTCCACCATTTCTTCAATATTAGTGTAATCCTTCTCCTGCAGCCAGCTGGCCATGGTGAGTGTAGACCCACTCTGCTTAGCCCACGCAGAACAAGGAAAGAAAGAAAAGAAAACCAACCCCTTGATTTAAAGGGCTCTTGTATCCTCCTTGCAAATGGCATTAGTAAGTTAATACCGCATTTATTTCATGTACACAATTACAAGCCCTGTACAAATCTACAAGTTACGTACACGAGTATACAAAAGAACCACGCTGCCCAGGATGCACGACCGAAGAAGGGCTGTTGCAATCCACCTTTTTCTACGCTGAACTCAAAACCTCTGGGCTCCGTTACCTGTCTGCCCACGCAGAAGGGTGAAAGTTAAGGGTGCCAACAGGTGGGGGAAATGCTCTGGACCGGTGGGCACGTTAATTTTGTGGGCTTCCGGGGTCACCGCTGCTGCATTCGCAAGCCCGGGATTGTGCAAAAGGAGAAAGGTGGGGTCCATTGCTTCATTTATGAGAAGCAGTAAGGAAACTTCCCAGCATCAATGGGGACCCAGTAAATCTACCGGTGGAGCAGGCCCGTTTCTCAGCAATGGCTGTCCTTACTTCTCCCGACAGAAGTGCAAATAACCAGCGAAATCCCAGGCCAATTTTTCTAGACTGCAGTGCAAACTCCAAATTCTATTTATTCCCCCCAACTCCCCGCCCATTTGCTCCTTGATAATGCTCGTTTTCTATGGATAGGACTCTGGGAAAGGACTTGAGCCTGCACACAATCCTCTAAAAAGGTTGTTAGATTCTGCTGACCGACGCTGAGCCGAGGACCTCGCTTCGTGTTTATGAGGTCCCTAACGGGGCTTCCGTCAGTGCGCAGGCGTGTCCTATCGTCCCTGCCACATTCTGATTTTCTTTATCCAAATTTGTACTTTTTGCTGGACGAATAAAATAAATAAATAAGTGCTTGGGACGGTTCTTAGGAAATACGATGAAGCAGAACTTCTCTTTCGGATCGCTGCGCCTTTCCTGTGGTTAGACATCAAAAGTTTAGGGCTCAAATTTTTCTTCCGCTAAATGGGACAGATCCGAAGAAGCGGAAGAAAATAACTCTTTTAACAAAACAAGACATCAGAGAACCATCCCAAAAAATTGAGAGAGCACTTTCCTGCCTTAAGTTAATTCTCCATTAAAAGCCTGTTCTCTTTAGAAATTATTTTTGTAAAGTGCTTTTGTTTTTTTAAAAAAACAAGAATAAAACGAGGTCAGGGATTTCCCAGCCATTTTTGCGAACCTCCTTAGAGGCCACAACCTGGTTTTTCCTTTCCCATTCTGTCACTGCTGCTCGGATGGCGCCACCCCATGCCTGCTTCTTATGATATGACACTGGGCTTTCGATCCAAACGGTTGGCGGAAAGGTCTACCGATGCTCACCTCCGCCTTCGAGGGATGGGTTACAGTCCAAAATGCGTTATCAGAAAACACCCCCCCCCGGTCCGTCTGCCCTAGAAACAACTGAATGACTACTTCAACTTCAAGGCAAAACAGAGGCTGAAAGTCCAACCAGCTTCTTGGGTTAAAGTGGTCTTCGGAACCACACGCAAAGCACGATCCGAACCCCTTGGAGAAAAGGCACGGATCTTCTGGCACCAGCCCTGAGCTCGTTGGAAGAGAAGGTCCACAAGCACGTGTAGAGGACAACTCTCTGTGGGTGTCCTGCATCGCCTCTCCTCCAGAAGGACCCAGTCTCGGCACAGAGGAGAATTCAATGCAACTGTTTTTAAAGAAAAAAAACACAGAGGTGAAGTCTAGACCAGGGGTCTCCAACCTTGGCAAGTTTAAGACTTATGGACTTCAACTCCCAGAGTTCCTCAGCCAGCTTTGCTTCTGGGAGTTGAAGTCCACAAGTCTTAAACTTGCCAAGGTTGGAGACCCCTGGTCTAGATGCTTCCAGGAGGTGGCTCTTGACGTTTTCTGGAAGCTGTGGCTTCTGAAGAACATCTTGAGTTCAGCCGGAAGGATGCGGCAGGGCTCATCGGCTGTCTACCTCAATGCCCGGCTGCCCAGCCTTACTCTTGGATCGACGCAATGTTCAAAGTTGGCAAAGCGAGCAGTCCTTGGCTCGGGTTATCGAGAGGGCTGGGAAGCCTGGTTCTTGGGATCTTTCTGCTCGGTCGCTTCCAAGATAGCCAAGAACTCGTCCGCCAAAGGTAGCGAAGGTTGGGTAAGGACACTTGTGAGAGAGGCTTCTGTAGTGGGGGATTGTGGATTATTGATTAAGGGAACCTCCTTGTTGAGAATTCGTCATGCAGGGAAAGAAAAGTTTTCATTTTTCCGCGTATCGCCCTTCAAACAGGGTGATCTGGTTTGATTTATTTTTTTTTCCGGATGGCAACAGATCAAGTTTGAAAGTCCTAAAATGATCTATTCCAGGGGTCTCCAACCTTGGCAACTTTTAAGACTTGTGGACTTCAACTCCCACAGTTCTGGGAGTTGAAGTCCACAAGTCTTAAAGTTGCCAAGGTTGGAGACCCCTGATCTATTCGAAGGATGTCCGATCTCGGCAATTCTTAAGATTCGTGGAACTTTGACTCTCAGAATTCTTAAAACTTTTAAAACCAAGTCTTAAAAGTTGCCAAGTTGTTGATCTATTCTGTGAGTTTAACAAAATCTCTTTTCCTGCTGTTTTCTTCCCGGCTAACACGAAATACCGAAACGAGAACTAGCGAGAATCCAGTTCTGCCATTGGCAACCGCTGAGAAACTTATCTTCTTCCATTTTTGGTTAAAACCGGCAACCAGAATTGCTTGGAGAAGTTCTCAAGGTCTCCAAGCTGGGCAGCTCTGGAGCACCGAGGCTTCTCTGTTCATCTGGCGGCAGACGGAGGACAGAAGGGGTGTCTTCGTGGAGAAAAGTTGCCCCTTAGCTGGCCAGAAGAGCAAGCAGAAATTGAGACCACCCAGCTTGTAGAAGCCCAAGGCAACGGTTCCCTTCTCCATGGCCGAAGGTTGCTTTGCAGAAGGGAACGGATTCAGGGCTGCTGGACTCAAAACCCGTCTTGTCTTCCGCCGAGGTGGTTTTCAGCTCACGGAGCGGAAGATGAGCGAGGACATTCCTTCCGTCCTTCAGCCTTAGGGGAAGATCTGGAGTTCGAATTTGGGGGCCCATTCCAGGGCGCTCTTGACCACTGCCACGGCGGCCGCCCCCAGCGCCACCGTCAGGCCCATCACGGCCAGCTTGACGAAGCGGTTGGTCCTGGGTTTGGTCGCTAAGAGGGACTTGGCTCTCTCCTCCGCCCGGAGTTGTTCTCGGAAGCGCTGGCGGAGGATGGTGTCCGGCTGTTGTTGGGATGAAGCCAGCTCGAAGTCTTTGAAGGTGGAAACCGCCGTTCTGCAGAGGGATTGGGGGGGGGGGGTGAGAAGAAAAAAGAGGGGAGGGATGAGGGGTTGGGAAGGCTCCAAGGGGGGCATCTTTATTCTGGAAAAGCGGGGAATTCGGTCGGATTTCAGTTGTGAAATACAGCTAGTCCTCGACTTACAACCATTTGCTTAGTGAGCATTCAAAGTTACAACAGCACTGAAAAGGGTGCTCTTCCCCCCACTTTGCCTCCCCACTGCTTTCCTATTTACTTTGGTATTTTATAATATTTTATAACTCGATAAAAAATGTTAAACCTGAAAAAAGGGACTTAGTAGGACCATGTCTTTTTTTTATTTATTTTTTATTTGCATTTATATCCCGCCCTTCTCCGAAGACTCAGGGCGGCTTACACTATGTCAAGCAATAGTCTTCATCCATTTGTATATTATATACAAAGTCAACTTATTGCCCCCCCCCAACAATCTGGGTCCTCATTTTACCTACCTTATAAAGGATGGAAGGCTGAGTCAACCTTGGGCCTGGTGGGACTTGAACCTGCAGTAATTGCAAGCAGCTGTGTTAATAACAGACTGTCTTAGCAGTCTGAGCCACCAGAGGCCCTATGTCTTACGCATACGACCGTTGCAGCAGCCCTGTGATCACGGGATCAAAATTCGGATGCTTGGCCACTGATTCGTATTTATGACAGTTACAGTGACCCGGGGTGTGTGTGTGTGTGTGTGTGTCACGTGGTCCCCTTTTGTGGCCTTCCGACGAAGTCGATGGAGGAAGCCGGATTCTCTTACTAACGGGGTTGCTAACTTGACAACTGCGGTGATTCACTTAACAACGGTGGCAAGGAAGATACGTCGCAAATTGGAGCAGAACTCACTTAACAAATGTCCGACTTAGCAGCGGAAATTTTGGCTCCACTGTGATACGGGTGGACACAGATTCTTATAGTTAGTGATGAATGAAAAGAAAATTAATAAAATTGCTCCCAAGGAGAAATGGACATTGGTGATCATCTATTAATGATAAACTCTCTTTTTATATTTTTTTAATTTTTTGGAAGCCGCCTATACAGGTAGTCCTCGCCTTACAACAGTGGCCGTTTGAAGTTACCACGGCCCTGAAAAAAGTGACTGATGATCGGTTTTCACACTTACGACCGTTGTAGCATCCCCAGGGTCATGTGATTTATGCTCAGACGCTTGGCAACTGACTCGCATTTATGACCGTTGCAGTGTAAGATCCCCTTTTGCGACCTTCTGACCAGCAAAGTCAATGAGAAAAGCCGGATTCGCTTTAACAACCGTGTGGCTCATTTAACAACTGCAGTGATTCACTTAAGCATTGAGGCAAGAAAGGTTGCAGAAAGGGGCAAAACTCACTTAGCAACTGTGTTACTTAGCAATGGAAATGCTGGGCTCCACCGTGGTCGTAAGTCGAGGACTACCTGTGTTAAGGATTTTTTTTTTGCTTCTCCTCTTTTCTTCCGGCAGGAATTCTTTCTTTCTTTCCCTTTTTTTTGTTTTGTTTTTGAGCCTTACTGTTCCTGATCCTTCTAGAATGGCTCCTGTACAGAACCTTCTGGAACTGGATGGATTGCTTTGAATGTCAAGGCCCCTCCCTTTCTCTCTATGCCCTGTCCAAGGGCGAGTAATACAGGAACTGAATGCCACGAAGGTCTTGCCAGGGAAGGTGGCGTGGAGCTCAGTGGTGGGATTCAGACACTTCGGGCGAATCAGTTGTTAAGTTGCTAGCTGGCTCCGCCCCTTCCAGGAGTCCCCACGTTTTGGCTCCCAGGTAAGTGCAGGGAGGTCTGCTAGGCCCAAAACTGGTCATGGGGGGAGGGGGAGCGGAGCATTCCCTCCCATGACCCATTTTTGCTTTCAGGAGGCTGCAGGGAGGCCTACTAGGCCCAAAACGGGTCGCAAGGATGCGGGTAGGGGGTGGCGAAGCATTCCCACCACCCCGATTTTGCTCCCCGGCAGGTGGCAGGAGGCTGAGTGCAGCCTGTCACACCCCCCTGGCCACGCCCACCATGGCCACACCCACCTAGCCGGTCATTAGGGCAAGGAACGGGTTGTTAAGTTATTTGAATCCCACCACTGGTGGAGCCCGTCGGGCCAAAAACCCCCCCAGGGAAGGAGGCCCCTCCTGACCTCTCGGCTTGCTGCTGAGCGGCTTCCTGGGCGAGCTTCGAAGGCGGGAACTGAACGAAGAGGTCCCCAGCCCGACTGATGAGCATCTCGTAAGGGAGGTCCTGGGGGATCTGGGACAGCAGGTGGTGGACGGAAGCCATGTCGCAGTCACAGGCCAGAACCTCCGGGGCCCGATGGAGCACAATCTGCAAAGCGCGGGGGGGGGGGGGCGCGCAACAAAAAGAAGAACTCAGCTCGGCTGATCCCCCTTCCGGGTTTGTGATGATGAGGCGGCCAAAGGCTCACCCACCCCCGAAGCCTTTCCAAGTTAGATGGATTAGATGGAGGGTGGGGGGGGGGAATTGGACACCACCCCAACCAGTTGGAAGTGGTGTTTCTTATAAGGGAAAGGGAAAAAGAAGGGAAGGGAGGAAAGAGTAATGGAGAACAGGAGGGGAAGGAAGGAAACAGGAAAAAGGAAAAGGGTGAAAAAGGAAGGAGGGAAAGAGGGAGGGAATATGAAAAAGGAGAGGGAGAAAAGGGAATGAAGGAGGGAAACAGGAAAAAGGAGAGGGGGGAGGGAGAAAAGGGAGGGGGGAAGGAAAGAAGACGAGGGAGGGAGGAAACAAAGAAAAAGGGAGGAAAGGAAAAGAGGGAAGAAAGGGAGGAAAACCCAGGAAAAGGGGAGAAAAGGGAAGGAGGGAAAGGCGGAGGGGATTGAGTGGAAAGGGAAAGGATATCTTGAGGAAGGAGGGAAGGAAGGAGGGAGAGAAAGATAGGGAAAAGAAGAAAAAGGAGGGAGGACGGGAGGGTGGGAAGGAAGGAAAGTGGAGGAGTTGGAAAAAGAAGGGAAGGGAGTTCTTGATGAGAAGGAAGGAAGGAAAGAAAGAAAGGAGAGAAGGAAGGAGAGGAAGATATGGAAAAGGAAAAGGAGGAAGGGAGAGCGGGAAGGAAGGAAAGTGGAGGGAAAGAGAAGGGAAGGGAGATCTTGAGGGAGGAAGGCAAGAAAGAAAGGAGGGAAGGAAGGAGAGAAAGATAGGGAAAAGAAGGAAAAAGAGGGAGGGAGGGAGGGTGGGAAGAAAGGAAGGAAAGTGGAGGGGTTGGAAAGAGAAAGGAGGGGAGATCTTGATGAGGGAGGGAGGAAAGAAAGGAGAGAAGGAAGGAGAGAAAGATATGGAAAGAGAAGGGAAATCATAGATAGAATAGAATAGAATAGAATTTTTTATTGGCCAAGTGTGATTGGACACACAAGGAATTTGTCTTGGTGCATATGCTCTCAGTGTACATAAAAGAAAAGATACGTTCATCAAGGTACGACATTTACAACACAATTGATGATCAATATATCAATATCATGAATCAGATGATGATGTTGTTCTCCTTGGGGGGCTCCGAGGGGGCTCCTGCTTAGCTCCTCTGGGATCACAGGACCGGAGAGCAATATGGGTCCCCTTCAGAATGGCTCTCCTCCTCCTCCACCTTTCCCCATCCGTGCTTGGCCCACCCAGCATTCCCGGGGGGGAAACACCCACCACTGCCGCAAAGTAGATGGGCATCAGCGGGTGACAGGCGAGGAAGAAGTCGTATAACCGCACCACGTGCTTGAAGTCGGACAGGACGTGTCCAAACCAGGTGATCAGCCAGCTGAGGGCGAAGATGGTTCCCACCTCGGCTCTGTGCAAAAAAAAAAAAAAGAGGGAAAAATGTTTAATATGCAAACACATTAAATATAATATCTCTATCCACTCAGGAAACAGATCGGATTCTTTTCCTCTCTTGCAACGCAACAAATTCTTCTCTTTTAAGGGAAACATAAAGGGAGCCTAAACAGAAGGTCACCAGGTGGATCCCCAGCTTCTCCCCACCCCAATCTCCATCAGAATAGATCTGGAAGGGACCACGGAGGTCATCTAGTCCGGCCCCCTGCTCAAGTAGGACACCCTATACCATTTCAGACAAGGGACTATCCACTCTTTTCTTCAAAAAAGCGCAGACTTTCCATTGCTGAGCGAGGCAGCCCTTCAGTGAGTTATGCTCCATTTTGTGACCTTTCTGGCCACAGTTGTTAAGCAAATCACAGCAGTTAAGTGAATCACACCGTCGTTAAACGAATCTGGCTTTTCCCATTTGACTTTGCTTGTCAGAAGCCAGCTAGGAAGATTATAAATGGCGATCGTATGACAAGGAAGGGAGGGAGGGAGGTAAGGAAGGAAGGAAAGAAAGGAAGGCAGTCAGGAAAGAAAGAAATAAGGAAGAAAAGAAGAAAGAAAAAGAAAAGAAAGAGGAAAAGGAGTGAGGGAGGGAGGGAAGGAAGGAAAAGAAGGAAGGAAGAAAGAAAGAAAAAAAAGGAAGAAAAGGAAGGGAGGGGAGGAAATAAGGAAGGGAAGGGGAAGAGTGAGGGAGAAAGGAAGAAATAAGGAAGGGAAGAAAGAGGGAAGGGAGTGAGGGAAGGAGGGAAGTAAAGGAAGGAAGAAAGAAAGTAAGAAAAGAAGGAAGGAGGGAGGGAGGAAGGAAATAAGGAATGGAAGGGAAGAGGAGGAAGAAAGGGAGAAAGAAAGAAGAAAGGGAGAAAGAAAGAGGAAGGAGGAAGGAAGTAAAGGAAGGAAGGAAGAAAGAAAGAAAAGGGAGGGAGGGAGGGAGGGAAGGAAATATGGAAGGGAAGAGGAAGAGTGAGGAAGAAAGGAAGAAAGAAAGAAGGAAGGGAAGAAAGAGGGAAGGGAGTGAAGGGAGGGAAAGAAGGAAGGAAAGGAAGCAAGGAAAGGAGGAGGGAAGGAAGGAAGGTACATAGGTAGGTGGAGGGGGATGGAGACGGAAGGGAAGGGCTCCCAATGAAAATAGAATAGAATAGAATAGAATATTTTTATTTATAGACCGCCCTTCTCCCGAAGGACTCAGGGCGGTGTACAGCCAAGAATAAAATACAGAAAGAAAACAACAATACAAAACTAAAAACAACCCTTAAAAAACCTATTTGATATGGCTACTTATAGATAAAATATTACCCTCTAAAATTTACAAAAAAATTAAAACCCATAAAATCAATTTGATAATTTAAAATTTGAGCGAGTCCAGCAAGACGAAATAAGTAGGTTTTTAAATCATGTGTTACGATTCTGCAACTGTCTTAAATAACATACTAAGTTGCTGAGCACCCAAATTTTGATTTTTGTGAACATGCGGATGCTACAACAGTTGTGTGAATAAATCACTTTTTTCAGCGCTGTTCTAACTCTGACTAGTCACTAAGCAAAGGATTGCAAGATGAGGACTACCTGAACTTATAAAAAACAAACCCTAAAACTTAGAATACCTTTGCATGAAATCGTGGAGATCTGGATTCACTTGGTCTATGATGGGCATCAGATAATTTAAAATGTGTTTGGTGTTTTCCATGGTTGGGTCCATAAAATCCCTGCAACCAAGAAAGGATGAGCAAAAGTTGGAAAGGTGAAGCACGCGCACAGATAATACACCCACCACGAACATCCTGCAATATCACAGGAACAACACAATGGACGCAAATACGAGTGACGCAAACTGCCATCCGAGAAATATTCTTATTTTATTCTACCCCTCAAAGGATGTTTAGGAAAGGCGGAGGGTCGGCATTTTTGTCTCACGTCCTGGAGGGGAGGGAGGTGGAGCCATCATTTTGGGTGTGTTGTCCTGTTTTGGGTTTAAACATCAGACGTTTGTTCGTTTCGTTTGGGCAAGACGTGGGAAATAAAACACCCAAAAAGTGTAAAGCGTTTGGGTGTGTTATACGTAAAGTGCACCAGTAGGGAATGTTGTGTTACAATGAAAAAAAATATTACTCTTCTGGATTTTAAGTACAGCACAAGGAGTCCTCGCCTTACGACCACAAATGGAGCAGGGGCAGGTGTCAAAACCCGTTGCTACCGGTTCGCTTGTGGGCGCTCATGCGCGCAACACTTCTGCGCATGCACAGAAGCATCCGGGCAGGTGGGCAGAGCCACCCGCTGCCACCACTACCAGCTCGCTGGTGTCAGGGTTCCAAGGAACACCCCCAACGAAATAAGGCTCTGAGGATTGAGGTTCCTCAAAGTTCCAATTTATTAGAGATGTCATGTTGGCACAGCTGGGAAAACACGAAACGGAAAGCTTCCCAGTTTTCCACACCCAGATGACAGTTCACAGCCCTTCCCCACACCCACAAGTTCATCAAATTGTCCAATCAACACTTCACACTCAATTGGATACAATCTTTAGGCAGTCTACATCAGACGGAGGCAAAAGTCCTTGAATACGGAATGTTGTTATGACTAACTTTCTACGGCTCCAACAACAACCCCCTCCCAACTTCCCCAGCTAAAATATGTGGCAGTTAAGAAGCAAAAAAGAAAACTGTCTTCCAAAACCGAAAGCCGGATCAGGGGCGAACCGGTAGCAACCCACCACTGAAATGGAGCACACAATTTACATTGCTAAATGAGATATTCATTGAGTTTTGCCCCATTTTACGACCTTTCTTGCCGCAGAGTGAATCACGGCGGGTGATAAGTGAATCACCCGGTTGTTAAGTGAATCTGGCTTCCCCATTGACTTTAATGGTCAGAGGGTCGCAAAAGGGAATCACGTGGCCCTGGGATACTGCGACCGTCATAAATATGAAACCAGTTGCTAAACGTCTGGATTTTGATCACCTGATCTTGGGGATGCTGCAAAAGTTGGAACTGTGGAAGTCACTTTTTTCCGTGCCGTTGTAACTTCAGTCACTAAATGAATTGTTGTAAGTCGAGGACTACATGTATTCATGTTGACATCAGTGCAAGAGTTACCTCTAGACCAGAGGTCGGCAACCTTAAACACCCATAGAACTACAAAGGTCCTAATCGGAAGTCCCCTGCTCAATTCTGGAACTGACCGGAATTCCAGTTCCCCCATCATAGAGTCTCCTGCTAGTGCGTCATTCTTTTGCTTCTGCTGACCAGAAGTCCGGTTCTCCCACCATAGAGTCTCCTCTTAGCGCGGTGTCCTTTTTCCTCTACCAGTGTTAACCGAAAGCCCTATCAATTGTGGAGCCGACTGGAAAGCCCTGTTGTGACCTTGGCCCAAGTAGTTATTACCAGACACAAACAGTCCTAAACAGGCGTATTTTGTTAGAACAGCTGAGAATTACTTCATTCTCAGCTTAGTCCAAATTAAGTCCAGAACAAAGTCCTTCAGAAAAAGTCCTTTGGCCTTATCACAAACCTTTGTCTTCTTTGGCACCCTGCCAAAAGCTTCTCTTGGCAAAGCCCCACGAAGTTCAGAAACAAGAGATGCCGACTAGAAACAATTGTAGCAACATTGCTTTCCTACAAAGAGCCCAAGAGCCGTTGCTCGTCTTTTAAGCCTTATGGGAGGGGCCAATCATCTCCTGGCCTTACCCCTGAGTCGTCCCTTTTTGTTTTAGCTGGTCTTGCTTTCTGACAGCTCTTTGCATGCGTGCACTAGAAACAGACTCCTCCTGTTCCTCTGCCTCACTACTGTCCGCCTCTGGAGGCTCGAAAGTCCGCACATCGCTCCCAGACGGCCCTGGCCCCATCTCTGCCTCCGACGCAAGCCCTCGTCCGGGCCTTCCCCAGCCTCCAGGACTGACCCGTTGTCCTCCCCAGCCTCCTCACTGTCCAACTCCGCAGGCTGCTGGAAGACAACAGCAAGCCCACCCCTTGCCATAGTGTCTCTTCCTGGTGTGCTGTGCTTCCCCTCCTCCCAAAACAAAAGCTCCTGTCAACATTGTGGCACCAACCAGCAACAGGGAGCCACAGCAGAGGGAGGAAAGAGCCAAATACGTCTCCAGAGCCGCAGGTTGCCGACCCCTGCTCTAGACCCATAAACTGAACTACAGATATTTCAATAAATTAAAGCAGTATTTCTCAATATTGGCTGCTTGAAGGTGGGTGGACCTCAATCCCCAGAATTCCCCAGCCAGCCAGCCAGGAATTCTGGGAGTTGAAGTCCACCCATCTTCAAGCGGCCAAGGTTGAGAAACGCTGGGGAATTAAAATACCTGAGGTGATGGGTTGAGAGTTTTTCCACCAGGGTGGCGGCTAACCTCTCCCCCACCACGAGAAGGAAGGTGACCACAATGTCATGGTATCCCTGGTAATAATGGAGTTGTGTGTTGCGTTGCAGAACCTGCAGGATGCAGTCGATCAGCTCTTCCTGGAGACCCTCTCTCTGCTCATCGGGCATGTCTAGAAAGAAGGGAAGAGAGGAGGAGTGAACGAAGCGACGGCCGAAGAAACGATGGCTTACCTGAATCCTATTCTCACAAGGGACCGCATGTTGTGCCTCATCCTCCCCCCCTCTCCTCAGCCGGGCCCCTCCCCTCTACACCCGGGCCTGTTATCAGACTCCGAGTCTGATAATGAAGATGAACGGCCTGTCATGCCTCCAGCCCCCAGCCCTGGCCCCATGCCCAGACAGGATGTCAGGAGTGAACAGACAAACCTGATAAACCTCACTCCTACAGCATGTGAGCAGGAAGCCAGCCATGTGTTGGAATTACCGACAGCAGATCCAGCTGAAGACAATTCATAGTAGGAGGATCCTCGCTTCCGGAGATCTGAGAGGCGACGCCAGCAGAAGGAAGGGAGGGGCAGGCCTGGATAAATGCTGAGTCATGGAGCCACACCCCACAGCCTATATAAAGGACCTGCTTGTGGCATTCCAACCTTGAGTCAAGCAAAGTCTCGTCTAGTTTGCTGCTATCGGACTCTATCGCTGAAGTCACAACTTGGACTCCTGCCTGCCCTGATAAACCTCGAAGGAATTTGACAAGCTACAGAGGCTTCGTTGCCACGTTTGATACCGACTTCCTTGACCCGGTCGTCGGAGGGGGAGGGGGACACGACATCGCCAAGCTAGGATGGACAATCTCTAGGTAATTCTTGATTTACAACAGATTGTTTAGTGACCGTTCCAAGTTACAATGGCGCTGAAAAAAGGGACATAGGACAATCTTTTACACTTATGACCGTTTTAGCATCCCCGTAGTCATGTAATTTACATCTGGATGCTTGACAAGTGGCTCACATTTATGACGCTTGCAGTGCCCCTGGGGTCATGCGATCCCCTTTTGTGACCTTCTTATAAGCAACGTCAACAGGGAAGCTGGATTCGCTTAAGAACCGTGTTACTAACTTAAGAACTTCTGTGCTTCGCTTAGCAACGGTGGCAAGAAAGGCTGTAAAATGAGGCAAAATTCACTTGACAAACGTCTTGCTTTAACCACAGAAATCTGGGGCTCCACCGCGGTCGTAACTCGAGGGCCATCTGTATTATGGTTTATAATCAGGGTCCTAACTTTTTTTTCAGCTCCCACCCGGCACCTTGGGCTGCTAGATCGATTCCTGATCGAGCGAGAAACAAATGCAGGAACTTAGTTCTTTTCCTCTTGCAGGGGCTTTCCAAAAATCTCAGTCCAATCTGAAGCACCACACGTAGTCCTCGACTTACAACTGTTCATTTCGTGAAAGCTCAAAGCTACAACAGCAGCGAGAAATCTGACTTACGACCATCCGAGTTACAACCTTTGCAGCACCCCTAAGGTCACGTGATCCAAATTCAGACCCTTGGCAACTGCCTCATCTTTATGACGGTTGCAGCGTCCCGAGGGGTGTGTGTGTGTGTGTGTGTGTGTGTGTGTGTGTGTGTGTCACGTGATCCCTCTTTTGTGACCTCCTAACAAGCAAAGTCAATGGGGAAGACAGGTTCACTTAAAAACCAGCTGACTGACTTATGAAGTGCAGCGATTCACTTAACAGCTGTGGCAAGAAAGGTCGCAAAACGGAGCAAACCTCACTTAACAAAGGCCTCACTTAGCAACAGAAAAGTTGGGCTCAATGGTGGTCGTAAGTCGAGGGAGCTGTGGGAGTCAACAACCAAACGGCAGGGTAAGAACAATGATTTAAGAGCGGCGCAAGCATGTCGCAATGTGGAGCTCAAAGCAACCCAATACCCTGTTGGCTGAGAGGAAGCACCAGGAAGATCCACCGGGAAAAGGCTCTCTAAAGATCGACTTGTTCTGGGCCATTTGGGGTGTTGCTATAGCCACAGGATCGGGTTGAGCTGGGGAACGGAAGGATCCTGCACAGGGAGTTCTCGAGATAGAACGTAATTTGCCAAAACAACTAGACACAGAGATAGTTTTTCTCCCCCCTCTCCCCCCCCCGTGCCATCGCTCCGCTGAACACTTAATTCCCACAGCCCTGTCTTTGTTTGTCATCTTCTCATTTCTCCTGCTATCTTCTCCGATTGGTTTCTCGTGATTTATCACTTGTTGTTTATATCTTATGACTTATGATCTATGACCTATTAATTGCTGTTTATATGTACATTGAACTTCTGCACCAGAGGCAAATTCCTTGTGTGTCCAATCAACTTTGCCAATAAAGAAGGCCATCCCATTTCATTCCATTCCATATTTTCTATTCTATTTTCTTTTCTTTTTTAAAAATAATATTTATTAAATTTCCAAAAATTAAAATACACAATACAAAAAACAACAACACAATACACAAAAGCAAAAAATATAAACAAACAAAGACAGACGTATCGAAATTGCAATACTAGTAACAGCTTCTTCTACATGGGTATCTCTATCCTATTTAACCTCTATATACAGATTCTACTTCTAAATATCTCTATCTTAAACTTACATCCTTGCTTAAATTATCTTAAATTATCTATTCAGAATTCGATCTCATAGCAAAAATCTCCCTTAAGTTTTTTGTTTGGTCTCCAGCCAGGAATACCATCTATTCCATATTAGGTAAAGGTAAAGGTTCCCCTCGCACATACGTGCTAGTCGTTCCCGACTCTAGGGGGCGGTGCTCATCTCCGTTTCAAAGCCGAAGAGCCAGCGCTGTCCAAAGACGTCTCTGTGGTCATGTGGCTGGCATGACTCAACGCCAAAGGCGCACGGAACACTGTTACCTTAAGGTGGTCCCTATTTTTTCTACTTGCATTTTTACGTGCTTTCGAAACTGCTAGGTTGGCAGAAGCTGGGACTAGTAACGGGAGCTCACCCCGGTACACGGCAGCACTAGGATTCGAACCGTCGAACTGCCGACCTTTCAGTCAACAAGCTCAGCTGTCTTAACCCCTGAGCCACCATGTCCCCTAATATGTTAATAATTATAAGATATTATTATTAATATGTTAATAATATATAATAATAATAATAATATATTATATATAATATAATATATATTATATTATATATTATATACTATATATTATATTATATAATATTATATAATATAATATATAATATATAATATATAATATAATATAATATTATACATTATATATTATATATATATAATATATATATATATGTTTTCTGAGGTTTTCACGGGTGTTTGTATGTAGGTCTTTGGTTATTCGGGTTTTCTCCCGCGTAAAATTGGAAGTCTTGGCGACGTTTCGACGAAGTCTCATTCGTCATCTTCAGGCTTCAGCTTCGTGCTTCTGGGAGCAATGTGTAATTATAGCTGTTTCTTCCTTTTTAACTGCTAGTGGGGGTTTGAACTGATTGGGTGGAGCTTGGCTGTGCTCTGATTGGATGGGGTTTTTTTGTGTTCTGATTGGCTGGGGGTGTGTCCTGTTTGGGTGGGGGCTTGGTTGTGCTTAGATTAGTCTGAGTTGCAGGGGAATTTGAGCTGGTGAGCTGCAATGTGAAGAACGGCCATAAGTCCCTTTTTTCGGCACCGTTGTTAACTTCAGACAGTCACTAAATGAATCGTTGTAAGTCAAGGACCACCTGTAATCTATCCGCTTCCCTAGAGGAAGCTGCAGCAAATGAGTCTGTTTCAACCCAGATCGTTTTGCAGGACAGTCCGGGGTTTTCATGGTCAGAAAAAGGATCGACCGATCACCATACCTGGTGGGAAGCGTCGGAGGGATCGCCTAACATCCAACAGGACTTGCTGATAATCCTTGCTTGTTTCCCGAAGTTCTTCTCCTAAATGGAACAGCAAAGAATGTTATAGTTCATTGTAATTACAAAGAAAGTCAGGAAATTAAGAAAATAGGCTGTTAAACCGTGACGATTTTAAGCCAGACCTGCTTTGGGTTCTGACATCACTTAAAAAGATGGTTAAGGAGTTTCAGGCAGACGAGGAATCTCATTTTCCAACTAACCAACATTATAAAAAAAGTCCTCGACTTACAACAGTTCATTTAGTGATCGTTCAAAGTTACGACGTCAGTTGAAAAGGTGACTTATGACCGTTTTTCACACTTACGACCATTGCAGCATCCCCAGGGTCATGAGATCAATATTCAGACACTTGGCAACTGACTCATATTTATGACGGTTGCAGGATCCTGGGGTCACGTGGTCCTCTTTTGTGACCTTCTGACCAGCAAAGTCAATGGGGAAGCTGGATTCACTTAACAACTGAGTTGCTCACTTAACTGCAATGATTCACTTAACAGCAGTGGCCAGAATGGTCGTAAAATGGGGCAGAACTCACTTTAACAAATTTCTCACTTAGTAACATAAATGTTGGGCTCAACTGGGGCCGTAGGTTCAGGATCATCTGTAGTCCTCGACTTAGGACCACAACTGAGTCCAGAATTTATGTTGCTAAGTGAGATTTGTTAAGTGAATTTTGCCCCGTTCTACGACTTTTCTTGTCGCAGTTGTTAAGTGAACCATTGCCATTGTTAAGTTAGTATCCCGGCTGTTAAAGTGAATCAGGCTCCCCCTTCGACCTTGCTTCTCTGAAGGTCACAAAAGGAGTGTCAGGTGACTCTGGGACGCTGCGACCGTCATAAGTGCAAATTATGTGACCATGTGACCATGAGGATGCTGCAATGGTCGCAAGTGTGAAAAATGGCCCATAGGTCCATTGTTTTCAGCGCCGCTGTAACTTTAAATGGTCACTAAGTGAAGCGTTATAAGTCGAGGACTACCTGTACAGTAACCCCTTTCTCCCCCTACAATCTCTGTTTTCAGGCTGCACAGATGGCAATGACTACAGAGTCCAAGAGACCATGATAAATGGTTTAGCCATGTTGTATTTTACACCATGTAAAATAGGGTGTAAAATACACCATATTATTATTATATATAATTATATATTATATGTTTTCTGAGGTTTTCGCGGGTGTTTGTATGTAGGTCTTTGGTTATTCAGGTTTTCTCCCGCGTAAAATTGGAAGTGTCTTGGCGACGTTTCGACGAAGTCTCATTCGTCATCTTCAGGCTTCAGCTTCGTGCTTCTGGGAGCAATGTGTAATCGCAGCTGTTTCTTCTTTTTAACTGCTGGTGGGGGTTTGAACTGATTGGGTGGGAGTTGGCTGTGCTCTGATTGGATGGGGGGGTTTTTGTGCTCTGATTGGCTGGGGGTGTGTCCTGTTTGGGTGGGGGCTTGGTTGTGCTCAGATTAGTCTGAGTTGCAGGGGGATTTGAGCTGGTGAGCTGCACTGCTGTTGTTTGGCTTCATGTTCGTGGTCGTGCTACATCTTCATAGTGGGTGTCAGTCTGCTGCATGCATGGATTGGAGGGGTTTGAAATGGCTAATGATGCGGCTGCGGTCTGGCTTCTGGTCCTTGGTGGTGCTTCATGATCAGTGTGGGTTTGGGTCTGCTTTCTGGGTGGATGTGTGGTGATGACATCCTGTGTGGACCTCGTGAGTGTGGGTCTGGTGTCATTCCTCGTGTTAGGGACTCGTTTGTCAATAAGGGCGGGTTTCCAAATGGCTGGTAGGCGGGAGGTATCATCTCGTTTGTTCATGCTGTGTGGGCGTTTTTCTATCTCGATGGCTTCTCTGATTATTCTATTGTTAGCCATATTGTTAGCCATAGTATATTATATTAGCCATGTTGTATAAAAAAAATACAACATGGCTAAACCATTTATCATGGTCTCTTGGACTCTGTAGTCATTGCCATCTGTGCAGCCTAAACGCGATGAAAACTGTCACGAGAGAATTTGGATTTTAAAAATCCTTTAACATCCTAGCGATAGCCGGATTTGTCTTTCATAGCATAAACATGACTCCGGAGAGTCCAATTTAAAAAAAACAACAACAAACCAGCAACCAAAAGTTTGAACCGAAGAGAATCACTGTAGCTCAGGGTTGAATTGTAGGGTCCTTGGGGCCTGGTTGTTTTCTTGCAGACGTTTCATGACCAAACTAGATAATACCTTCAGGGTGAGAAGGGAGTGGGTGTTTTTACTGTTTCCTTTTAGACTAATGATTGGGTCTGTCAGTGTTGGTGGGGGTGTTCTTGGTGGTTCCTTGAACAAGTAGTTGTTTACAGTTAGCTTGTTTGTCTGAGTTGGCAGTTCCGTGAGTCTCTCACCCCACTCCCTTGTAGCACTGATGATGTAATCTAGTTGGGTAATGAAACGTCTACAAGAAAAATAACCAAGTTCAAGGAGCACCAAGGACCTCATCGTCCTCGCCATCCTCCTCCTCTTCCTCCCCCCGTCCCCAAGCCAGGGGTGGGCTGCTGGGGGTTCGCAGAGGTTCAGGAGAACCTCTAGCTAAGATTCTGTGCAGTTCGGAGTACCCCCAAATCCCACTCCTGGCTGGCCCCTCCCACCCTGCCCCGCCCTTCCCAGGTCCCCACGTGGCTCGTTTTGGATGCTGGTAAGTGCAGGCTTGTGGAGGGCGAAAAACAGGTCTTCTGGAAGTTCGGGAAAGCCGGAAACAGGCCTGTGTCAGGCCTGGAAACCATACTAGACTTTAGGGTTCCAGACGCTGCCACATTTTTCCCCTGAGGGGAAGAAGGGGGGTTGAGGGGTATGGTAACATTCTTCAAGCGGTCAAGGTCGGATGGTGTTCACATCTGCAGGGAGAGTGGCGAGAAGATATTCGAATGAACTGGGAGAACGTGGGACCATGTGACCACCAAAGGGGTCAGGGGGGTGGGACTCTTGGGGTTTGTATAAGTGGAGAAAAGAATCCGGAAGTTCAGTTTTGGAATTTCATTCATCGTGTGCCAGTTTCCTCATGCTAGTAAAGAACTCTGAAAGACAATGGCTTCTGAGGTTTTTTTATGCAGAAGAGGTTTTTCTGGAACCTTGACAGCCCGTTTCAGGCTTCTGGAGCCTGGGAGGGCCGTTTTTGCCCTCGCGGAGGCTTGAGGAACACCTCCGGAGCCTGTGGAGGGCAAAAATGCCCCCCCCCCCATGCCGTGGTACAGGAGGTTGACTAGGCCACGCCCACCCGGCAACCGGGCACAGAATCCCTTGCTAAAATTTTTGAAGCCCATCCCTGCGCCAAGCCCCATTCCCTTCAATCGGTATTGGTGTTACCTAGTTGGGTAATGAAATGCCTGGAAGAAACAGCCAAACTCATATAGAGAACCAAGGACTCCGCCGGCCCTCCTCTCCCCCCACCAAATCCCACTCCCATCGAGTACTGATGGTATTGCCCAATTGGTCATGAAACGTCTGCAAGAAAACAGCCAAGCTCAGAGAGCAGCAAGGATCCCACCGTCCTTGTCCTCTTCCCGCTCTCCATAAACCCCCCACTCCCTTCTAGCACTGATGACGCTACCTAGTTGGGTTACGAAACATCTGCAAGGAAACAGCCGGGCTCAGAGAACACCAAAGTCTCCACCATTCACCTGCTCCTTCTTCTTCTCCCTGCAAACCTCACTCCAACACTGATGATATTGCCTAGCTGGGTCATGAAACGTCTTTAAGAAAACAACCAAGATTAGAGAGCACCGAAGACTCCACAATTTCTCCTGCTCCTTCTTCTCTCTGCAAACCCCACTCCCTTGTAGCACTGATGATGTTCCCTAGCCAGGGAATAAAAGCTCAGAGAGCATCGGGGACGCCAAAATTAAGGGCTGGAATGTCCTGGGTGCAGAGGGGCTCGCACCCCACCCCTTTGCTCCAAGGCAGGGCAGGTGGTCAGAACCGGAGGGCTTCACCTGGCGGAGGCAGGAGGTCGTCTGTGTTCACGTTGAGCAGCCTGGGCCACACTTTGCAGCGAATCTCGTCCAGGAGAAGGCCTCCTTCGCTGATTGCCATGCGCCGGAGGGGAGCAATGTCCACCGGGTCATTGTTTAGAACTTGGTAGATCTCGGCTACCTTCCTCTTCTGCTTTGTCTCAGAGTCTGAAAGAGACAGAAAACCGACATCAGGCAAGGGCTGTTTCTCCCACCAACCAGGACTGGCATCAGCCAGTCTGGCCTAGTGGTTAAGGTTCCGGTCTAGAAACCAGGAGGTGGTGAGTTCTAGCCCCACCTTAGACACAGATGCCAGGTCGGGTGACTTTGGGTCAATCGCTAGGAGACAATGAGCTGTAGTCCTGTTTTAGGCATGAGAGCCAGCTGGGTGACTTTGGGCCAATCACCAGGAGAAGGTGAGTTCTAGTTCTGCTTTAGGGATGAAAGCTGGCTGGGTGACTTTGGCCCAATCACCAGGAGACAGTGAGTTCTTGCCCTCCTGTCTTAAGCATGAAAGCTGGCTTGGTGACTTTGAGTCAATCACCAGAAGGTGAGTTCTAGTTCTGCCTTAGGCATGAAAGCCAGCTAGGTGGCTTTGGATCAGTCTCTCTCTCTCTCTCTCTCTCTCTCTCTCAGCCCAACCCACCTCACAGGGTTGTTGTGGGGAAAATAGGAGGAGGAAGGACTATTAGTTATATTTCTGCCTAAATGGAGAGAGAGAGAGAGAGATAATATATACAGAGAGAAAGATTATAGATAGATAAATTGAGACAAAGAGAGAGAGAGAGATGATCGATAGATAGATATAGATAGATGGATGGATGGATGAATGGACGGACGAAGATAGATAGATAGATAGATAGATAGATAGATAGATAGATAGAGACAGACAGACAGACAGATAATTGAGAGAGATATGATAGAATTAAAGTTAAACAGACATGATAGAGATGATGATAGATAGATAGCATAATAATAAATAAACTCAGCATCAAAGCCCAAGAAAGGAAGTCCAAGAGACGTCAGTCTAGCCAGCTGACAAGGATTTTCAGAATGAAGTCACATCCTTGCTTCCTAACTTGAACACGAACTGACAAAACAAACATTCGCACTTCAGAAGATTTAAATTGAAAGATAAAGGAGCAAAGAAACATTGAGGAGTAAAAATTTTGCGTTTAGTAGAAATTTTGCATTTAAATCCCGACTGCCCTACATATCTGATCAAAGCCAGGGAAAAAAAGTTGCTAATCCTCATTTATTTCACAGGCATCATTATCAGCAGGAGAAGGAAGAAAGTAGGGGGGGGGGGGAATAACACAATCACCTCAATGAGTCCAGAACTAAGTAGCACAACCTGTTTGCGTTGAAAGACGTCTTTCATAACATCCCTATTGCCTAATTTGCATATCTAATGTGCAGCTTTAGAATTCATACTCAAATAATCTGATAGGGTTTAATTTGGTGGAGCTCTTGTCCTTTGGCTTGGATTTAATACATCCTACTGACCTAAATGATCTGAATCCTTGGTATTTACAAAAGGATTTTGGAATAGGTAACTGAACAGCCTGTGTGTGTGGCACATTTCACAAGTTCTAAATTTCACAAGCTTCGAAGAATAGAACGCGGAAATATATCAGGATATCTGACCCAAATATGTTTCAGAATTACATAGTAGGCTAAACAAAGGGAGGAGGGGAATGATCTAATTAAAATTGTAATAGGGCAAATACTGAGGCTGAAATGGTTGTATGAAGTTATATGAACTACATACAATACACTTTCCTTTTTTAAATGAATTATTTTCTATTTTATTGTGTTGAGTACCAAAATTCTAAGGAAAAAAAAGGTCACAGATATAAAAAGAGAAGGAACTTCAGAGATCATCTAGTCAAAACAAATCAATATTTATTACATAGATCGGCCTAATTAATTCTCGGCCCGATGCAGGACTCACTGTATCCTTAATAATCCAGCCTCTGTGTAACTAAGGTTTCTCAGTCTTGCCGATTTAAAAATGCATGGACTTCCACTCCCAGAATTCCCCAGCCAGCATGCTTTAAGGAACGTGGACTTCAACTCCCAGAATTCCCCAGCCAGCATGCTTTAAAGAACATGGACTTCCACTCCCAGAATTCCTCAGCCAGCATGCTTTAAAGAACATGGACTTCCACTCCCAGAATTCCCCAGCCAGCATGCTTTAAGGAGGGTGGACTTCCACTCCCAGAATTCCAATGCTGGCTGGGGAATTCTGAGTGGTGAAGCCCACCCCTCTTTAAGCTGCCAAGTTATAGAAGCACTGAATTTATAGGAAATTTCAGTCTATATTTTAATAGTGACAGCTTTCCTATAAATCCACAATGTTTTCTTAAAGTCCCTTCCATTTTTTCCCCCTTCTCACTCAAATTTTATTCCTTTTCACGAACAGTCCCACCAACTTCAAATGAATCATGCTGTTTCTTGCACAAATGCTCAAAAATTTCTTTAGGTATTATTTTAATATCTTGTAAAAGGGTTAGGATTAGGATAGTGTTTAGGGTTAGGGTTAGGCTGGGTTAGGGTTAAACAAATATTTTTGATAAGCCGCCATTTGCTACAAATCCGGGAGTACAGATAGTCCTTGACTTATGACTACAATTTAGCCACAAATTTTTGTTGCTACACGAGACAGTTACGAGAATTTTGCCCCATTTTACGGCCTTTCTGCCCGCGGTCTTTAAGTGAATCCCTGCATTTGTTAAAGTTAGTCACACTTGTTAAGTAAATCTGTCTTCCCCATTGACTTTGCTGGTCAGAAGGTCGCAAAAGGGGATCATGATGGGACCCCGGGTGGTCATAAGTATGAGTCAGTTGTCGAGTGCCTGAATTTGGAGAATCCCCTGAATTTGCAGAATCCCCTGACCCTGGGGATTCTGCAACGGTCGTTAAGTTATTTTATTTTATTTTAATTATTTGGCTGTGTAGAATAAGTTTTTTAATTGATATTTTATTCTGTATTTATATGTACTTTTTATTTGCCTGTGAACCACCCTGAGTCCCTAGGGATATAGGGCGGTATACAAATACGATAAATAAATAAATAAATAAATAAGTGAGAAAAACTGTCATAAGTCACTTTTTTCAGTGTGCTTATAACTTTTAACGGTCACTCAACGAATGGTGGAAGACTATCAGTAATGCCGAGACAGTGGGAGCAAACGGCCGGCCCAGATCCAAAAACTGATTTCGCCATATTTTGGTTTTCTTTTGTTTTGATTGACATTTTGCTTTGGACACATTCTTTTGCCTCCTCCGCTCTCTCCCAATTGAACAAAGCTTTTCTTGTCAACTGTCTGAACTGATTCTTTACATTTCGGCTTCTCCAATCTCAGCTGGAGAATTGAAGATTTATTTGCTTGGCTAGCAAAGCAAGGTAGGGAACGATGAGCTTCATTGCCCTTTTTATATATATATATGTGTGTGTGTGTGTGTGTGTGTGTGTGTAGGTCTTTGGTTATTCGGGTTTTCTCCCACGTAAAATTGGAAGTGTCTTGGCGACGTTTCGACGAAGTCTCATTCGTCATCTTCAGGCTTCAGCTTCGTGCTTCTGGGAGCAATGTGTGATCGCAGCTGTTTCTTCCTTTTAACTGCTAGTGGGGGTTTGAACTAATTGGGTGGGAGCTTGGCTGTGCTCTGATTGGATGGGGTTTTTTTTGTGCTCTGATTGGATGGGGGGGTGTTCTGTTTGGATGGGGGCTTGGTTGTGCTCAGATTAGTCTGAGTTGCAGGGGGATTTGAGCTGGTAAGCTGCATTGCTGTTGTTTGGCTTCGTGTTTGTGGTCGTGCTACATCTTCATAGTGGGTGTGGGTAAAGTGGATAGCACAAAAAAACCCTCATCTAATCAGAGCACAGCCAAGCTCCCACCCAATCAGTTCAAACCCCCACTAGCAGTTAAAAGGAAGAAACAGCTGCGATCACACATTGCTCCCAGAAGCACGAAGCTGAAGCCTGAAGATGACAAATGAGACTTCGTCGAAACGTCACCAAAACACTTCCAATTTTACGCAGGAGAAACCCCGAATAACCAAAGACCTACATACAAACACCTGCGAAAACCTCAGAATATATGTATGTATGTATGTATGTATGTATGTATGTATGTATGTATAAACCAGAACCAGATTTCCTCTATAGGTAGTCCTGGACTGATAACAGTTCATTTAGTGACCGTTCAAAGTTACAACAGCACTGAAAAATGGGGACTTATGACTGTTGCAGCATCCCTAGGGTCACGTGACCAAAATGGAAATATTTGGCAACTGACTCATATTTATGATGGATCCTGTGGTCATGTGATCCCCTTTTGCGACCCAGAGTCAATGGGGAAGCCACTTAACAACGGTAGGACTAACGTAAAAAACCGCAAGGACTCACAATAATATACCAACCGAAGACAATGTGATTAGAAAAGTTTTGGAATGTGCGGAAATGGATAAGCTTACGAAGGATATGCAAGAAAAAGAGGAAACAGAATATTACCTAGTAGGGGAGAAATAGTATAAGTGGTTGGAGGGAAAAGAAAAAAGACAAGGAAAGATTAAATAATGGTTGAAATAGGAGTAGAAATACAAGAACAAACAGGAGGAAACAGAAATTGTTGAAAGGAAATTGTGTACGCGTTTATGTCTATGTACATATGTAAATAAAATAATATTAGAAATATATGTATATAAGATACATTAGGATAAGGGAGAAAAAATATATAAGTATTGATTACCGACATGAAACTGTTGAAAAGAAAAAAGGGTTAATTTTTTTTTTTTAAAAAAACGTTTAATAAAAATATTAAAAAAAACCTTAACCGCTGTGGCACAAGGAAGGACTTAAAACAGGGCAAACCTCATTTAACTGTCGCACTTAGCAACAGGAATTTGGGGCTCAATAGCGGTTGTAAGTCAAGGACTATCTGTAGAACTAAGCCAGTTTTTCTGCAGAGAGAGCAATGGAAGGCAAGTTATTTTTGTCTCTAGCATCAAAGCAAAGAAGCTCTCCCCAAGGTCAAACACGGGCTGCCGTCAAAGCCTAGGCAATTAAAATAAAAGATAAATTGAGATACAAATAGAACGATGGGTAATTAAAAGCATTCAACCTTAAAAGAACGTATTTTAAAAGGAAGGAGAGGCTGGTGAGGGAACAGGATTCACCCAAGGAAGAGAGGCAGGCAAAAATATCGGCTGGTCATGTGAATGAAAGATGCGACAGGAGATATTATTTATTTATTGGATCGTTATCTCGCCTTTATAAGTCACTCAAAGTAGATAACACACCTAATGCAGGTAGTCCTCGACTTAACAACCACAACTGAGCCTCACATTTTTGCTGCTAAGGAAGACGTTTGTTAAAGTGAGTTTTGCTCCCTTTTATGACCTTTCTTGCTACAGCTGTTAAATGAATCACTGCAGTTGTTAAGTTAACAAGGTCATTAGGTGAATCTGCCTTCCGCATCGACTTTGCTTGTCAGAAGGCTGCAAAAGGGGATCACGTGACCCCAAGCCTCTGCGACTGTCATAAATGCGAGTCAGCTCCCAAGCGTCTTCATTTTGCTCACATGACTGTGGGGATGCTACAACGGTCGTAAGCGTGAGAAACAGTCATAAGTCGCTTTTTTCAGTGTCACTGTAACTTTGAACAGTCACTAAACGAACTGTTATAAGTCAAGGACTACGGTATCTTATGAAATAGAATGGAATTTTTTATTGGCCAAGCGTGATCGGACATACAAGGAATTTGTCTTGGTGTCTATGGTCTCAGTGTAGATAAGAAAAGATATTTTATTAATCTGTTTACCATTTTATTATTTTATTTATTATTTAAAACAATGAATTGTGACATTAATGTACAGGTGGAGCTCGGCCTACAAACACAATTGAGCCCAACGTTCTGGTTGCTAAGTGAGACATTTGTTAAGTGAATTCTACCCCGTTTTACAACTTTTCCGGCCACGGTTGTTATGTGAACCATTGCAGCCAGTAAGCTTCCCCATTGCTTGTCAGAAGGTCATAAAAAGGGGATCATATGACCCCCAGGACACTGGGACCTAAATTTTGATCATCATCATCATCATCATCATCATCATCATCATAATGATAATAATAATAATAATTATTATTTATTAATAATTATTAATAATTATTAATAATAATAATAATAATTATTATTTAATTTCTATACCGCCCTTCTCCCGAAGGACTCAGGGCGGTTTACAGCCAAGTAAAACACAGTAAGTACAATATACAATTAAAACCAATTTTAAAAAACCTATTCATTTTGGCCCATTAATTAAAATACACAGTAAAACCATAAAAAACCCCATTAAAATTAATAGTGGATTTCCATTTTATGCCAGTCCTGCACGGAAGAATAAGTACGTCTTCAGCTCGCGGGGAAAGGTCCGGAGGTCAGGAAGTTGTCGAAGTCCTGGGGGAAGCTCATTCCAGAGGGTAGGTGCCCCCACAGAGAAGGCTCTCCCCCTGGGGGTCACCAGCCGACACCAGCCCTATGGGAGCGCACAGGTCGATGGGAGGCAAACAGTGGCAGCAGGCGGTCCCATAAATACCCCGGTCCTAAGCCATGATCATGTGATCTCATGGAGATGTTACAAAGGTTGTTAAGTGTGGAAAACGGTCAGAAGCCATTTTTCAGTGCTGTTGTAACTTTGAACGGTCACTAAATGTTGTAAGTTGACGGCTGCCTGTATTTATTTATTTATTTATCACATTTAGAGGCTGCCCATCCCTCATATGTACTCCATTCTCCAATTTTTTTATTTTAACTTCACCACAAAAAACCGCAGCCAGTTGTTCCTCGGCCAAGAACTGTGGATGTAGTTACAGGTTGGTAATGCTCAACTCACAATCATTCATTTAACAACCGTTCTAAATTACCACAGCACTAGGGGAAAAAAAAGAAGTGATAACTTTTTAACTGGTCCTTGCACTTAAATACCCATCTCAGTACCCTACAGTCATGTGACCAAAATTCAGACAACTTGGCAACTGGATTTGTGGCAGATGCGCCATCTCAGGTAATGGGATGGATGGATTTGTGGCAGGTGCGCCATCCCAGGTAATGGGACTGCCTTTTGAGACCTTCCCGGCATGCTTCCGACAAACAAATGAACCGGAATTCACTTAATGACCACGTGATTTGCTTAACGACTTAACGGTGGATTTTTCTGAACGATCGTGCAATTCACTTAACAGCCCTGGCAAAAGGGTTGTAAAATTTGGCTGAGATTCATTTAACAGCCAGATTGCTTAGCAACAGTAATTCTGGTCCCAATTGTGTCCGTTAAGTTGAGAAATATATCTATTTTCTTGGCATATGAAGGAATCCGGGCCTTTTGAGAATCAACCCCATCCTCTGATGATTACATGGAATGAAATGGCTATTGAATGCACACAAACACCTGGAAATTTACTCTTTTATTCTATTTCCAGCTAAGGCTCAACATCTAAAAATGCAACTAGAGCAAAAACTCCTGCCAAAACTCCTGCCCATTTGCTGATTTCAGCGTATGCTGAGGAAGTGCTAATTGATTTGTACAATGGGGTGTTGGTCGCCTCACCTTCCTTTCCTGCTAAATCGCTGGAAGGTCTGAAGGGCAGAAAGGAAGCGCCCCTCCCTTGGCATTTATTTGCAAGAGGCAATGCGCTTTCTCTGCCCAAACGTTGCCTTTGGTGGAGAATTGTGGATTGGATTTCTCTCCCATTACTTCAGAGTAACTTCAGAGGATAATTGGAACTGAAGAAAAAACAATGGCTACCAACCCTGCCTTCCACTGGGGACCTGTATACTGCACGAATCAAGAAGAGGGCCGTGAAAATATTTACAGACTCCTCGCATCCTGGACATAAACTGTTTCAACTCCTACCCTCAAAACGACGCTATAGAGCACTGCACAGCAGAACAACTAGACACAAGAACAGTTTTTTCTCCGAAGGCCGTCACTCTGCTAAACAAATAATTCCCTCAACACTGTCAAACACTTTAATAAATCTGCACTACTATTAATGTTCTCATCATTCCCATCACCCATCTCCTTCCACTTATGACTGTATGACTGTAACCGTTGCTTGTATCCTTACAATTTATATTGATTGTTTTCTAGTATGATTTGATTACTTATTTGTATCCTATGACTATCATTAAGTGGCCTCTGGTGGCTCAGACTGCTAAGACAGTCTGTTACTAACACAGCTGCTTGCAATTACTGCAGGTTCAAGTCCCACCAGGCCCAAGGTTGACTCAGCCTTCCATCCTTTATAAGGTAGGTAAAATGAGGACCCAGATTGTTGGGGGCAATAAAAGTTGACTTTGTATAAAATATACAAATGGATGAAGGCTATTGCTTGACATAGTGTAAGCCGCCCTGAGTCTTCGGAGAAGGGCGGGATATAAATGCAAATAAAAAAAAGTGTTGTACCTTATGATTCTTGATGAAGGTATCTTTTCTTTTTATGTACACTGGGAGCGTATGCATCAAAGACAAATTTCTTGTGTGTCTAATCACACTAGGCCAATAAAGAATTATCTATCTATCTATCTATCTATCTATCTATCTATCTATCTATCTATCTATCTATCTATCTATCTATCCATCCATCCATCCATCCATCCATCCACCCATCTCTCTCTATCTACCCATCTCTCTCTTTCTCTCTCTCTCCATCTATCTATCTATCTATCTATCTATCTATCTATCTATCTATCTATCTATCTATCTATCTATCTATCCACCCATCTCTATCTATCTATCTATCTATCTATCTATCTATCTATCTATCTATCTATCTATCTATCCACCCATCTCTCTCCATCTACCTATCTACCTATCTACCTATCTACCTATCTACCTATCTATCTATCTATCTATCTATCTATCTATCTATCTATCTATCTATCTATCTATCTATCATCTATCCACCCATCTCTCTCTCTCTCTCTCTCCAACAAAAATAAATGGTACAATACATAAATACCTATGTAGAAGATTTAATAGGAAATTAGGTGAAATAGGAGTATTAGGTGTTTTTTCTAACACACACACAAACACACGCACAAACATCCATCCCTATCCATATATCTCTATGAGGGTGGAGGTTCGTTCTCCAAGCTTGTGGGTTGCTTTCCGAATGTTTTGCTATCAGGTTAGATAACATCTCTGTCTCTATTTCTACCAACCAACCTGTAATACCTGATTTACAACAGTTTGTTTAGTGACTGTTGGAGGTTACAGCAGCACTGAAAAAGTGACTTATGACCGTTTTTCACACTTACGACCATTGCAGCATCCCCAGGGGTCATGTGATCCAAATTCAGAAACTTGGCAACTGATTCATATTTATGACGTTGCAGTGTCCCAGGGTCACGTGATCCTCTTTTGCGACCTTCTGACAAGCAAAATTAACAGGGAATCCAGATTCACTTAACGACTGTGTTACTAATTGAACATCTGCAGTGATTCACTTAATGACTGTGGCAAGAAAAATCATAAAATGGGGCAAAACTCATTTAACAAAGTGAGTATTAGAAATTTGGGTTCAATTATTTGTCGTAAGTTGAGGAAACTGCCCCCCTAAACACACACACACACGTGTCTTTATGTATGTATAAAATACACAAAATCAATAAAACACAGAAAATCAATAAAAAGTGAAAAGAATAATCGCAATATGAAAATAAAAAAGTTTGCATAGTGGACGTGGCAGTACCAGGAGGCAGCAGAAAACAAAAGAACTGGAGAAAATCACCAAATATATATAAAATATAAGGTTGTGTGCATGGATATAATAATGTGTGCATGTGTATTGTTTGTGTGTGTGTCTATATTTATATATATATATAATATATATATATATATATATATATATATATAGATAGATAGATATATATATAGATCTTTGGTTATTCGGGTTTTCTCCAGCGTAAAATTGGAAGTGTCTTGGCGTGTCGATGAAGTCTCATTCGTCATCTTCAGGCTTCAGCTTTGTGCTCTGGGAGCTCCCAGAAGCACGAAGCTGAAGCCTGAAGATGACGAATGAGACTTCGTCGAAACGTCGCCAAGACACTTCCAATTTTACGCGGGAGAAAACCCGAATAACCAAAGATCTACATATATATATATATATATATATATAAAATCACATTACACAAAGAATTCAAGACTTACGACCAGAATGGAGTCCAAAATTTCTGCTGTTAAGTGAGCTTTGCCCACTTTACGACCTTTCTTGCTACCATTGTTAAAGTGAATCATTACAGTTGTTAAGTGAATGACATGATCGTTAAATGAATCTGCCTCCCCCACTGACTTTGCTGGTCAGAGGGTCGCAAAAGGGGATCACGTGACCCTGGGACACCGTCATAAATATGAGTCGGTTGCTAAACATCCAAATTGTGAAGTGTGAAAAACGGTCCTAAGTCACTTTTTTCCAGTGCCCTTGTAACATCTAACAGTCACTAAACGAACTGTTGTAAATTGAGGACTATCTGTGTGTGTTACTACATGTTGTAAGTTGAGGACGTGTGCATTATGTGTTGTAAGTTTATGACTACATGTTGTAAGTTGAGGACTACGTGTGTGTTACTACGTGTTGTAAGTTGAGGATGTGTGTTATGTGTTGTAAGTTGATGACTACGTGTTACTACGTGTTGTAAGTTGAGGAGGTGTGTTACTACGTGTTGTAAGGTGATGATGTGTGTTATGTGTTGTAAGTTGATGACTATGTGTTACTACGCATTGTAAGTTGATGTGTGTTACATGTTGTAAGTTGAGGACCACGTGTGTTACTACGTGTTGTAAGTTGAGGAAGTGTGTTATGTGTTGTAAGTTGATGACTATGTGTTACTACACATTGTAAGTTGATATGCCTTACTGCATGTTATAAGTTGAGGACTATGTGTGTTACTACGTGTTGTAAGTTGAGGATCTGTATGTTGTAAGTTGATGGCTATGTGTTACCACGTGCTGTAAGTTGATGACGTGTGTTACTACATGTAAGTTGAGGACTACGTGTGTTACATGTTGCAAGTTGAGGAGTTGCAAGTGTTACTATGTGTTGTAAGTTGACTATGTGTTATCACGTGTCGTAAGTTGACATGTGTGTTACTACGTGTTGTAAGTTGAGGACTACATGTGTGTGTGTTACATGTAAGTTGAGGACTCAATGTGTACACATGTGTCACCCCCTCACACATATGATTATTTCTTTCTTTACAAACAATTCAAGGCAGCCAAGATACTGGAAACTCCTTCCTCCTGTTTTCACCACAACCCTGTGAGGTGGGAAAGAACTGGAGCTTTTCCACAGGAGAGACGCTCGACCGGTTGAATTTCTGCCTGCCTGCCTGCCTGTCTTGGCCGGGGATAAAGGAGGGGCCAAACAAGTCCCTCATTGCCCGCCTCTCGGTGGCGCCGCCTTTCCTGATTGGCTGCCTCAGCCCGTCAGAGGAGAAGAGAGGCGGCGCCTTTGCACGGCCACGCCCCTTCCCCTTCCCCTCACAGCAGCATCAACTTTTACCTCAGAGGAGGAGAAGGCCTCGCGTCCTCCGAGATCGCCCACCGGCGGGCGGCCCTGCGCGGGCCCGACGGACCTGCTTACGTACCTCGCTCCGCGTTGTCATGCAGCCGTGGCGGCCTCGGCTGGGTCATGGTCTCCGGCCACCGCAGAGGCTCATCACGGCGGCCTGCCGGACTCCGCGTCTTCTTTTTCCCCCTGTCCACGCACACGGTTCCGCCTTCCGCCTACGTGGACGCCGCCTCCACCAATCGCCTGCGGGATGCGTTCGCGGAGGCGTAAACAGCCGGGCCTACCTTCCCGAGGCGCATGCGCCAGCCCGCCCATCTCCTGTGATTGATAAAAGTCGGGCGGAGAGGAGGACTCCCCTAGAGAGATAGAAAATAGTAGAGCGACGCGCAGCGCAAACTCCAGGGATGAAACAGCAAAATAAACCATAGAGATAGAAAGATAGACTCGTTTCTCTGCTTAAGTTTGGATCAGGTAGTCCTCGACTTATGACCACAATTGAGCCCATAATTTATGTTGCTAAGTCGTGAGTAATTTTTTAGGTGAGTTTTGCCCCATTTTACGACTTTTCTTGCCACATTTGCTAAGTGAATCACTGCAGTTGTTAAATTAGTAGTCACCCCGTTGTTAAGTGGTTTCTCCATGGACTTTGCTTGTCAGTAGGTCGCAAAAGTGGATTGCATGACCCCGGGACACTGTGACCGTCATAAGTATGAGTGCCGAGTGTGTGAATTTTGATCATGTGACCTTGGGGATGCTACAACGGTCGTAAGTGTGAAAAACGGTCCTAAGTCATTTTTTTTCAGTGCTGTTGTAACTTCAGATGGTCACTAAGAGAGGACTTCCTGTGGTTGTCCACTTACAACAATTCGTTCTAGTGACAGTTTGAAGTTGCAACGCACTGAAAAAAGTGACTTATGATTGTTTTTCACACTTACGACCGTTGCCACCTCCCCATGGTCACCTGGCCAAAAATTCAGACACATAACATACAATCTATGCTTTGCAACTGGTTCATATTTATGACGGTTGCAATGTCCCAGAGTGATCCCCTTTTGCGACCATCTGACAAACAAAGTCACCGGGGAAGCTCGATTCACTTAATGACCCATGTTACTAGCTTAAGAACTGCAGTGATTCACTTAACAACTCTGGCAAGAAAGGTCGTAAAACGGGGCAAAATTCATGTAATGCCTGACTCGCTTATCTAAAACCACAACCTTGCGGTCGTAAATCGAGAGGACCTGTACTAGAAATCGGACAATGTGGAAGGAGATGATTAGGGGACTGGAGGATAAAACATATGAAGAACGGTTGCAGGAACTGGGCATGTCTAGTTTCACCGCCCTGAGTCCTTCGGGAGATAGGGCGGTATATAAATTTGAATAAATAAATAAAATAAATAGTTTAACAAAAAGAAGGACTAGGGGAGACATGATAGCTGTGTTCCAATATCTCAGGGGCTGCCACAAGGAAGAGGGAGTCGGGCTGTTCTCCAAAGCACCTGAGGGTAGAACAAGAAGCAATGGGTGGAAACTGATCAAAGAAAGAAGCAACTTAGAACTAAGGAGAAATTTCCTGACAGTTAGAACAATTAATAAGTGGAACAACTTGCCTCCAGAAGTTGTGAATGCTCCAACACTGGAAATTTTTAAGAAAATGTTGGATAACCATCTGACTGAGATGGTGTAGGGTTTCCTGCCTGGGCAGGGGGTTGGACTAGAAGGCCTCCAAGGTCCCTTCCAACTCTGATGTTATGTTATGTTATGAGATTTACAGTATATGCTGCCTTTTTATTCAGAAAGGACATTCAAGGTAGCTTAAAATGAAAACGGTCCTTGTAAGTGAATGAATCTGCAAAACAGGAAGATGAAAACAAAGTATGCATTATATAATTATTGTTTATATTTCACTTTTCAGGAAGAAAATTCACTTCAAGCAACTTTCCAGCGATATATAAATAAGTCCAAATAAGAATAAACACTATTTTGAAACACAAAATTACCTTTTGTAAACTGGCTGAAGTCACTTATATGCAAACTGGGTGGTTAGATAAATTTGTATAATAAAGAAATAAGTAAAGATAAAATAAAGAAGAGGGCCATGAAAATATTTACAAACCCTTCGCATCCTGGACATAAACTGTTTCAACTCCTACTCTCAAAACGACGCTATAGAGCACTGCACACCAGAACAACTAGGCACAAGAACAGTTTTTTCCCGAAGGCCATCACAAATAACTCCCTCAACACTGTCAGACTATTTACTGAATCTGCACTATTATTAATTGTCTCATAGTTCCCATCACCAATCTCTTTCCACTTATGACCGTATGACTATAACTTTGTTGCTGGCAATCCTTACGATTTATATTGATATGTTGACCATCAATTGTGTTGTAAATGTTGTACCTTGATGAACGTATCTTTTCTTTTATGTACACTGAGAGCATATGCACCAAGACAAATTCCTTGTGTGTCCAATCACACTTGGCCAATAAAAATTCTATTCTATTCTATTCTATTCTATAAAATATTCCAAGATCCTTCTTTGAAGGGAAAGAGAGAGAGAGAAGAGAAGGGATGGCAGTGGTTGTGCGGTTCTCTTGAATAAATTGTTAGCCATAAACCATGGCAAGATTCTTAGCCAAGTGTGACCATTTGCAGGATAGGATCTGAAGTGGGAAGGCCGATTACTATTTTTTAATTTATGCGTAAGTAAAAGATAGGCCCCATTCAGCTAACAAGGTTAGAACAACCTTAGATAGGGAAGAAATCACTTTATATACGTATACATATTTTGGGTTTGGAATGTGTTCCTCATTTGGTGCTTTCTGAGCTTCGTGGTATTGTTTGCAGATGTTTCATGAGCCAACTAGGGTACATCAGTATAGAAAGGAGGGGGGGTTATGGGGAAGAGGGGGAGGAGGAGGAGATGGAGGGAGGGGGGAGGAGGAGAGGAACTGTGTGGTCCTTGATACTCTCTGAGCTTGTTCATATTCTTGCAGATGTTTCATGAGCCAGCTAGTTCAGGGGTCTCCAACCTTGGCAACTTTAAGATTTGTGGACTTCAACTCTCAGCAAAGCTGGCTGAGGAATTCCGGGAGGTGAAGTCCACAAGTCTTAAAGGGACCAAGGTTGGAGACCCCTGAACTAGGGTATATCAATGCAAGAAGAGAGTGGGGGCTGTGGTGAGGAGGAGGAGAGGAACTGTAGAGTTCTTGATGCTCTTTAGTTTGGTCATATTCTTGCAGATGTTTCATGAGCCAACTAGGTTACATCATCAGAGATATTGGGCAGTGGGGTTTGCTCTGAATTTGTTTTCTAATGGTTTGGCCTTTCAGTCTAGGTTCATAAAATGTCTGCAAGAAAACAAGCAAGCTCAGAGGAACACCCCTAACGAAATAAAGCTCTGAGGCTTGAGGTTCCTCAAAGTTCCAATTTATTAGAGATGTCATGTTGGCCCAGCTGGGAAAACCCGAAACTGAAAGCTTCCAGGTTTTTCACACCCAGTTGACAGTTCACAGCCCTGCCCCACACCCACAAGTTCATCACATTGTCCAATCAACTCTTCACGCTCAATTGGATATGTCAGACACTGGATGACCTTGAATACGGAATGTTGTTATGACTAACTTTCTACCGCTCCAACAACAACCCCCTCCCAACTTTCCCAGCTAAAATATGTGGCAAAGTTAAGAAGCAAAAAAGAAAATTGCCTTCCAAAACTGACACAGAGAGCACCAGGGAGCCCCCAGTCCTCCTCCTCCTCCTCTTCCCCCTCCCTTCTAACACTGATGATGTTCCCTAGTTGGGTCATGAAATGTTTGCAAGCTCTGAGACCACCAAGGACCCCACAGTCCTCCCCCCCCCATAAACCCTCCTCCCTTGTAGCACTGATGATGTTTCCTAGTCGGGTCACAAGCAAGCTCAGAGAATACCAAGGATCCCTCAATTCAACCCTGAGCTATAAATATTCTCCTTTATTGATCTCTGCTGTCTCTTTTTGGAATTTTTGCAGTCTATTTTTGGAGCAGTTTTATTCCCTGTAGGTTTGGAAGGCGGCATCTTGAGAAGGACTAAACTGTGCATCGTTGGTGCGGTGACCGAAAAAGGAGAATATTTATAGCTCAGGGATGAACTATTGGTGCTCTCTGAGCTTTGTTGTTTTCTTGCAGATGTTTCATTGCTCAACTAGGTAATATCATCCGTGTTAAAAGGGAGGGGAGAGGGTTCGTGGAGGAGAAGGAGAGAAGTCGAGGATGAAGAAGAGGAGGAGGAGGACTGTGGCTTCCTTTGTGCTCTCTGAGCTTGATTGTTTTCTTCCAAACATTTTGTTGTGTCCCACTCCTCCGCTGATGGCCGGGTCGGCAGACCCTTTATATAGGCCATGGGGTGTGGCTCCATGACTCAGCACTTATCCAGGCCTGCCCCTCCCTTCCTTTTGCTGACGCCGCCTATCAATTCTCCTGAAGGGAGGATCTCTCCAGGCTCCAGCTGTTGGCAATTCACATTCCTCAGGTTCACATGCTGTGGGGGAGGGGGAGGGGTCTAGTTGCTCTGTTTGCCTGGGCATGGAGCCAGGGCTGGGGGCTGGAGGCACGTCAGGCCCTTCGTCTTGTTTGGCCTGTCTGGGCATGGTGCCAGGGCTGGGGCCTGGAGGCATGCCAGGACATTCCTCAGCGTTCGGCAGGAGATAAGAGAGACCCGGCTGCGGGGAAAGCGAGCGAGACACAACACATTTCATGACCTGACTAAATCATAGGGAGTGGGGTTTGCAGAGAGGAGGAGGACGACTGTTGGGCCCTTGGTGCTCACTAAGTGTTCTGTCCCCCCTCGCCTCCATCCGAGCGATGGCTTAATTAGCTGGCACTATCAGCTCTGGCAGCAAACTGGCGAGCGTCTGCCAAGTGACTCTGTTATCTCCCTTGATGCCGATGAGTCAACAAACAGTACTTCAGCTCTAGTCAAGCAGTTGATTTGCCTGCTACGAAGAGGCACAGCAGCTCTTGCGGCCTTTATATCCCGTGGGGTGTGGCTCCATGACTCAGCACTTCCTAGGCCTGCCTATGAAACCTAGGGTCCAGCCAGGCCTGATTGCCATCAGCTGGGTCTGGAAGTGTGACCTGGGGGGGGGAAGAGTCAGGGGACAGAGGCCTCGTTATCTCCTCCACCTGGCCTGCCTCTGGCTCCTGGAGCTGAGTCAGGGAAGCCGGTGCTCCCGAGGTAAGTCCTGATGGCCCTTCCCCCTCACTTTCCAAGTCACTTTCTGGCAGGGGGCCCGGCTCGGGGGGGGGGGGCGCAGACACAACATTATGCTTGCAGCACTGATGATGTTACCTAGTTTAGTAGTGAAATGTCTGAAAGAAAATGATCAAGCTCAGAGAACATCTCCTCTTCCTCCCTGCAAACCCCACTCTAACATGGATGACCTTACCTAGTTGGGTCATGAAACACCTGTATGAAAACCACCAAGCTCAGAGAGCACCAAGGACCTCAGAGTGCTCCTCCTCCTCCTCAAACCACACTCCCTTTTAGCACTGATGACGTTAGCTAGTTGGGTCATGAAATGCCTGCAAGAAAACAATCATACTCAGAGAATACAAAGGACCCCTCAGTTATCATTGTCCTCTCCTCCTCCACCACCACCACTCCTCCTCCTCCTTCCTGCAAACCCCACTGCCTTCTAGCACTGATGATGTTCCCTAGTTGGGTCATGAAACATCTGCAAGAAAACAACCAAGCTCAGAGAGGATCAAGGGCACCCCAATCCTCCTCCTCCCCCTCCCCTCCACAAACTTCTCCGCATTCTCCTCCACTCTACAACCCACACTCCCTTCTAACACTGATGATGTTTCCTAGTTGGGTCACGAAACGTCTGCAAGGAAACCACCAAGCTCAGAGAGCACCAAGGACCCACAGTGCTCCTTCTCCACCACCTCCTCCTCCTCTTCTCTGCAAACCCAACTTCCTTCTAGCACTGATGTTGTTCCCTAGTTGAGTCATGAAACGTCTGCAAGAAAACCACCAAGTTCAGAGAGCTCCAAGGACCCCGAAGTCCTCCTCCTCCTCCTCCTCCTCCTCCTCCCCCTGCAAACCCCACTCCCTTCTAGCACTGACGATGTTCCCTAGTTGGGTAATGAAACGTCTGTAAGAAAACCACCAAGCTCAGAGAGCACCAAGGACCCACAGTGCTCCTCCTCCTCCTCTTCCTCCCCACTCCGTAGCACTGATGATGTTCCCTAGTTGGGTCATGAAACGTCTACAAGGAAACCACCAAGCTCAGAGAGCTCCAAGGACCCCACAGTCCTCCTCCCACTCCTCTTCCATTCCACCTTTTCTCTGCACACCCCACTCACATCTAGCACTGATGATGGTCCATAGAGGGGTCATGAAACGCCTGCAAGAACCCTCCCCCACCTCACAGGGCACCAGGGACCCCTCAGATACCAGAGATTAAGACGGTCAATGATCCAAGCGCACCAACGCATCTAACCCTCCGATCCCGCAATCCCCCCCCCCGCACTCATCCCAATCCCCAGGCCGGAACCCCCACGCGCGGCTTTGGTTTCGATTCGGAGGAGGCCGGATGTGACCCGTGGAAAGGGCTCCAGGGCCGGACGTGGCCTTCAAAGGCGGGCGGAAGCGGCGAGAGAGGCGCTTTGCGGGCGGCGAGGCGCGGCCGGAGCGCTTTGGCGGTTGCACCGGGCAAGATGGCGGACCGCGAAGAAGCGTTGAGGGAGTTCGTGGCCGTGACCGGGGCCGAGGAGGAGCGGGCGCGCTTTTTCCTGGAGTCGGCGGGCGGGGACCTGCAAGTAAGGCCGGCGGGAAGGAGAAAAGAGCTCCCGGGGTCTCCGTAGCTTCCCTGGGAAAAGCGGGGAGGCCGGGATCCCGCCTTCCTCTCCCCCTCCCCGGGCTCGGAAAGGGGTGGGGGGGGCCTTCCCCCTGAGGGGGGGGCTTTTCCACCCAGCTTCCCCCCCCTTCTTCACCCCCTCATCACTCCTTGTCAAGGAGGGTCTGGAAGGGGGTCTTCCCCGGGTCTCTCCCCCCTCTTGGACAAAGCCCCCCCTATTCTGCATTGAAATGAGGCGGGGGCTTGAATAAAGCCCCTTCCCCCATCCTTCCTTGTCAAGGGGGCCTGGAAGGGTCTTCCCGGTCTCTCCCCTCTTGGACAAAGCCCCTCCCATTCTGCATTGAAATGAGGCGGGGGCTTCACTGGAAACCCACCCACCCCATTATCCCTCCCTGTCAAGGGGGCCTGGAAGAGGTCTTCCCAGGTCTCTCCCCTCTTGGACAAAGCCCCCTTATTCTGCATTGGAATGAGGCGGGGGCTTGACTGAAGCCCCTTTTCTACCCCTTTCCCTCCCTCAAGGGGCTTGGAAGGGTCTTTCCCAGGTCTCTCCCACTCCCCTTCTTGGACAAAGCCCCCATTCTGCATTGAAATGAGGCGGGGGCTCACTGAAGCCCCCATTATCCCTCCCTGTCAAGGGGGCCTGGAAGGGTCTTTCCAGGTGTCTCCCCTCCCCTACTTGGATAAAGCCCCCTCCCATTCTGCATTGAAATGAGGCGGGGGGCTTCACTGGAAACCCACCCACCCCATTATCCCTCCCTGTCAAGGGGGGCCTGGAAGAGGGTCTTCCCCGGGTCTCTCCCCCCTCTTGGACAAAGCCCCCCCCTTATTCTGCATTGGAATGAGGCGGGGGGCTTGACTGGAAGCCCCCCCTTTTCTACCCCCTTTTCCCTCCCTCTCAAGGGGGGCTTGGAAGGGGGTCTTTCCCAGGTCTCTCCCCACTCCCCCTTCTTGGACAAAGCCCCCATTCTGCATTGAAATGAGGCGGGGGCTCACTGGAAGCCCCCCTATTATCCCTCCCTGTCAAGGGGGGCCTGGAAGGGGTCTTTCCTAGGTGTCTCCTCCCACTCTTGGACAAAGCCCCCCCCCTTATTCTGCATTGAAATGCAGCTCCCCCCCTTCTCTACCCATCACCCCTGCCTGTTAAGGGGGGTCCTGAAAGGGTCTGTTCCCTGGGCCATTGCCCCTCCCTTCTTGGACAAAGCCCCCTCCCTTATTCTGCATTGAAATTGGGGCAGGGGGGGGCTCCATTGGAAGGCCGCCTCCCTTCTCCACCCTATCAGCCTTGTCTGTCAAGGGGGGCCTGAAAGGAGGGCTTTCCTGGGCCAGTCTGCTGCCCTCTTGGAGAAAGCTCCCCTTCCCATTATTCATTGAAATGGGGTGGAGGGGGAGGGGGGCTTCACTGGGAGGGACCCTCCCCTCTCTTCTGGCGGGGGTGGGGTGGGGGTGATTCTAGGGGATGGTCAAGATTACAAAGGGAAGTGGGGAAGAAGTGGAAGAGTTTCCTCTTCTGCCCTATCTGTGCACAACCCAGCCTGTGGATGATGGGGTATGTAGTCCAGATTAGGTGACTGGGAGGGAGGGGGCTTTCTTCCCCCTCCCTCCCTGCAAAGTCAGCCTCCTTTGGGAACTTCATTTGCTAAGGAGCTGCCCAGGGTGTCCCCAAAACTGCAAGATGTGGGGGGGGGGGAATCCAGGCAGTCCTCGTGTAACGACCTACAATTGAACCCCAAATATCTGTTGCTAAACGGGACAGCCGTTCAATGTGTTTTGCCCCATTTCACGACTTTGTTAGCCACCGTTGTTAAACTGGCAACACGGTTGTTAAATGAATCCGGTTTCCCCATTGACTTGGCTGGTCCGAAGGTCGCAAAAGAAGATCATATGACCCTTGGTCACAGCAACGGTCGTAAGTATGAGTCGGTTGCCAGGCGTCCAGATTTTCATTACATGACCAGAAGGATGCTGCAACGGTTGTAAGGGTGAAAAATGGTTAGTTTTTCAATGCTGTTGTAACTTTGAATCAGGGGTCTCCAACCTTGGTCCCTTAGACTTCAACTCCCAGAGATCTCTGGGAGTTGAAGTCCACAAGTCTTAAAGGGACCAAGGTGGAGACCCCTGTTTTGAATGATCACTAAACAAATGGTTGTGAGTCAAGTACCACCTGTATATAAATTTATTTATTTATTTATTTATTTTATTAAATTTTTATACCGCCCTTCTCCCGAAGGACTCAGGGCGGTGTACAGCCAGAATAAAAACAAAATATATACAATTTAAAACAACATTTAAAAAGAGCAAATTTTAAAGGCTGATTATTAAAATTTAGATTTAAAAATTTAAAATAATTAAGAATACCCAATTAAAATTCAACACTAATTATGCCAGTCCCGCTTTAATAAATAAATATGTTTTGAGCTCACGACGGAAGGTCCGAAGATCAGGCACTTGACGCAGGCCAGGGGGAAGTTCGTTCCAGAGCGTCACTGCCCCCACAGAGAAGGCCCTACTCCTGGGGGCCGCCAGCCGACACTGTTTGGCAGACGGCACCCTGAGGAGACCCTCTCTGTGAGGGTCGGTGGGAGGCAAAGGGTAACAGCAGGCGGTCTCGTAAGTACCCGGGTCCTAAGCCATGGAGCGCTTTAAAGATACTTACCAAAATCTTGAAAATTGAACAATAAATACATTTAATAATAAATAAAGGGTTCAGGGAGGTGAGGAAAGGCCATACATACCCGTGCTCTACTGTTTTGTTACAATATGGGTCACCTCGATTCTAATAGTAGAGGTAGTCCTCAACTTATGACCACAACTGAGGCCCAAACTTCTGTTGCTAAGTGAGACAGTTAAGTGACTTTTGCCTTATTTTACAACGTGGCTTGCCACAGTGGTTGTGAATCACAGCAGTTGTTAAATGAGTAACACTGTTGTTAAGTGAATCTGGCTTCCCCATTGACTTTGCTTGTCAGAAGGTCGCAAAAGGGGATCACGTGACCCCGGGACACTGCAACCGTCGTGTGTGTGTGTGTGTGTTTGTGTGTGTTTGTGTGCGTGTGTCAGTTGCCAAGTGTCTGAATTGTAATCACGTGACCCTGGGGATGTTGCAACAAGTCACGCGAAAAATGGTCATAAGTCACTTTTTTCAAGGCCACTGCGACTGTATGGTCACTAAATGAGCGATTGTAAGTCGAGGACTACCTGTACAGGTTCGGTTCCAAAAGTTACTTCAATTTCCTCCCTCAAAAAAAAAGAGCCGATAGCAACCTCATTAGAAGGGATGGCAGGTGGCACACAAGCAAGTCATCCTGGCAGGTTTGGCATTGAAGAGAATTTGAGACGGAGGGAATCTGGCATCGGCGGGCACCAGATGCAACCCTTTGGATCCTCCTGGCATCGTTTGCAACGAGTTGTAATTTGGCAACAGGCCTTTCGGGAAGAACTGGTTTGGTTTCTCCTTGCTCTACTTTCAGGGAGTTGAAAATTGTTCCAGTTATCTCCGTGCCCACAGTGAGGGAGTCTTCCAGGCTAGCCGGTGGCATGCCACAGATTGTGAATTTCCAATGCAGGTAGTCCTCGACTTACAACAGTTCATTTAGTGACCGTTCAAAGTTACATCAGCACTGCAAAACGGGACTTCAAGACCGTTTTTCACAGTTCTGACCTTCGCAGCATAATCATGTGATCAAAATTCAGATGATTGGCAATGTGTCTGTATTTATGAGGGTTGTTTGCTGCGTCCCAAGGTCATGTGATCAACTTTTGCGACCTCCTGACGAGCAAAGTCCAGTGGGAAGCCAGACTTGCTTAACAACCGGGTTACTAATTTAAGAATTGCAGTGATTCACTTAACAACTGTGGCAAGAAAAGTTTTAAAACGGGGGCAAAACTCAGTTAACAGATGTCTCACTTAAGAACAGCGATTTGGGACTCAATCGTGGCCCTAAGTCGAGGACTCCCTGTATCAAGGTGATAGCCTGAAATATAATAAGTAAAATGATAAGAGTTTGTGAGGTTGTTTTTTTTTAACGTATGTGAATCTGATGTTCATTCCAGCAAAACTATTGTTTATTGCAATGCTCTCTACATGGGGCTGCCCTTGAGGTGCACCCGGAGGCTGCAGTTAGTCCAGAATGCGGCTGCGCGAGTAGTAACGGGAGCCACTCGTGGCTCCCACGTAACATCACTGCTGCGCAGTCTGCACTGGCTTCCTGTGGTCTTTCGGGTGCGCTTCAAGATTCTGGTTACCACCTTTAAAGCGCTCCATGGCTTAGGACCCGGGTACTTACGAGACCGCCTGCTGTTACCTTATGCCTCCCACCGACCCATACGCTCTCACAGAGAGGGGCTTCTCAGGGTGCCGTCCACCAAACAGTGTTGGCTGGCGGCCCCCAGGAGCAGGGCCTTCTCTGTTGGAGCTCCGACGCTCTGGAACGAACTTCCCCCTGGCTTACGCCAAGTGCCTGATCTTCGGACCTTTCGCCGTGAACTAAAAACATATTTATTTATTCAAGCGGGACTGGCATAATAGTTTTACTATTTTAAATTGGGTTTTTATTGTTTTAGGGTTTTAAATTTTTAAATTCTAATTACGGCCTTTTTGTAATTTGCTTTGTTTTAAATTCTGGTTTTAATTGTATATATATTGAGTTTTATCCTTGGCTGTACACCGCCCTGAGTCCTTCGGGAGAAGGGCGATATAAAAATCTAATAAATAAATAAATAAATAAATAAATAAATAAATAAATAAATAAATAAATAAATAAATAAACAAATAAATCATACATACATACATACATACATACATACATACATACATACATACATACTAGTGACTTATCCCTGACAGAGGCTCTGGTTCCTTTGCACTATTGGTTTAGCGACCGTTCAAAATTACAACAGCGTTGGAAAAAGTGTCTTATGTCCGTTTTTCACACTTATGACCGTTGCAGAGCCTCACGATCAGCAGATCAGTACTCGGACGCTTGGCAACCGGTTCATATTTATGATGGTTGCGCTGTCCTTTGATCATGTAAGGTGTTCTGTCCCCACCAACATAAGGGACATCCCTATTTGGGGGCCTTCTGACAAGGAAAATCGAAAGGGAAGCCAGATTTACTTAACAAACGTGTGACTATCTTAACCACTGCAGTGATTTGCTTAACGACTGTGGCGAAAAGAAGTGGTAAAATGGGGCCAGACTCATTTCCCATGTCTCCCTTAACAACAGAAATTTTGGGCTCAATTGTGGTCATAAGTCAGAGACTGCCTGTATTTGACATAGAAAAAATAATTCAACATAAAGTGCATCTAAGTGCCTATTACATTCTATGGGTTCTTAGTTGACCCAGTTTTCTGATTTCACCCAACATGCAGGCTGGTTTATAGTTATACATCCTGGTTAAACTCTAGTTTGCTAAACTGTGGCTCGGGTGTATTATGAAAAGGACTAGGGGTGACATGATAGCAGTGTTCCAATATCTCAGGGGTTGCCACAAAGAAGAATGAGTCAAACTATTCTCCAAAGCACCTGAGGGTAGAACAAGAAGCAATGGGTGGAAACTAATCAAGGAGAGAAGCAACTGGGCTGGGAAGTGGCTCACCAGGCTAATGCAGCCTGTTATTAAACACAGCTGCTTGCAATTACTGCAGGCTCGAGTCCCACCAGGCCCAAGGTTGACTCAGCCTTCCATCCTTTATAAGGTAGGTAAAATGAGGACCCAGATTGTTGGGGGGGCAATAAGTTGACTTTGTATATAAATATACAAATAGAATGAGACTATTGCCTTACACACTGTAAGCCACCCTGAGTCTTCAGAGAAGGTCGGGATATAAATTCAAATAATAATAATAAAAAAACAACAACTTAGAACTAAGGAGAAATTTCCTGACAGTTAGAACAATTAATCAGTGGAACGACTTGCCTGCAGAAGTTGTGAATGCTCCAACACTGGAAATTATTAAGAAAATGTTGGATAGCCATTTGTCTGAAATGGTGTAGGGTTTCCTGCCTGAGAAGGGGGTGGGACTAGAAGACCTCCAAGGTCCCTTCCAACTCTGTTATTCTATATTCTACTCTACTCTACATTCTCCAATCTCTATATCAATGATGGGTAACCTTTTCCAGGCTGAGTGCCCAAAGTGTGTGTGCACGTTCAGTGTGCACTGAACCCCCAAAATGCAGACACGCCTCATCCCCATGCATATGCACACACACACACCCCACCCGTGCCCCGCCCATGTACATGTGAAAACCCCCCCCCTGCTTGCGACCTGCACATGCATGACAGACCCAAAGACCAGCTAGCCAGAGGGAGCCACGTGCGCATGCGTGGCCATAGCTGGACTGGGGTGATGGCTTGTGTGCCATCAAAGAGGACGCTGCGTGCCACAGGTTTGCCATCACGATGCTATATTCTATCCCTATCCGTATTCTTCTTCTTTTTTTGGTAAAAAGTTTTTAATTTTTTATTTTTCTTATACACATATTATAAATGTACATTTTCTTATTCATACCTAATCATACATATTCTCTCTAAAGAAAGCACAGAAATAAAACTTTTAAATTACCTTTGGAGTTGCTCTTCTACTTTTTCTTTCGCTTTGTTTTACAACAAACCTTCTTCTCTTGTCCCTCCCTCCTTCTCCTTTCCTACCTTCCTCCTCCTCCTCTCCTTCCTCATACCTACTTCCCTTCCCTTTCCTCTCCCCCACTCCTCTTTCCCTCCTTTCTCAACTTCTCACCTTCTCTCCTACTCTTATCCCCTAACTTATCTTCCTCTCCTTCTCCTTCCTTCCATCCCTCTCTCTCCTTCACCTCCTCTATCTTACCTTCTATTCCTCTCTTCTTTCTTTCTTCCTGGTTGTATATTATTTCCCTTGTTTGGTATCCGAGCAACGCCAATCTTCTGATAATATATACTTTCTTTTCGATTTCTTTTTCTATTTTACCCAATCCATCATTTCATGATTGTATATTTATATCTATAATCTTCTCCTCTTCTTCCTATCCGTAGTCTATCCTTATTCTATTCTATCCTTATTCTGTCTCTACTCTATTCTGTCCCCATCCCTGCTTCAAAATATGTCACATTCAGCCATTAACCTTGTAGGCTGAAAAGAATGAGTCACCCAAAACAGGCTCCTGATAACCTTTGAAAGCAACTCTCTTTGTGTCTTTCCAAAGTGAACGGTTCAATACCTCTTTGGAGCTTGTGACCTTTTTGTTCCACAATAGATCTTTTATTTTTATTTTCTCTCCCTCCCTGTATCGAAGGGGGTGACCTCTGTCCGAGTGAAAAATGTGCAAATGAAAACAGTCCCACGCAGCCAGGACTGCCGGAAAAGAGCAAAATTATAGTCCTTCTGGAGAAATCCTTGCAACACTGCTGCTATTCCTTGACAGTTCGCAATCTTTCTAGCCACCGTTGTTAAGTGAATCACTGCAGTCGTTAAGCTGATCACATGGTTGTTAAGTGAACCCGGCGTCCCCCTCATGGACTTTGCTTGCCAAAATAAACCCTAGCATGATTTTTCAGGATGCTTGTAAGACAGGGGTGTCCAAAGTTTTTTGAGTGAGGGCCAGATACAGAAAAATAAGCAAAGGCCCGGGCCACCGGGGGGGGGGGACGCTAAAATTTTTTGTACCAGTTCTGTGGGCGTGGCTTATTTTGGGGTGTGGCTTGGTGGTCATGTGACTGGTGGGCGTGGCTAACTCCTCATGTGACTGAGTGGATGTGGCTATGGGCATAGAAACCTAAATACATAGAGACCTAAATACTGACAGCGGCTACCAGTAATCCTCGGCTTGCAACCACTCATTTAGCGACCAATACAACAGCACTGAAAAAAGTGACTTACCACCAGTCTTTGCATTTATGACCTTCGCAGCATCCCCAGTTACATCAAAAGTCAAGCTTTTGGCAACCAGCATGTATTTACTGGGGATTTTCCGCCGTCCGTCGCGAACTCTCTTCCCACTGAGGGAGACACAGCAGCCAATGGAGGGACTCCGGGGAGGCCCAGGCGAGGCCCGCACCGCTTCCTCGCAGCCACTCAGGTGTGCCACGCGGCTCCCACCCAGGCCAGAAAGGGACGGGGCTAACTAGGGGGCGAGAGTGGGCGGGCACCGGCCCCTCCTCCGAACGCCGAGTGGCGGCGCGGAGCGGAGCGGCAGGCGCGGCGGCCAATGGGAGCGGGCGAGCTCGGCCGCGTCACGGGCCGGCACACGGGCCCGCGGCTGAGGTAAAGCGGAGCGTGTGGCGGGGCGCGGCGCTGCTTCAGCGGCGCATGGAGGCGATGCCTTGCCGCGACCGGCGTGGTGGGCCCGGGCGGGGCAGAGGCCGGGATGCCGGCGGCGGCGGCGGGCCTCGGCAGCTGCGCCGCCGACCCGGCCGGGCAGCGGAGCCAGCCGGAGCCCGGACAGCAGCAGCAGCAGGGCCGACGGCAGCCGATGCTGCTGCACTGGCGGGAACGGCTGCTGTGCGGGCAACGGGGGCGCCGAGGAGGCCACGGCCACATCAGCGACGGCGACGCGTCACGACTGGCCGGGATCGGCGGCCCAGCTCAAACTCCTGCCCATGAGCGACCAGATCCGGGCTGCAGACCATCATCCGCGACAAGTAAGCGCCCCTGAGCGTGCAGAGCGCCGCGCCGGAGAGGATCCCGCGGGGCTGGGAAGCAGAGCGCCGCCCGCCTGGCTTCGGGGCTGCAGCCCGCGTGGGGACGATGGGCGTCGCCGCCCGCCCGCCTCTTCCTCTGTCTGGTGGGCCGGGCTGGAGCCATGGGCGTCCTGGGCGCCCCCTGCAGCCCAGTGGCGGAATGGCCGGCCCGCAGCCCCGGGTGGACGGGGATCGCCTCAGCGGAGCCACTCCGCATCTGCAACCGGGCGAGCGGCGGCTTCCTTGGGGGCCAGGACGGGGGCCGCACCCCACTGTCCACCGAGAATTTGCTGCGGGCCAATAAAAACTGACCCGCGGGCCACAGTTGGCCTGCGGGCCGTAGTTTGGACACCCCTGTTGTAAGATAAGCCCTACCCCCCAAAATAAGCCCCAGTTAAAAGATCGTCGGCCACAGGGACGCATTTAGTACCGAGTTTTCCCTAAAAATAAGACCTAGCCAGAAAATAAGCCCTGATGCATCTTTTGGAGCCAAAATTAATATAAGACCCGGTTTTATTTACGGGGATACACAGGTATAAAACAGTTGCCAAAGATCCGAATTTTGATCATGCGACCACGGGGATGCTACAGAGGTCATAAGTGTGAAAAAATGGTCACAAATCACTTTTTTCAGTGCCGTTGTAATTTTGAACGATCACAAAACGAACGGCTGTAGGTTGAAGACTACAGTATAGGCCAGGGGTCACCAAATTTTGAACCTCGGGGACCACTAAATTCATAATTTTAAATCCTGTGGACCACTAATAATATCTATCTACCTAATGACCGGCTGGGTGGGCGTGGCTAGATGGTCATGTGAGTGGGTGGCCGTGGCCAACTCGATGTCACTCATGTTGAGGGGTGCCTCGCTGGCCTCTCCTGACTCCTACCAGCCCCTTCTCGCCCCCCTACCCCATCCCGCCTGGGCTCCTTAGGGCCCCAACAGGAAGCAGTTGTTGGAGCTAAGCAGCCACCAGGAGAAAGAGTTGGCAAAACAGCTCAGTTCAAATTGCGTCTGGCCGAGGAGGAGGCTCAGCAGAAGCACCTCACTGAGGACTAGGAGCATAGGCTTTCCAAACAGAGGGAAGACTTGCGGGAGTGCAAGACCAGGTACCGGCGCCTGGAGGCTCAGAGGGCTGAGATGGTCAGCCAGTTCCAGGCCATGATGCAGTCCCACTGGAACGAGGCCCTCCGGCTCTTTGCCACCAGTGGTGTTTCCCTCCAGCCTTTGCCCAAAGCCCCACACCAGGAGGCCGAAGCAGACCCCAAGTCAGAAATTTTGCCCCCTTCCGACCCACACAAAAAGACCCCAAAGGGGGAGACTCTTTGCAGCAACACAAATGTTCATTGCACGTATCCGGCCCAGGGACCGTAGTTTGAGGACTCCTGATTTAGTGCAATATCCCTATGCTTATCATTAGAATAGAATAGAATAGAATAGAATAGAATAGAATAGAATAGAATAGAATAGAATAGAATAGAATAGAATAGAATTTTTATTGGCCAAGTGTGATTGGACACACAAGGAATTTGTCTTGGTGCATATGCTCTCAGTGTACATAAAAGAAAAGATACGTTCATCAAGGTACAACATTTACAACACAATTGATGATCAATATATCAATATAAATCATAAGGATTGCCAGCAACAAGTTATAGTCACACAGTCATAAGTGGAAAGAGATTGGCGATGGGAACTATGAAACGATTAATAGTAGTGCAGATTCAGTAAATAGTCTGACAGTGTTGAGGGAATTATTTGTTTAGCAGAGTGATGGCCTTCGGGAAAAAACTGTTCTTGTGTCTAGTTGTTCTGGTGTGCAGTGCTCTATAGCGTCGTTTTGAGGGTAGGAGTTGAAACAGTTTATGTCCAGGATGTGAGGGATCTGTAAATATTTTCACAGCCCTCTTTTTAACCTGGGATACTGCCACCATCATAAATATGAACCCATTTCCAAGACTCCACATTTTTTGATCACGTGACCATGAGGATGCTGGAACGGTCGTAAGTGTGAAAAACGGTCATGTCGCCTTTTCCCCCGGTGCCGATAGAACTTCGAATGGTCACTAAATGAACTGTTGTAAGTCAGGGACTACCTGTGGAAGATTCCACCTGCTAAAAGCCACACTTGGAATATTGCATTCAGTTTTGGTCGCCATGATGTAAAAAAGATGCTGAGACTCTAGAAAGAGTGCAGAGAAGAGCAATAAAGATGATTAGGGGACTGGAGGCTAAAACATATGAAGAACGATTGCAGGAACTGGGTATGTCTAGTTTAATGAAAAGAAGGATTAGGGGAGACACGATAGCAATGTTCCAATATCTCAGGGGCTGCCACAAAGAAGAGGGAGTCAAGCTATTCTCCAAAGCACCTGAGGGTAGAACAAGAAGCAATGGGTGGAAACTTATCAAGGAGAGAAGCAACCTAGAACTAAGGAGAAATTTCCTGACAGAACAATTAATCAGTGGAACAACTTGCCTGCAGAAGCTGTAAATGCTCCAACACTGGAAATTTTTAAGAAGATGTTGGATAGCCCTTTGTCTGAAATGGTGTAGGGTTTCCTGCCTGGGCAGGGGGTTGGACTAGAAGACCTCCAAGGTCCCTTCCAACTCTGATATTATTATTATTATTATTATTATTATTATTATTATTATTATTATTATTATTATTATTATTATTACTACTACTACTACTACTACTACTACTACTACTACTACTATTACTATTTTTACAGCCTTCTGCATTGGCATGTATATTCTGCTTTTATATGGCTAAAGGAGTGGTGTAAAAGGGAAGGCTTTGGTTTTATTAGTCATGATGTCTGCAACTGGTCCAATGAAAACTAGGGGCGACGTGATAGCGTTGTTCCAATATTTGAGGGGCTACCACAAAGAGCAGGGGGCTTGACTAGAAGACCTCCACGGCCCCTATTATTCCGTTAACGTGCTGTCGGATGGTGTCATTTCCTTTTTTTCAGATCGCCCTGGCTAGTTTCTACGAAGATGGCGGTGACGAAGACATCATGACCCTCCCACAGCCAACCTCTAGCTCCGTTACCAGAGGCACCGCAGCCAGGTGATGTAATCTCCCTGTTTTTGAGAGAATTAAATGTTAGAAAAAAACATTGGATTTGGATCTTGGAGAGCAGAGCAGAATCTGCCAGGGAGGTCTACCGTTCATAGCAATGGGATTTCCTAAACCAGGGCCTTCTGGGAAGATGGCGCTCAGTGAGGACGTGATTGTATGGGGAGTCCTTGACTTAGGACCATAGTCAAACCCAACATTTGCATTGCTGAGTTGTTAAATGAATTTTGCCCCATTTTACAATCTTTCTTGTCTCCGTTCTCAAGTGAATCACAGCGGTTGTTAAGTGAGTAACCTGGTTGTTAAGTGAATGGTGGCTTCCGGATTGATTTGGCTTTGTCAGAAGGTCACAAAAAGGGATTATGTGACCCTGGGACACTGCAACCGTCATAAATATGAGTCATTTGCCAAGCGTTCGAATTTTCAGCACGTGACCACGGGAATGCTGCAACGGTCATAAGAGTGAAAAAATGGTCATAAGTCCCCTTTTCCCCCCCCAGTGCCGTAACTAAACGAATGGTCACTAAATGATCTACCCGTATTTAAAACTACTCAAGGGAGTTATTTTTGTATTAACACACCAGAATCAGCCGCATATTATACAGTTTAATACTTCTTGCACGTAATTTTCGTGCATCATATTAGATGAGGTTTTTTATATAGAGAGAGACACAGTGGTTCAGGGACTAAGACACTTGTCGATCGAAAGGTCGGCAGCTCAGCGGTTCGAATCCCTAGTGCTGCCATGTAACGGGGTGAGCTCCCGTTCCTTGTCCCAGCTTCTGCCAACCTAGCAGTTTGAAAGCACGTAAAAAAATGCAAGTAGAAAAATAGGGACCACCTTTGGTGGGAAGGTAACAGCGTTCCGTGCGCTGTTTGACGTTGAGTCATGCCGGCCACATGACCACGGAGATGTCTTTGGACAGCGCTGGCTCTTCGGCTTTGAAACGGAGATGAGCACTGCCCCCTAGAGTCAGGAACGACTAGCATGTGTGTGCGAGGAAAACCTTTACCTTACCTTTACCTTATATCTATCTACCTATCATCCATCCATCTATCTATCTATCTATCTATCTATCTATCTATCTATCTATCTATCTATCTATCTATCTATCTATCTATCTATCTAATTACATTTATTTTCTATGTTGTATCTTAGCCCAGCACGTTATTTGCATTTCCTCAAGCCCCCATCTTTATTTGCAGGGGGCTCACTTTTGCAATCTATATAAACTCATGCTCAGCTGCATCAGTGCAATAAGGAAGGATAGCCAAACCAGCATTCTGGCTGGGGAATTCTGGGATTTGAACTCCACCCATCTTAAAACAAGCTGGCTGGGGAATTCTGGGCAATGAAGTCCAAACCAGCATCTCAAACCATGCTGGCTGGGGAATTTGGGGATTTGGAATCCACCCAACTTAAAGCCTAGAACCAACTTAAAGCCTGGGGAATTGTGGGACTTGAAGTCCAGCTGTCTTAAATCCTGCTGTCTGGAGAATTCTGGTAGTGGAATTCCACCTGTGTTAAAGTCTGCTGCCTCGGGAATTCTGGGAGTTGAACTCCGATCTTAAAGAATGCTGACTGGAGAATTCTGGGAGTTGAAGTCCACCCATCTTAAAACCTGCTGGTTGGGGAATTCTGGGAATTGAAGCCAACATTCTTAAAAGTTTGAAAAACCTTAATCTAACAGACTGAGCCAAACTTGAATGCAGAAGGTGCCATCAATGGATTTAGAGATGAAAATAATAACTTTTCTGGAATTCAATTGGCAGTCCGTTTTCCCTGTGACCCTGTGTAACCCCTTTGGTGGCTGTTGCAAGTCCACTTCCTGGTTTACAATTGCAACTTAAGTATTTTGCTGAGACCTTCTTCCTTCTAATCCTGGTCGGACCCTGAAAGATTCCAAGGAGAGAAACCACATCGGAGGACGTAGCAAACTCATTTTGTATTTGCTTTTTCTTCCTCCAGCGACCACAGGGTAACGTCGTTCCGTGACCTCGTTCACGCTCAGGAGGAGGAAGAGGAGGAGGAAGAAGGACAAAGGTTGGTTACTGGTCAGATGAAAGGAGGAACTGGGAAAGTCTGTGTGGGTTGTAAGCCGAGGACTACATATAAAAACAATCGAAGGACAGATGTGGCCCTGGCCTCTAAAATACCCAGGTCTTGTCATAACTGAAAATGCCCCCAAAAAACCCTGGGTCATATCAGATAAAAATAATCTTCCTTAATCCCATGATCAAAATAATACTCTCATTACCTCCTCTTAGCTATCTCAGCTATTTATTTGTTAATTTTAGTGTATGTATTGTTTTACCGTTTTAATCTTTCATAATATTATTTTATTGGATTGTTAGCCACCAAGAGTTGCATGCCAGTGCGATGGTTGGTAAATAAATTTAATAAATAAAATAAGATAACACAGCTGAAAAATCAGGTGGACACCAGTTTTATGGTGATTATTTTAGTTAGCTTCTGTGCCTTCCCATCCCTGCTTCGTAGTTGAAGTGAGCTGAAGTGAGTACAGATAACCCCTTGACTTACGACCACAACTGACCCCAAAATTTAAGTTGCTGAATGAGACAATTGTTAAGTGAGTTTAATCCATTTTACAATCTGTTGTTTTAAGTGAATCACTCTTGTTGTTAAATTAGTAACACGGTTGTGAAGTGAATTTGGCTTCCTCATCGACTTTGCTTGTCAGAAGGCTGTAAAAGGGGATCATAAAATAGATATTTATTACCAATTTTAATGGGTTTTTTAGGGTTTTATTGTTTAATTAATTGGGCCAAATTGAATAGGTTTTTTAAAATTGTTCTTAACTGTATATTGTATTTATTTATTGTTGTTTTAGTTGGCTGTAAACCGCCCTGAGTCCTTCGGGAGAAGGGCGGTATAGAAATTAAATAATAATAATAATAATAATAATAATAATAATAATAATAATAATAATCATCATCATCATCATCATCATCATCACATGAGCCCAAGCCTCTGCGACCGTCTTAAATACGAGACAGTTGCCAAGTGTCTGGATTTTTGATCACGTGACCCTGGCAATGCTGCAACAGTTGTTAAGTGTGTAAAACGGTCATAAGTCCCTTTTTCCAGCGGTGATGTAACCCCGAACGGTCACTAAATGAACTGTTATAATTAATTTTGTTTACCGATTAGCCCTTGGCCCGTATCAAAGTATGAACTGTTGTAAGTCGAGGACCGTCGGTACGTTTGCTTCATTTCTTAACGTTCTCATAAGTTCGCTTGTTCGTTTTTGATTTCTGAAGCCGTCTCGTCTCGGCAAACAACGCTGGGTGGCTCACAATTCGAACAATTCCAACTGTAAAAACATTTCAAAAACAAGAAAAGCAGTGAAAAGCCTTAAGAGCTGTTGTATCAGCAGTTGGGTTCGCTGGCAGAGAACCACGCTGTGCTTCTGAAGTTGGCCTCGGATGAGGACTTGCTCTCTTTCGTTCAGGTTTTATGCCGGTGGGTCAGAACGAAGCGGGCAACAGATTGTTGGGCCCCCGAGGAAGAAAAATTCGAACGAGCTGGTGGAAGATCTGTTCCGGGGGGCCAAAGAACACGGGGCTGTGGCTGTTGACAGGACAGCTAAGAGCCCCGGGGAAGGCAGCAGGCCAAAGGTGAGACCGAGCGTTTCGGTAGAGAGGCCTAATCCATACTTTTGAGGGGGCTTGGGTGAGTGGGCCCATTTGCTTTCAACTGGCCTTAAGGATACCCTCAAACAGACCTGTGCTTGGCACAGAGGGAGGGGATGTTTGGGGTCCTCGGTGCTTTCTGAGCTCGGTGGTTTTCTTGCAGACGTTTCATGACCCAACTAGATAACATCATCAGTGCTAGAGGGGAGTGGGGTTCATGGAGAAGGAGGAAGCGGGGAGAGGAGGACTGTGGAGTCTTTGGTACTCTCTGAGCTTGGTGGTTTTCTTGCAGACATTTCATAATCCAACTAGGTAACAACATCAGTGCTAGAAGAGAGAGGGGTTTGTTTTCTACCTATATACGGTGGTGGGGCTGTGGTGTCGTCGTCTCGTCCCCCGGTAATTCCTTGATTCAGTTATTGCTTTCTGCTTGATGGTTTGTCTGGTGTTAATCCATGCTTATCTGGCTTTCTCTTTCTTCGGAATCCTTGATGTTCTCTCAGCTTGGTTTTTTTCCTTGCAGACATTTTGTGACCTAGCTAGGTAACATCATCCATGCTAGAAGGGTGTGGGGTTTGCAGAGAAGGAGAAGGAGGGAGGAGAAGGAAGACTATGCTGTGATTGGCGATCTCTGAGTGTGGTTGTTTTCTTGAAAACATTTCTTTACCCAGCTGGGTAATCTCATCAGTGCTAGAAGGGGGTTGGCTTTGTGGAGGAGGAGGAGAACTGTTGGTGCTTTCTGAGCTCGGTTGCTTTCTTGCAGATGTTTGATGACCCAACTAAGTAACATCATCAGTGCTAGAAGGGAGTCTGATTCTGGAAGGAGGTGGGGAGAGGAGGAGCAGGAGAAGGAGGAGGAGGAGGAGGACTGTGGTATCCTTGGTGTCCTGAGATTGGCTGTTTTCTTGCCACATGTTTCATGACCCAGCTAGTGGGCTTGGCATGGCTAGCTGAAGAATTCTGGGAGTTGAAGTCCGCAAATCTTAAAGCCGCCACGTTTGGAGACCCCAGAGTTAGAGGAATAGGGAATAGCATTGGTCGCTGTAGTGTATTTAATCTATATTCTGTCTCCTGTGGATGCTGTTGGGATTTAAAAAAAACAAAAAACCTCAAGATAACTTCTAAGAAAGGTTTACAAAAATCCCTGGTATTTTGGAATTCGTGTTAAAAATAAAAATAAATCAGATAGAATGGAGGAACTTGAAAGGAAAGCTGATAATAGCTTTAAACAGCAGCCGGGCTTCATGGAGAAGAATTGGGCAAGCCCCCCCCTGCCCTTTCCTCCCCCCCCATCTGGCTGGTGACTTCTTGTTCATTCCTCCCCCCCCCAACCTTCCCGGCAGCCCTTTGCAGGAGGCGGGTATCGCTTGGGAGCCGCACCGGAGGAAGAGTCCGCTTACGTCGCGGGAGAATTGAGGCAGAACGCTGCCCAAGATGTGAGTATTTCAGGCATTGGATTGAATCTGTGGCAGCCGGAGGTTAGAGCTCGGAGGGTCCCAAACTTACCGTATGAAATCAAATATTTATCATGGTCCAAGACCAGCAGAGAGACCAAGCAAACATAGAAGCTGCTGGCAGGCTGTGGAATTTTTGATTTCTCCAAGGTAAGGCGGGGTTAGGAAGCTGTCAGTCACGGTTCAGTCCTGGGGAAAGTTTTTGGGATTTTGGAAAATTAGAAAGGTCTAGATTAGTACAAGAAGGCTGCAGCTATTCAATTGAACAAAGAGGTCTCCCTTCCTTCCTTCCTTCCTTCCTTCCTTCCTTCCTTCCTTCCTTCCTTCCTTCCTTCCTTCCTTCCTCCCTCCCTCCCTTCCTTCCTTCCCTGCCTTCTTTCCTTCCTTCCTTCCTTCCGTCCTTCCTTCCTTCCTTCCTTTCTCTCTCTTTCCTTCCCTCCCTCCCTCCCTTCCTCTCTCTCCCCCACCATCCGTCACTTAGAGTGACTTGGGTTGCTATATAAATGTTCTCAATCAAGCAATGCCGTATTGCAGGCTAATTCTACCAACTGCCAGGAGTTCGATCCTGAGTGGCTCAAGGCTGACTCAGCCTTTCATCCTTCTGAAGTCGGTAAAATGAGGACCCAGATCGTTGGGGGGCCAGAGGCTGACTCTGTAAACTACTTAGAGAGGACTGTAAAGCACCATGAAACAGTATATAAGTCTAAGTTTTTTATTTTATTTTATTTTGCATTTATATCCCGCCCTTCTCCGAAGACTCAGGGCGGCTTACACTATGTTAGCAATAGTCTTCATTCTATTTGTATATTTATATACAAAGTCAACTTATTGCCCCCAACAATCTGGGTCCTCATTTTACCTACCTTATAAAGGATGGAAGGCTGAGTCAACCTTGGGCCTGGTGGGACTAGAACCTGCAGTAATTGCAGGCAGCTGCTGTTAATAACAGACTGCATTAGCAGTCTGAGCCACAGAGTCCTTCCTTCCTTCCTTCCTTCCTTCCTGTGGTGGTGCAATGGCTAAAATGCAGTATTGCAGGCTAATTCTGCCGACTGCCAGGAGTTCGATTCCTACCTCAAGGTTGACTCAGCCTTCCATCCTTCTAAGGTCAATAAAACGAGGACCCAGATTGTTGGGACCAAGAGGCCGACTCTGTAAACTGCTCGGAGAGGGCTGTAAACGGCACTGTGAGGCGGTATATAAGTCTAAGCGCTATCGCTAACCCATCGATCTTGCCTTTCCTAGGTCCACGTAGTCCTGAAGCTGTGGAAAAGCGGATTTAGCTTAGACAGTGGCGAGCTGAGGAGCTACCAAGATCCCTCCAACTCTCAGTTCCTGGAGTCCATCCGTCGGGGGTAATACTTCCACCCTGGGGAAGATTCAAACCCACAGCTGGCACTCGCCAGCTGCTCAAATCTGACCTTCCTGGGGCTCCGTTTGTCCTGAAAATAGGAACGGGGCGAGTCCCAGGCCACATCTTCCTTCCTTCAGGGAAGGGCAGTGAGTGAACTTCTCCTGAGAGCGACTTTCCTTCCTTTCCTTCCTTCTTAGAGAAGTGCCCGCCGAGCTCCGTCGGTTGGCACGTGGCGGGCAGGTCAACCTGGATCTAGAGGATCACCGCGATGAAGATTTCATGAAGGCCAGGGGGACCTTCAAGGCATTCACCGGAGAAGGCCAGAAGCTAGGCAGGTAAGTAAGCGGGTTATTTATGTATTTATTTATTAAGTTTTGTCATAAAAATATTCCAATAAAAAGAAACAGGGAACAGCAACACAATAAGCAATTCTTTCTTTAAGATTCAGAGGTTTATTTCATGAGCAATTTGGAACATGTACAGCCAACATAACACAACTTACAACAATAACCCATTGCAATGAGGTTCACTGACATAGCTGAGTTTAGCAAGGACCAGTGACCCTGAACTCATCCCAAGTCATTCTTTTTATACTTTTCTGCACTCAATTCACAATTTACTTCCTTGTCTTTCTTACTGACTGACGGTCTCCGCATACACCCGTGTACGTCTCAGAAGCTCTGTCCATCGGCTACTTTCAGTTCCCTGTTTATCACAATCTGTTCCGATTCCAGATATGTTTCAAAACTACATCCTTTGCAAAATCCCATTTCACAGCAACCGCTCAGCAGGATTGCAAATAATTCTGATACACTTTGAAATCTGTCCGTCTAAAACTTTGGTTTATGTCGCTTTTTAGGGCCTGCTATCCTCCTGAGACCTGTGGACTCGGGTAGTCCAATGGGCTATTTGTCCGTTTCTCACAGTTTATATCCAAACAACTCCCCCCCCCCACTTCTCGCTATATCAAGCAACTTTAGGCAGCTTGTAATTTATTTTATTTTATTTTATTATTTAAATTTTTATACCGCCCTTCTCCCGAAGGACTCAGGGCGGCTTACACTATGTTAGCAATAGTCTTCATTCTATTTGTATATTTATATACAAAGTCAACTTATTGCCCCCAACAATCTGGGTCCTCATTTTACCTACCTTATAAAGGATGGAAGGCTGAGTCAACCTTGGGCCTGGTGGGACTAGAACCTGCAGTAATTGCAGGCAGCTGCTGTTAATAACAGACTGCATTAGCAGTCTGAGCCACCAGAGTCCTTCCTTCCTTCCTTCCTTCCTTCCTTCCTTCCTTCCTTCCTTCCTTCCTTCCTTCCTTCCTTCCTTCCTTCCTGTGGTGGTGCAATGGCTAAAATGCACTATTGCAGGCTAATTCTGCCGACTGCCAGGAGTTCGATTCCTACCTCAAGGTTGACTCAGCCTTCCATCCTTCCGAGGTCAATAAAACGAGGACCCAGATTGTTGGGGCCAAGAGGCCGACTCTGTAAACTGCTCGGAGAGGGCTGTAAACGACACTGTGAGGCGGTATATAAGTCTAAGCGCTATTGCTAATCCATCGATCTTGCTTTTCCTAGGTCCACGTAGTCCTGAAGCTGTGGAAAAGCGGATTTAGCTTAGACAGTGGCGAGCTGAGGAGCTACCAAGATCCCTCCAACTCTCAGTTCCTGGAGTCCATCCGTCGGGGGTAATACTTCCATCCTGGGGAAGATTCAAACCCACAGCTGGCACTCGCCAGCTGCTCAAATCTGACCTTCCTGGGTCTCCGTTTGTCCTGAAAATAGGAACGGGGCGAGTCCCAGGCCACATCTTCCTTCCTTCAGGGAAGGGCGGTGAGTGAACTCCTCCTGAGAGCGACTTTCCTTCCTTTCCTTCCTTCTTAGAGAAGTGCCCGCCGAGCTCCGTCGGTTGGCACGTGGCGGGCAGGTCAACCTGGATCTAGAGGATCACCGCGACGAAGATTTCATGAAGGCCAGGGGGACCTTCAAGGCATTCACCGGAGAAGGCCAGAAGCTAGGCAGGTAAGTAAGCGGGTTATTTATATTTATTTATTTATTAAGTTTTGTCGTAAAAATATTCCAATAAAAAGAAACAGGGAACAGCAACACAATAAGCAATTCTTTCTTTAAGATTCAGAGGTTTATTTCATGAGCAATTTGGAACATGTACAGCCAACGTAACACAACTTACAACAATAACCCATTGCAATGAGGTTCACTGACATAGCTGAGTCTAGCAAGGAACTAGCTATGGCCAGTGGCCCTGAACTCATCCCAAGACATTCTTTTTATACCTTTCTGCACTCAATTCACAATTTACTTCCTTGTCTTTCTTACTGACTGACGGTCTCCGCATACACCCGTGTACATCTCAGAACCTCTATCCATCGGCTGCTTTCAGTTCCCTGTTTATCACAATCTGTTCCGATTCCAGATATGTTTCAAAACTACGTCCTTTGCAAAATCCCATTTCACAGCAACCGCTCAGCAGGATTGCAAATAATTCTGATAACACTTTGAAATCTGTCCGTCTAAAACTTTGGTTTATGTAGCTTTTTAGGGCCTGCTATCCTTCTGAGACCTGTGGACTCGGGTAGTCCAATGGGCTATTTGTCTGTTTCTCACAGTTTATATCCAAACAATCCCCCCCCCCCTTCTCGCTATATCAAGCAACTTTAGGCAGCTTGTAATTTATTTATTTATTTATTAATTAAATTTTTATACCGCCCTTCTCCCGAAGGACTCAGAATGTCCTAAATGTCCTAAAGGAAGATAATTCTCCACTTAACAACTGTTCATTTACTGAACGTGCGAAGTTACAAGAGCACTGAACAAAGTGACTTACGGCTGCTTTTTCACACTTACGACCGTGGTTGCATGTTGTGACCTAGGCCCAAGTAGTTATTACCAGACTTAATCAGTCCTAAGCAAACATATTTTATTAGAACAGATGAGAATTACTTCATTCTCATCTTAGTCCAAATTAATTTCAAAACAAAGTCCTTCAGCCTTATCACAAAGCTTTGTCTTTTTTGGCAGCCTGCCAAAGGCTTTTCTTTTAGAATAGAATAGAATTTTTATTGGCCAAGTGTGATTGGACACACAAGGAATTTGTCTTGGTGCATATGCTCTCAGTGTACATAAAAGAAAAGATACCTTCATCAAGGTACAACATTTACAACACAAATGATGGTCAATATATCAATATAAATCATAAGGATTGCCAGCAACAAGTTATAGTCATACAGTCATAAATGGAAAGAGATTGGTGATGGGAACTATGGGAAGATTAATAGTAGTGCAGATTCAGTAAATAGTCTGACAGTGTTGATGGAATTATTTGTTTAGCAGAGTGATGGCCTTCGGGAAAAAACTGTTCTTGTGTCTAGTTGTTCTGGTGTGCAGTGCTCTATAGCGTCGTTTTGAGGGATGCTGACTAGAAACCAATGTAGCCAACGTTGCTTTCCTATAAAGAGCCCAAGAGTCGTTGCTGGTCTTTTAAGCCTTATGGGAGGGGCCAATCATCTCCTGGCCTTACTCCCGAGTCGTCCCTTTTGCTTTAGCTGCTCTTGTCTTCTGGCAGCTCTTCTCATGCGTGCACTAAGAACAAGCGTCTCCTGTTCCTCTGCCTCATTACTGTCCACTTCTGGAGGCTCCGGAGTCCGCACTTCACTCCCCGCTGGCCCTGGCCCCATCTCTGCCTCCAACGCAGAGCCCTTGTCCGGGCCTTCCCCTGACTCCAGGACTGGCCCATCGTCCTCCACAGCCTCCTCACTGTGTCGTGTCCCACTCCCACTCCGACAAACAAGTCAAGGAAGTCTGTAACAAACTTGGCAATGAAGCCTCTGCAGCTTGCCAAGTTCCTTCGAGGTTTATCAGGGCAGGCAGGAGTCAAAGTTGTGACTTCAGCGATAGGATCCGGTATCAGCAAACTAGATGAGACTTTGCTTGACTCAAGGTTGTAATGCCAAAAGCAGGTCCTTTATATAGGCTGTGGGGTGTGGCTCCATGACTCAGCATTTATCCAGGCCTGCCCCTCCCTTCCTTCTGCTGGTGTCGCCTCTCAGATCTCCAGAAGCGAGGGTCCTCCCAATCTGAATTGTCTTCAGCTGAATCTGCTGTCAGCTTCTGGGAAAGGGAGGGGTCAGAGGGAGTAGGGGCAAGTAATTCCAGCACCTGGCTGGCTTCCTGCTCTGAAGGCTGAGCCAAAGGAACACACGCTGTATGAGTGAGGTTTATGGGGCTTGTCCTCCCACTCCTGGAATCCTCTCCGGGCATGGGGCCAGGGCCGGGGGCTGGAGGCATGACAGGCCATTCATCTTCATTATCAGACTCGGAGTCTGATAACAGGCCCTGGAGACGGGAGGGGCCGGCTGAGGAGAGGAGGGTGGACGAGTCACAACACACTGTTCAACTCTGCTGCCAGCTCCACAGGCTGCTGGTGGACCACAACACTGTGATCAGATGCTCGGCAACTGGTTCATACTTAATGACCGTTGCTGTGTCCCGGGGTCATGTGACCCTCCCTTGCGATTTTCTGATGGAACGGCTCCTGGTTGAACGGCTTAGCTCAGTCACAAATCAGCAAAGGAGGCGTTTTATGACGTTTTGTGGCATGTCGTAAACTGCTTTATGATAGTATGTCATAAAACGTTTTATAACGTTGGCTAGATTTCAATTCCACGGGTTTTTGGGATGCCTTCTGTAAGTTGGTCCATTCGTGGTGCCTCGGTTTAAAAGGTTTTCCCCTAGCAAGCTTTGCCCAGTTCAAAGCTACAGGGATCAGAGCCCCCCCGTAGTATACAGGTAGTCCTTAACTTACAACCATTCGCCTTAGTAGCAATAGCAATAGCCCTTAGACTTATATACCGCTTCACACTGCTATACAGCCCTCTCTAAGCAGTATTACAGAGTCAGCTTATTGCCCCCAACAATCTGGGTCCTGGAACTGCTTAGTGACGGTTCCAAAGTTAACTAACGGCAGTGAAAAAAGTGACATATGACCGCTTTTCACTCTAAGGCCCGTTGTAGGGTCATACTGGCAAGTGGTTCGTATTTACGACCATGATAGCATTGTCCCCGGGGTGTGTGTGTGTGTCATGTGATCACCTTTTGCATGTTTGGTCTAGTGGTTAAGGTAACCAGGAGACAGTGAGCTCTAGTTAATAATAATAATAATTTATTTATTTATTTTATTTATTTATTATCAAACTTATATACCGCACCATCTCCCGTAGGACTCAGGGCGGTTCACAGGCATATTAAAACAATATAATAAATAAGCATTTAAAACCCAATTAAAACTAAATATTAACTTAGCCTGATCACTAAAACCGTAAAAACCGGTAAAACCCCATTTAAAACCCACAATTAAAATATTTAAAATTTAAAATCAGGCCAGTCCAGCCATATGAAATAAATAAGTTTTAAGTTCATGCGAAAGGTCCTAAGGTCAGGTAGTTGTCGAAGCCGGGAAGCTAGTTCCACAGGGTAGGAGCCCCCACAGAGAAGGCCCTTCCTGGGGTCGCCAACCGACATTGCTTGGCTGACGGCACCCTGAGGAGCCCCTCCTGTGGGAACGCACCGGACGCTGGGAGATAGAGGCCGGCAGTAGGCGGTCCCGTAAGTTAGTTAGTCCCGCTTGAGGCATGAAAGCCGGCTGGGTGACTTTGGGCCAATCCCCAGGAGACTGGGAGTTCTAGTCCCGCCTTAGGCATGAAAGCCGGCTGGGTGACTTTGGACTGCCTCTCAGCCCAACCCACCTCACAGGGTTGTTGTAGGGAAAATAGGAGGAAGGTCCGTTGGACATAATAATAATAATAATAATAATAATAATAATAATAATAATAATAATAATAATAATAATAATAATAATAATAATAATGTTTTAATTTGTATACCGCCCTTCTCCCGAAGGACTCAGGGCGGTGAACAGGCCAATAAAATACAAACAGAAACATATACCATAATTAAAACAACCCTTAAAAATCTGATTCGATATGCCAGAGAATTTAAAATACCATTACACCCCATAAAAATGACAGTAATTTAAAACCCACAATTAAAATATTTAAAATTTAAAATCAGGCCAGTCCAGCCATATGAAATAAATAAGTTTTAAGTTCGCGGCGAAAGGTCCTAAGGTCAGGTAGTTGTCGAAGCCCGGGGGGAAGCTCGTTCCACAGGGTAGGAGCCCCCACAGAGAAGGCCCTCCCCCTGGGGGCTGCCAGTCGACATTGTTTGGCTGACGGCACCCTGAGGAGCCCCTCCCTGTGGGAACGCACCGGACGCTGGGAGATAGAGGCCGGCAGTAGGCGGTCCCGTAAGTTAGTTAGTCCCACCTTGGGCAGAACAGCCAGCTGGGTGACTTTGGGCCAATCCCCAGGAGACTGGGAGTTCTAGTCCCGCCTTAGGCATGAAAGCCGGCTGGGTGACTTTGGACTGCCTCTCAGCCCAACCCACCTCACAGGGTTGTTGTAGGGAAAATAGGAGGAGGAAGGTCCGTTGGACATAATAATAATAATAATAATAATAATAATAATAATAATAATAATAATAATAATAATAATAATAATAATAATAATAATTTAATTTGTATACCGCCCTTCTCCCGAAGGACTCAGGGCGGTTTACAGCCAAGTAAAAACAGCAATCAATAACAATACAGATAAAACAATAACTAAAAAACTTATTCAAATTTGGCCCCAATTTAAAATACATTTAAAAAAACCATGAAACCCAATTAAAAATTAAAAACCCAATAATAACGTCTAAAATTTCTATGCCAGTCCTGCGCGGAAAAATAGGTACGTCTTCAGCTCGCGGCGGAAGGTCCGAAGGTCCGGCAGTTGTCGGAGTCCAGGGGGAAGTTCGTTCCATAGGGTAGGAGCCCCCACAGAGAAGGCCCTTCCCTGGGTGTCGCCAGGCAGCACTGCCTAGCTGACGGCACCCTGAGGAGTCCCTCTCTGTGAGAGCGCACGGGTCGGTGAGAGGTATTCGGTAGCAGTAGGCGGTCCCGTAAGTAGCCCGGCCCTATGCCATGGGCGCTTTAAAGATGGTTACCAAAACCTTGAAGCGCACCCGAAGGCCACAGGTAGCCAGTGCAGTCTGCGCAGGATAGGTGTCACATGGGAGCCACGAGGGCTCCTCTATCACCCGCGCAGCCGCATTCTGAACCAACTGAAGCCTCCGGATGCCCCTCAAGGGAGCCCCATGTAGAGAGCATTGCAGTAATCCAGGCGAGGCGTCACGAGGCGTGGTGACCGTGCATAAGGCATCCCGGTCTAGAAAGGGGCGCAACTGGCGCACCAGGCGAACCTGGTAGAAAGCTCTCCTGGAGACGGCCGTCAAATGGTCTTCAAAAGACAGCCGTTCATCCAGGAGACCGCCCAAGTTGCGCACCCTCTCCATCGGGGCCAATGACTCGCCCCCAACAGTCAGCCGTGGACTCAGCTGACTGTACCGGGATGCCGGCATCCACAGCCACTCTGTCTTGGAGGGATTGAGCTTGAGCCTGTTTCTCCCCATCCAGACCCGTACGGCCTCCAAACACCGGGACAGCACTTTGATAGCTTCGTTGGGGTGGCCCGGTGTGGAAAAGTACAGCTGGGTGTCATCAGCGTACAGCTGGTACTTCACACCGAAGCCACTGATGATCTCACCCAGCGGCTTCATATAGATGTTGAACAGAAGGGGCAAGAGAATCGACCCCTGCGGCACCCCACAAGTGAGGCGCCTCGGGGCCGACCTCTGCCCCCCTGTCAACACCGTCTGCGACCGATCGGAGAGATAGGAGGAGAACCACCGATAAACGGTGCCCCCCACTCCCAATCCCTCCAACCGGCGCAGCAGGATATCATGGTCGATGGTATCAAAAGCCGCTGAGAGGTCTAATAGGACCAGGGCAGAGGAACAACCCCTATCCCTGGCCCTCCAGAGATCATCCACCAACGCGACCAAAGCCGTCTCAGTGCTGTAGCCGGGCCGGAAACCGGACTGGAACGGGTCTAGATAGACAGTTTCATCCAGGTGTAGGGGAAACTGATATGCCACCATACTCTCTACAACTTTTGCCGCGAAGTGAAGGACATAATAATAATAATAATAATAATAATAATAATAATAATAATAATAATAATAATAATAATAATAATAATAATAATAATAATAATAATTTAATTTGTATACCACCCTTCTCCCGAAGGACTCAGGGCGGTTTACAGCCAAGTAAAAACAGCAATCAATAACAATACAAATAAAACAATAACTAAAAAACTTATTCAAATTTGGCCCCAATTTAAAATACATTTAAAAAACCATGAAACCCAATTAAAAATTAAAAACCCAATAATAATGTCTAAAATTTCTATGCCAGTCCTGCGCGGAAAAATAGGTACGTCTTCAGCTCGCGGCGGAAGGTCCGAAGGTCAGGGAGTTGTCGGAGTCCAGGGGGAAGTTCGTTCCATAGGGTAGGAGCCCCCACAGAGAAGGCCCTTCCCCTGGGGGTCGCCAGCCGACATTGCTTGGCTGACGGCACGCTAAGGAGTCCCTCTCTGTGAGAGCGAGGGAGTTATTTGTAAAAATAATGAAAGAAATACCAACGAATAAGTCATAAAAATAGTTATTTTGTCCTTGCAATCCATCAGTGGAGCGTTAATTCACCCGTGGCCGTTTCGTGACATCCTAGCTCAGCCAGAGAGCTTGGCAGTTTCCCATGGACCTTTTCTGCAAAGGACTCAAAAGTCTTTTTTTTTTTGGCCAATCCGACTTGCCCTCAAACTGCTGTTTTCTCTGCTTTGGCCCTAGCACCGTCCCCCAAGTGATGGGCACCAGCTCGCCCTCCCAGCAGGCGGAAAACGAAGCCAAGGCCCGTTCCCTGATCACCATTGACGAGACAGAGCCCACCACCAACATCCAGATCCGGCTTGCAGACGGTGGGCGTCTCGTACAGAAATTCAACCACAGTCACAGGTAATGGCGGAAGGGGGTGGGGGGAAGGAGGATGTGAGGAGGGGGGGGGCAAAGGAGGAGCGGTTGGACCAGCCAAAGCCTGTAGTTCAGGGGTGAAATGTAAAATTTGTTTCTACCCGGTTCTGTGGGCGTGACTTGGTCGGGGTGGGTAATGGGACTGGGTGGGCATGGCCAACTTTTTTTTTTTACTTTTAAAAGCATTTTTTCTACAACTTTCTTCGGCCGGAGAGGTTGTAGAAAGAAATGCTTTTAAAAGGCTTGATGATCAGGCAACTCAGCTGGGATCGCCAGACGAGCCTTTTAAAAGCATTTTTTTTACAACCTCTTCGGCCAGAGAAGTTGTAGAAAGAAATGCTTTTAAACGGTTCTGACAATCCCAGCTGAGTCTTGCGATCATCAGAGGCATTTTTTTTTTACTTTTAAAAGCATTTTTTCTACAACTTCTTCAGCCGGAGAGGTTGTAGAAAGAAATGCTTTTAAAAGGCTTGATGATCAGGCAACTCAGCTGGGATCGCCAGACGAGCCTTTTAAAAGCATTTTTTTTACAACCTCTTCTACTGGAGAGGTTGTAGAAAAAAATGTTTTTAAACAGTTCTGACGATCCCAGCTGAGCCTTGCGATCATCAGAGGCATTTTTTTTTTACTTTTAAAAGCATTTTTTTCGGCGGAAGAAAACATGCTTTTAAAAGTAAAAAAACCCCAACCTCTAATGATTGTGCGGCTCAGCTGGGCATGGGCATGGGGAGGGGGCAGGGATTTTTGCTACTGGTTCTCCGAACCACCCACCACCTTTGCTACCGGATTGGGTGATCCGGTCTGAACCGGGAGCATTTCACCTCTGCTATAGTTGATGCTGGATATGAACTTCCGGCAGTTTTAACAGTTCGTTTAGGCATGAAAGCTGGTTGGTTGACTTTGGGCCAATCACCTGGAGAAAGTGAGTTCTAGTCCTGCCTTAGGCATGAAAGCCAACTGGGTGACTGAGCTAATCCCCAGGAGACGCTGAGTTCTAGTTCCCCCTTAGGCATGAAAGCCAGCTAGGTGACATTGGGCCAATCCCCAGGAGACGGTGAGTTCTAGTCCCACTTTAGACACGAAAGTCAGCTGGGCGACTTTGAACCAGTCGACTTCTCTCACCCAACCTACCTCACAGGGTTGTTGTTCTAGGAAAAAAAATAGGAAGGACTATCAGGCACGTTTGCGACCTTTTTTGTAAAACAGAATAAAAGAGGGGGGGGGCTACTCAAAAACATTCCGAAAAGCCATCCAACCATGGTGCCCCCTTTCCTCCGGACAGGATCCGCGACATCCGGCTGTTCATCGTGGACGCCCGGCCGGCTATGGCCGCCACGGGCTTCGTCCTCATGACCACTTTCCCCAACAAGGAGCTCTCGGACGAGGACCAAACTCTGAAGGACGCCAACCTCCTGAACGCCGTCATCGTCCAGCGGTTCGTATAAGGGATAACCAGCCCATCCCACCTGCCGGTCCACATCGCCTGCCTCTCTCTCTCTCTCTCTCTCTCTCTTTGCGGCGTTCACCGCCCCCACCGCACAAGGTGGCCACCAGGCGATCAAAGCCAGTTTCCCCCGGCTCTGCGGATTGGCCCGTTGGGGGTTGCGTTTCCCGTATATTCGGGTTTTCTTTTCCTTTTTTTTTTAATTTCTATATATATATATTTTTTTTCTCCTGTGCTGATCCATGGACTTTTACGAAAGAAACGAAGTACCAAACCGAGACTGGATTGTAGGTTGTTGTTTTTCTTTTTCTTTTTGTTCCCCGGTGTGCCTGCCGGAGCCTGTGCCGGTTAACGGAGGCAGCAGCCTTTTTTTGGAAGTGGGCGCGCGTGAAAGGGAGGTCCCGGAGTCTGTTCCTGGGTCCTGTTTTGGAGTAGGCGGCCCCCCTCATCCTTCCTCCTCTTTCGGTGTATTAAATAAAGTGAACCCCATAAAAGGAACCTCTTATCTTTTTTCCTATCGTCAACCAAATCCTGTTTTTCAATCTGGTCAACTTTTAAGACGGGTGGACTTCAACTCCCAGAATTCCCCAGCCAGCTATGCTATGCTATGCTATGCTATACTATGCTGGCTGGGGAATTCTAGGAGTTGAAATCCACCCATCTTAAAAGTTGCCGAGATTGACAAACATTGCCGTTACATCGATTGTCAAATTCTTCCCCTTCTTAAACAGGCTAAATTCTTCCTCCCTCCTTCCTTTGGACACTCTTTTTTTTTTTGAAGAAAACCTCCTTCACCCCAAAAGTTTTGGGGCACGATACCAACGATGCCAGGCAGGGGCTCCGTGGTTGAAATTTTGCATGTCGGCTCAACATGCGAAAGAATCTTTTTATCAATTGTCCAGCGGGGCCTTTGACCTTCAGGTCTGGGTTCTTTGGGTTCGTTCTTTCGTTGTGTGTGGGGGGGCTGTAAGGAAGTTCACAGAAGAGGGGGAGTAGGGTGGGCTGTCTGTCTACCCGGAACCTGCCTGTTTTGAGAATTGGACGCAGTCCCCCTACTGCCTTTTGGATCCCCTGTCTTCAAAAAATCCCCAGAAAGCAATTCCTCCCCCCCACAAATAGTTTTCCTTGTTTGCAGTTCCCCCCCTCCTTAGTCTGATCTCTCCCCTCTGTCCTGTGGGGTCACGTTGGGGAGGAAAATCATCCCTTCGTGCTTTCAAACCAGGGATATCTCACGCAGCCAGGTTTCTCCCCCCCCACTTACTGTATCTCAAAGACATCACTGGATGGTTCAGAAAAGGATGTTATTGTTCCCCCCCCCCACCGCCTTTGTCTCAGCTAACGGAGTCCACACCGCCTGCCCATGGCGAAATTCTGTAAATTATTGTAATGTGTGCATTAAAAACAAACAAAACAAAACTGACCTTAGGACAAACCGTCTCTGCCCTCTTTTTCTAACCCGAAATGGAGCCACAGGGCATCGGAGCTGGTTTTGGGCAGAGGGAGGGGGAAAAAATTTTTTTTGGGGTGGGGTGGGGAAACCTTTTTCCAAAACTTGACTTGGCGTATGAGAACAATAGCGCTGGGAACATTAAATTTTACGCTTTTCAGAAGGGTGGGTTGGTTGGTAGCAATAATTCAAGTGGAAATGTAGTGACCCAAGGAATTAAGGGGGTTGGGGTTGTTGTTGTTTTTTTGTTTTTTTTTAGCCTGAAGGCACATTAATCCAGGGGTCTCCAACCTTGTCAACTTTAAGACTTGTGGACTTCAATTCCCAGAATTCCTCAGCCAGCAACGCTGGCTGAGGAATTCTGGGAGTTGAAGTCCACAAGTCTTAAAGTTGACAAGGTTGAAGACCCCTGCGTAAATCCATTTCATGAATCCATTTTCTATATTGTCCCAATCGGACTCTAGTCCTTGACCTGCAACCATTCATTTAGTGACCAAAGTTAACAATGGCACTGAAAAAAGTGATTTAACGACCAGTTTTCAGTCTCACAACCCTTGTAGCATCCACAGGGTCACATGATCAAAATTCGGACGCTCGGCAACGAATGCCAGCGTTCCGAGTAACGCACCCACCGAAAGCAGAACTCGAAGGCCAGTAGATTCCCCCAAAGAACATGTTTATTGGATACATCATGTCGGCACAGCTAGTGAAAACCAACTCTAAAGTTTCCCGCCGTTTTAGCCTAGTTAAAAGAGCAAACGTTTCCCTCCTCAAATGTCACAGGTCACATTGTCCAATGAAATGGTTTGGCAATTCCTTGGGTCACTCCCTCCTCCTCCTCCTCCCAACTGCCACCTGTTGGGGCGACCTTGGTTCCCATGAGAGAGTTTATTTGTTTTGTCTTATTAGTGAGCTATCCACCCCTCTCCCTTCCCAGAGTTCGTGGCAACTATGAGGCTGCACAAAATGGCTCCAGCCAAGTTCGCTTCAGAGTTGACAGTGAATTTATGATGGGTGCGGTGTCCCGGGATCATGTGATTCCCTTTTTACAACCTTCTGACAAGCAAAGTCAATGCGGAATACAGGTTCACTTAACAACCGTGTCCCTAACTTAACCACTGAAGCGACTTGCTTAAGAACTGTGGCAAGAACGGCGCGAGACTCACCGAAGAACAGTCTTGCTTAGCAACAGAGCAGAGATTTCGGGCTCGGCTGTGGTCGCAAGTCAAAGACTCCCTGTATAGAGTTTTCTCAATCTCGACAACTTTACGATGGGTGGGCTTCAACTCCCAGAATTCTCCAGGTACTTCGCAATTGGTCAGAGTTACAACGGACCTCTCCGACGGTACTTAGGACCCGATTCCCATGTTCGATGGCAACATGGCTGGCTGGGGAATTCTGGGAGTTGAAGTTCACCCCTCTTTAAGTGGCCAGGGTTGAGAAACACTGCAGTAGAGCCAGATGCTGGATAGGTACCAGCATGGTAATGTCCACCCAGCTTTGCTGAGTGTGAAATCCATCCAGCCAACGTCTAATCCCACAAGATTCCTGTAAAGTGGAGTTGAGGGAATCTAGATTTAAACTTGGATTTAATCGTTCCTGAATACGGCAACACCATAGTGGGGGGAAAAAGCCAGTCATTTTTAAAGACAATATTTGTTGATGGCCTTTTTTCTCTTCGCAAAGGGATTAACCACAGGTAAGCTTCGTTTTAAGGTGCCACCGGCATTTTGCCTAGGAGAAGGTTAAGTCCGTTTTGTATTTCTGCTAGAATAGGGAAAAGTGATGATAAGTTTGGATCAAAGAAAACCGTGTGTGTTTTCACATCCCTTTAAGCCAAATTAAAGAGGCCAGTCCTTAATTTAGCACAGAGGTCTCAAAACTGGACAACTTTTAAGATTTGTGGAAGCTGAAGTCCACAAGCCTTCAGATTCTGGGAATTAAAATCCACAGACCTTCAAATTCTGAGAATTAAAGTCCACAAGCTTTTAAATTCTGAGAATTAAAGTCCACAAGCCTTCAAATTCTGAGAATTAAAGTCCACAAGCCTTTAAATTCTAGGAATTGAAGTCCACAAGCCTTCTAATTCTGGGAATTCAAATCCACAAATCTTCAAATTCTGGGAATTGAAGTCCACAAGTTTTCACAACTTCTCAGCCTGGATGGCTGGGGAATTCGGGGAGATGAAGTCCACAAGCCTTTGGAGACCTCTGATCAGGCGGAATTTGACCTGGTTGAGAAGATGCCTCTGGGTCAAAGAAGGATTTGCTACCGTTGTTTGTTAAGGTGGTTTTGGATGGTTTTTTGAATTCAGCACCCAAAGAGCGCCCCTTGTGGGTTCTGCACGCTTCACCTGGCACCCACAACTCTCAATAGCCACTCCGCAGTGGTTCAATTAATTGGTCGCTGGAATACTCCCAATGCTGCATTCCTGAGTTAGGAGTTTCTTTGCCAGTTCCTCCGCAGGCGTGCAGAGTGCCTGGGGGCACCTGGCTGCTAAAATTCCACGGTGCCTGGTTTGCACCTTTGAAAGCAACACAATGGGAGCAGATGCGACTCCCGAAGGAATCCCGACCTGCATTCCGGCAAAACCTGGTTCCTTGTATTATATAAAAATACAGGTAAGTATCCTCGAATTACGGCCACAATTGAGACCAGAATTTCCGCTGCTAAGCAAGGCGGTTTATTAATTTTGCAATCTTTTATTGTCCACTGCTAAGCAAAACACCGTTGTCGTTAACCCAGTACTGCGGTCATTAAGTGAATTTGGCTTTCCCGTTGAGTTTGCTGGTCGGAAGGTCGCAAAAAGGGGATCACGTGACCCTGGGACACTGCAGCTGTCATAAGTACATGCCAGTTGCCAAGCGTCTAAAATTTTGATCACATAGGGATGCTGCAATGGTCATTAAATGTGGAAAACGGTCATGAGTCAACTTTTTTTCAGCGCTGCTCGAAGTCACTAAATGAACGGTTTTAAATCGAGGGCGACACGTGAAAAGCTAAGCACCACCCTCTACTTCAAATGCAGGTAGTCCTCGACTTACGATGGACAATTGAGCCCAAGATGTCTGCTGTTAAGTGAGACATTTGCTAAGTTGAGTTTTTCTGCATTTTATGACCTTTCTTCCCACAGTTGTTAAGTGAATCACTGCAGCTACGTGCAGTGATTAACAACCTTGTTAATCACTGTGAACAAGGTTGTTAAGTGAATCGGGCGAGTCGGGCTTTCCCCCCCCCCATGGACTTTGCCAGTCAGGTCACAAAAGGGAATCAGGTGATCCCGGGACACTGCAACGGTCATAAATACGAACCAGTTGCCAAGCGTCTGAATTTTGATCACGTGACCATGTTACAAAGGATGCAACTGGAAAAAACGCTCCCAAGTCACATTTTTCAGTACCGTCATAACTTTGAACAGTCATTAAATAAACCGTTGTAAGTGAAGGACTATTTGTAGATTTCTGCCAGAAAAGGGATTTTTTTAAAAAAGAAAAAGAATTCTAAAAAAATATAGCAGTCTCTTTGGAAATGCCTAGCAAAAGACGGCCTCTGTGGAAGCCCAGAATAACAAGAGAGTTGGAAGGAACCTAATTGTTGTGCAAATCACACAATTTAACACAATTTTATCTCAGGTACAGAGTGCTGCGAATGGGATGCGTTGCATGATTGACGCTATTTGTGCGACGATGTTCTAAACCTCTCTTGAGGGTCTCGTGGCTTCAGCTCGTTTGGTTCAGGTGGAGGATGAACATATGGGAGAAACCCAGAAAATGGAGTTTATTTCATTTATGTTCCCCCTTTGTTGTATTTATATTTATAAGCAACACGAGGTGGCAAACCTATTCAATTACCCCACCTTCTACTATTTTCCCAACAACAACCTAGCGAGGTAGGTTGGGCTGAGTCTCCAAATCAGCTTTCATCCCTAAGGCGGGACTAGAACTCGCCATTTCCTAGTGATTGGCCCAGTCTCCCAATTGGTTTTCATGCCTAAGGCGGGACTAGAACTCACCATCTTCTAGTGATTGGCCCAAAGTCTCCAACTGGCTTTCATGCCTAAGGCGGGACTAGAACTCACTGTCTCGTAGTGATTAGCCCAAAGTCACCCAACCAACTTTCATGCTAGGGCGGGACTAAAACTCACTGTCTCCTGGTGATTGGCCTGAAGTCACCCAGCCAGCTTTTGTGTTAGGCCAGACTAGAACTCCTAGTGATTGGCCCAAAGTCACCCAGCCAGCTTTCGTGCTAGGGCGGGACTAGAACTCACTGTCTCCTGGTGATTGGCCCAGTCACCCAGCCAGCTTTCATGCCTAAGGCGGGACTAGAACTCACTGTCTCGTAGTGATTAGCCCAGTCACCCAACCAACTTTCATGCTAGGGCGGGACTAAAACTCACTGTCTCCTGGTGATTGGCCTGAAGTCACCCAGCCAGCTTTTGTGTTAGGCCAGACTAGAACTCACTGTCTCCTGGTGATTGGCCCAAAGTCACCCAGCCAGCTTTCGTGCTAGGGCGGGACTAGAACTCGCCGTCTCCTAGTAATTGGCCCAGAGTCATTCAGCCAGCTTTCGTGCCTAAGGCAGAACTAGAACTCACCTTCTCCTATAGCTCGATGTCCTAAACAGTAGGTCAAACTGGTTGTAGTTGGGTTATCTAGTTGGGTCATGAAATGTCTGCAAGGAAACAAACTTAAGAGCACCAGGAACCGCACAGAAATATATAAAATAGTTATTTACCACTTTTCCCGAAAGCTATATTTGCTCCCCCCGCCAATGCATTATTGGTTTGTAGCATCCCCATGGTCACATGATCAAAATTTGGATGCTTGGGAACTGGCATGTACTTTTGACTGTTGCATTGTCCTGGGAGCTGGGATGGGAAGGGGGTGGGGGTGGTCACGTGACCACCACTGGAAACCTTCCCAGCCTTCCCTTTCAAACAAGCAGGGTCAATGGAGGAAGCCAGATTCGCTTAGTGACGGTGTTATTCATTTCACCCTAGTGATTCGCTTAACAACGGTGGGAAAAAAAAATAAATCACAAACGGGACAAAACTCTTTTCACCGTCTCGCTCAGCAACCGAACGTTTAGGCACCATCATTGTGGTCATATGTCAAGGACTACCTGTAGTCTTTTTGACAACAGGTCCCCGGGCACAAATGCCGCCACGAGCTCCTGTGTAGAAGGGAGATAAATCTTTAAAAACACGAGTTGTCTTGTTTTTCTAATGCGTGGAAGGAAAAAAAAAAGACTCGCTGACCCCGGATTTTCTGCCCTCGCCCCATCATCCTTCTGCTGCAGCGTTTTCTGCTCTAAATATTTAATTTTTTCCCCCTCCTCTTTGCAAAAGGAGGACGGGTGGCACCGTTCCTGTTTTTCCCCCTGCGCCATCTTAAGCAGGAGCCCTCTCTGGCGTTCCAACCAGGATCAAATCCCCATCTGGCTGTCAGCACGTGAGGAGGAGGAGGAGTGGGGGGGGGTGTTTGCCATCTCGGCAGCTCAGCCCAGTTGCCGTGTCCCACTCCTCCTCTGACGGCCGGGTCGGGGAAGTCCGTATCAAATGTGCCTCTGCAGCTCTGCCAAAGTCCTATCAGAGTCCTCAGGGCAGGCAGGAATCCAAGGTGTGACTTCAGCAATCCAGATGAGACTTTGCCTGACTCAGAGAATGCCAGAAAGCAGATCCTTTATATAGGCCATGGGGTGTGGCTCCATGACTCAGCACTTATCCAGGCCTGCCCCTCCCTTCCTTTTGCTGACGTCGCCTCTCCATTCTCCGGAAGCGGGGATCTATCCATTGCATCGTTTCGTCTCCAGCTGTTGGTAATCCCAGCTCGTGGCTGGCTTCAGGCGCACATGCTATCGGAGGGAGGTTTGTTTGTTCGGTTTGTCCGGGCATGGTGCCAGGGCTGGAGGCATGCCAGGACATTCTTCAGCACTATCAGCGTCCGGCAGGAGATAAGAGGGGCCCGGGGGGGGGGGTGAGCGAGGCACAACACCAGTCCTGTTTCTAGCACCCCACACACCTGGTATCTTCTTTTTGCCAACAGCCATCTGTCCATTCCAGCTTGCCACTTGTCTTCACCACTCCACTTTCAAGACCGAGGAAAAATTGTCAGCTTTACCAACTCTTCGACTCTTGGTGGTTTTGGTAATCTTTTTGAGTGACAGATGTGTTTCTCTTGGCAATTTTGCCTTTTCAGAACAGGAATTTCTTTCTGTCCTGTTCCTATCCAAAACAGGATAGAATAGAAACGTAACAGAGCTGGAAGGGACCTTGGAGGTCTTCTAGTCCAGGGGTCTCCAACCTTGACAACTTTAAGACTTGTGGACTTCAACTCCCAGAGCTGGCTGAGGAGCTCTGGGTGTTGAAGTCCACAAGTCTTAAAGGGACCAAGGTTGGAGACCCCTGCCTTATACCATTTCAGACAAACATCTGTCCAATCTCTTCTTAAAAACTTCCCGTGTTGGGACATTCACAACTTCTGGTGGCAAGCAGTTCCACTGGTTAATTGTTCAGACTGTCAGGAAATTTCTCCTTAATTCTAAGCTGCTTCTCTCCTTGATAAGTTTCTACCCATGGCTTCTTGTCCTGCCTTCAGGGGCTTTGGAGAATAATTTGACCCTCCTCTTCTTTTGGGGCAGCCCCTCAAACATTGGAAGACTGCTACTACGTCACCCCTGATCTAGTCCCGCCTTAGGCATGAAAAACCGGCTGGGAGACTTTGCTCCAATCACCAGGAGACTGGGAGTTCTAGTCCCGCCTTATACATGATGGCTGGCTGGGTGACTTTGGACCAATCACCAGGAGACTGGGAGTTCTAGTTTTGCCTTAGGCATGAAAGCCGGCTGGGAGACTTTGCTCCAATCACCAGGAGACTGGGAGTTCTAGTCCCGCCTTATACATGATGGCTGGCTGGGTGACTTTGGACCAATCACCAGGAGACTGGGACTTCTAGTCCTGCCTTAGGCATGAAAGCCGGCTGGGAGACTTTGCTCCAATCACCAGGAGACTGGGAGTTCTAGTCCCGCCTTATACATGATGGCTGGCTGGGTGACTTTGGACCAATCACCAGGAGACTGGGAGTTCCAGTTCCGCCTTAAGGCATGATAATTGATCCTCTGGGCCAATTCCTCCCTCTTAGCCCAGCCCACCTCACAGGGTTGTTGTGAGATAAAAACAGTAATCGTAGCGGATATGTTCGCTGGCTTGAATTATTTGTAAAAATAATAAAAGGCGGGCTATAAATAAAATAGGTAAACAGATATCATCAGTGCCAGAAAGGAATGGGGCTTGAGGAATGTAGGAGGAGATGGAGGGGATTGGGGGGGGGGTCCTTGGTGCTCTCTGAGCTTGGTGGTTTTCTTGCAGACGTTTCATGACCCTACTGGGTAACATTATCAATGCTAGAATGGAGTGGGGTTTGGGAGGGGAAGAGGAGGACTGTGGGATCCTTGGTGCTCTGAGCTTGGTGGTTTTCTTGTAGACGTTTCATCACCATACTAGGGAACACCATCAGTGCAGGTTTTTTTTAGTACGTGGCAACTTCGGCCTTTAAGCCAGGGGTCTCCAACTTTGGCCACTTTAAGACTTGTGGACTTCAACTCCCAGAGTTCCTCAGCCAGCTTTGCTGGGAGTTGAAGTCCACAAGTCTTAAAGGGACCAAGGTTGGAGACCCCTGCCTTATACCATTTCAGACAAACATCTGTCCAATCTCTTCTTAAAAACTTCCCGTGTTGGGACATTCACAACTTCTGGTGGCAAGCAGTTCCACTGGTTAATTGTTCAGACTGTCAGGAAATTTCTCCTTAATTCTAAGCTGCTTCTCTCCTTGATAAGTTTCTACCCATGGCTTCTTGTCCTGCCTTCAGGGGCTTTGGAGAATAATTTGACCCTCCTCTTCTTTTGGGGCAGCCCCTCAAACATTGGAAGACTGCTACTACGTCACCCCTGATCTAGTCCCGCCTTAGGCATGAAAAACCGGCTGGGAGACTTTGCTCCAATCACCAGGAGACTGGGAGTTCTAGTCCCGCCTTATACATGATGGCTGGCTGGGTGACTTTGGACCAATCACCAGGAGACTGGGAGTTCTAGTTTTGCCTTAGGCATGAAAGCCGGCTGGGAGACTTTGCTCCAATCACCAGGAGACTGGGAGTTCTAGTCCCGCCTTATACATGATGGCTGGCTGGGTGACTTTGGACCAATCACCAGGAGACTGGGACTTCTAGTCCTGCCTTAGGCATGAAAGCCGGCTGGGAGACTTTGCTCCAATCACCAGGAGACTGGGAGTTCTAGTCCGCCTTATACATGATGGCTGGCTGGGTGACTTTGGACCAATCACCAGGAGACTGGGAGTTCCAGTTCCGCCTTAAGGCATGATAATTGATCCTCTGGGCCAATTCCTCCCTCTTAGCCCAGCCCACCTCACAGGGTTGTTGTGAGATAAAAACAGTAATCGTAGCGGATATGTTCGCTGGCTTGAATTATTTGTAAAAATAATAAAAGGCGGGCTATAAATAAAATAGGTAAACAGATATCATCAGTGCCAGAAAGGAATGGGGCTTGAGGAATGTAGGAGGAGATGGAGGGGATTGGGGGGGGGGGTCCTTGGTGCTCTCTGAGCTTGGTGGTTTTCTTGCAGACGTTTCATGACCCTACTGGGTAACATTATCAATGCTAGAATGGAGTGGGGTTTGGGAGGGGAAGAGGAGGACTGTGGGATCCTTGGTGCTCTGAGCTTGGTGGTTTTCTTGTAGACGTTTCATCACCATACTAGGGAACACCATCAGTGCAGGTTTTTTTTAGTACGTGGCAACTTCGGTCTTTAAGCCAGGGGTCTCCAACCTTGGCCACTTTAAGACTTGTGGACTTCAACTCCCAGAGTTCTGGGAGTTGAAGTCCACAAGTCTTAAAGTGACCAAGGTTGGAGACCCCCTGCTTTAAGCAACCGGTCCTCAAGGACTACCTGTATTCCCCGCAGCGGAAAACATCTTTACGCCGCAGCTCAATTCGAAACCCTACAGATCCTTTTTTTGCCAACCACAATTCTTCTCGAGCAGAAGCTGAAAACCCAGTGGCTCTTCTTTTCTGAAGCTCCAGGCAATTGCGGGCACTCGCAGCGTTGGGTGTCACAGGTCATAGTGCCACTTGTGGTAGGAGTGTGTGTGTGTGTATATATACACTGCTCAAAAAAATAAAGGAAACACCTACCCAAAACAATGTACTGTATTTAATAAGACTATTTCATTCCTTCAGATCTAGGATGTCTTAACAGTACTTTTGTGTTCCCTTTATTTGTTATTTTATTTATTTATTATTTATTTTAGATCTGAAGGGATGAAATATTCTTATTAAATACAGTACATTGTGTTGGGTAAGTTCCCTTTATTTTTTTGAGCAGTATATTCCCCTCTCACCTGCCTTGGAAAAGACCCAGAAAGTCAGCCAGGGCTGCTGTTCCCGTCTGAACAATTATGTGCCTTTGTAAAGAACAGTTTGTATTCTCCCCCCCACCCCTGCCAGTACAATTCAAGGCCAGAATCCCGCAGCAAAAGTGTGGGCTGCGTACAACGTGTGCCTTTTACTCACAACACCACCTGCTTTTATTTCCAGTTTCCCAGGAAAAAGAAAAAAAAAAGGTCTTTGGATGGCCAGAGATAAATAATAAAAAGATAAAACGGTGGTTGGTTCCTTCTGTGCCACAAACCTCACAATGGATGTAATTGGTATTCAGGTACTGGTGTAACTTATACGCTGCTGCTCGGCGTGGGCTTGAAGTAGAGAGAGAGAGAGAGGGTCACGCTGGCCTTTTCACGTTTTGCAGCTTCAAAGATATTTATCGGCTTCTGTTTCTTCCTGCCGGGAGCTCTGGGATTGTGCGATTCCCGCTGATGAGGGGGAAAATAAAAAAATAAGAGGTTTTAATTTTATTCTCTGCCTATGTGCTGCTTTTTTTTCTACCCCGAGGAGGATGTGTCATATCTATAGATCTTTTAGGATAGGGTTTTTTCCCCCCTCAATCTTGGCCACTTGGAGATGAGGGGGACGGGACTTCAATTCCCAGAATTCCCCAGACCCCAAGCGCGTGTGCCATGCGAACCAGTGGTAAAACTGGTTAGAACCCACCACTGGTTTGCACTCTTCTGCGGCCGTGTGATCAACATGTGTGATCTTTCTAGCCATCTTCCGACAAGCGAAGAACGGTTGCAGGAACTGGGTATGTCTAGTTTAATGAAAAGAAGGACTAGGGGAGACATGATAGCAGTGTTCCAATAACTCAGGGGTTGCCCCAAAGAAGAAGTCAAGCTATTCTCCAAAGCCCCTGGGGGTAGAACAAGAAGCAAAGGGTGGAAACTAATCAAGGAGAGAAGCAACTTAGAACTAAGGAGAAATTTTCTGACAGAACAATTAATAAGTGGAACAACTTGCCTGCAGAAGCTGTGAATGCTCCAACACTGGAAATTTTAAAGAAAATGTTGGATAGCCATTTGTCTGAAATGGTGTAGGGTTTCTTTCCTCCTCCTCTCTGCAAACCCCACTCCCTTCTAGCACTGATGATGTTCCCTAGTTGGGTCACGAAACGTCTGCAAGAAAACCACCAAGTTCAGAGAGGTCCAAGGACCCCCAAAGTCATCGTCCTACTTTCTGCAAAGCCTCATCCCTTCAGGTCCACAGTCGTCCTCTTCCCCATCTTCCCTTTCTCTTCCTCCACTCCACTCCACAAACCCCACCCCCTTTCTACCATAACACTGATGATGTTGCCTGGTTGGGTCCTGAAACGTCTGCAAGAAAACCGCCAAGCTCAGAGATCACCAAGGACCCAACAGTCCTCCTCCTCTTCCTCCCTCTCTTCCTCCTCCTCCTCCTCTTCACCTCATTCCCTTCTAGCACTGATGATCTTGCCTGGTTGGGTCCTGAAACGTCTGCAAGAAAACCACCAAGCTCAGAGAGCACTAAGGACCCCATAGTCCCCCTCTCCTCCTCCATGCCTTCTCCTCCTCCTCCTCCTCCATTCTGCAAACCCCACTCCCTTCTACCATAGCACTGATGACCTTGCCTGGTTGGGTCATGAAACGTCTGCAAGAAAACCAGCAAGCTCAGAGATCACCAAGGACTCAACAGTCGTCCTCCTCTTCCTCCCTCTCTTCCTCCTCCTCCTCCTCTTCACCTCATTCCCTTCTAGCACTGATGATCTTGCCTGGTTGGGTCCTGAAACGTCTGCAAGAAAACCACCAAGCTCAGAGATCACCAAGGACCCCCCCAATCCCCTCCATCTCCTCCTACATTCCTCAAGCCCCATTCCTTTCTGGCACTGATGACTAAGGACCCCATAGTCCCCCTCTCCTCCTCCATGCCTTCTCCTCCTCCTCCTCCATTCTGCAAACCCCTCTCCCTTCCAGCACTGATGATGTTCCCTAGTTGGGTCCTGAAACTGTCTGCAAGAAAACCACCCAGCTCAGAGAGCATCAAAGACCCAACAGTCCTCCTCCTCTTCCTCCTCTCTCCTCCTCCTCCTCCTCCTCCTCCTTCTCCTTCTCCTCCTCCTAGCACTGATGATGTTCCCTGGTTGGGTCCTGAAACATTTGCAAGAAAACCACCAAGCTCAGAGAGCATCAAAGACCCTGCAGTCTTCCTCCTTCTCGGCTCCTTCTCCTCCTCCTCCTCCTCCTCCCTTCTAGCACTGATGATGTTCCCTAGTTGGGTCCTGAAACTGTCTGCAAGAAAACCACCCAGCTCAGAGAGCATCAAAGACCCTGCAGTCTTCCTCCTTCTCGTCTCCTTCTCCTTCTCCTCCTCCTCCTCCTCCTCCCTTCTAGCACTGATGATGTTCCCTAGTTGGGTCCTGAAACTGTCTGCAAGAAAACCACCCAGCTCAGAGAGCATCAAAGACCCTGCAGTCTTCCTCCTCCTCCTCCTCCTCTTCTTCTCCTCCTCCCTTCTAGCACTGATGATGTCGCCTGGTTGGGTCCTGAAACGCCTGCAAGAAAAACAACCCAGATCAAGGACCCTTTCAAGCGCAACCTCGAGCTATACATAGATCGCCCTTTTCACTGGCAATCTTGCAATTCTGCAGCAACCAGGTTGCCAAAAAAAAAAAAGAGAGAGCGATCGAGCCCCAACCACACGGGGGCGCTGAGCGCCTCTCCGCGCGCGTGGCCCCTAGCGGCCGCTGAGGGTACCGCAGCCAAACGATCCGGGAAAGGGTTCTACGAATTGGGGGACGGGGGGGACGTTTTGGCCTCTTCCCGCGGTCGGAGCACACAGCCCGCCGGCTTCGAAAGACCCGGGCGCGGATGATGGGACACAGAACCCTCCCCTCCACCCGCCCAAACCCGACGAGGCCTTAGTATTTTTTCTGTGAGGCGGCCAAAATGGCGGCGGCACCGCCTTCCTTGGCTCCGCCCCCCAAGGCGGCCACTCGCCCGCTCGCTCGCGCATGGCCTGCTGGGACGCGGGGTGGGGCGGAGAGGCGGGCCCGGGCGTGGAAGGGACCCCATTGCGCAGGCGCGACTCCGCCCACCTTCCCCTCCCCCGTCGTCGTCCTCCTCCTCCTCCTGACTCCTGTTGGTGCCGCTCGCCGGCCGCGCCTCAGCTCGCCTCGTCCTCGCGGTGCGGATTTTCGACGCCGGGACGCGAGATGGGCGTCCGCATGGAGACCATCGCCCCCGGGGACGGTGAGCCTCCCCCCTCCCCCTCACACCTTTCCCTTCCCCTTCCTCTCCCCGAGGCCGTTCGCGGGGTGGGGAGGTCGTGGGTTGTGAGGGGGCTGCCCCTCCCCCCTCCTCTGTCCCCCCCCCTTGACGGGACTCTCTTCTTCCCCCCCCCCCGCAGGGGGGACCTTCCCGGAGCGCGGCCAGACCTGCGTGGTGCACTACACGGGTGAGTGGGGAGGGGAGGGTGTGTGGGTGGGGCTGGGGAGGAAAGGGGTCTCTCAAAGGAGGTGGGGAGCCTTGAAAGGTGCCCTCCCCTCCTCACCCCCTTCAGGGGCTTCCTTCAAGGGGAGCCCTGCCCTCCCTTCCCCGCCCTTGGTGTTCTTGGATGAGGGGTGGGGTGGGGTCCCCTTCCTATCATCCCCAGCCGGTGGCCCTGAGGAGCCTGGGAAGGGGGCAGCTGTACTGTGGGGGCGCTCCTGCTTGGGAGTTGCCCCCACCCACCCTCCACATTCCTGCCCCCCAACATAGGCTCTGAGAAAGACACAATCTTGTCCTCCCCCTCCAACATCTCCTGGCATCTTCCATTTCCTCCTCTCTCTCTGTCTCTCTCACACACACACACACTCAGGCACAGAGAAAGACACAATCTTCCCCCGTTACACATACACACTTTCCTAGAGTGCGTGTGCATGCGCGCACACACACACTCACACTCATACACACAGAAATGCACAATCTTGCCTCCCCCCAACATTACACATACACTTTCTTGGCAGACACACACTCACGCACAGAGAAAGGCACAATCTTGCCCCCCCCCCCAGCGTTACACATACACACTTTCCTGGAACGCGCACACACTCATACACAGACATAGAGAAATGCACAATCTTGCCTCCCCCCAACATTACAACATGCACACAACTCCTGGCATCTTCCCTTTCCTATCCCCTCTCCTCCCTCCCTCCCTCCCTCCCTCACACACACTCCCACACACAGAGAAATACACAATCTTGCCCCCCAACATTACACACACCCTCCTGGCATCTTCCATTTTCTACCCTCCATCTTTCTCTCTCTCTCTCTCTCTCTCTCTGTGTGTGTGTGCGTATGTGTGTATATATATATATACATATATATATACACACACATACACACATACACCTATATATACCTCAGAAAACACACACACACACAGATACTCTTGGCATCTTCACACATGCTCCTGACATTTTGTCCCCCTCCCCCATTCTTTTGGCACACTTTCCTGGTATTTTGTCCCGGTTTCTTGGCCCCCAACAACACTCATGTGCACACTCCTGGCACCTTCACACGCATGCGGTCTCGCACACACATATACACACACGCACACTCTTCTGGCATTTTGTTTCCCCTCTCTGCCCCTGGCATCTTCTCACCCCCCCCTCCCCAACACACACATACTGCTGGTATTTCCCACCCACCCCCAGCTTCTGGCACCTGGCCCCAAAACACGCACACACATGCATACACACACACATACACACACACACCCTTGGCACCTGCACTCTTCTGATCAGAGTGGCACTCCTGGACCTTGGCCACGCTGGCAGCCTCCCATTCACCCCCTTCCTCTCCCGCCAGGTGCGGCGCCTGGGTGTCCCTGCTCTGCCCTCTCTTCCACGCCCCCACGGCTGCCTTTGGCTGGCATGGGAGGAACGCTCCCCTTGCCCCCTCCCCGAGATACCCCAACCCTGAGCCTCCCACCTTTCCTTAATAATGAATTTCCCTTCCTGCCACTCATAATGGGCACTGTGCCCCTCCCTCCCTTGTGACTCTCTTAATGGCGCTTCCCCCTCCAGCCTGCCCTGTTTTCTTGTACCCTGTTCCGTGTTGTGTGGATTTGTGTTTTCCATTGGCAGTCTTGCTCTTCAGTGCTCTTGGGGGTGTGTGTGTGACTGGAATGTGTCCTCCGAGAGGGGAAAAAAATGCACATTCCTGATCCAAAACGTTGTGCTTTTAAGAGCTCCTTGATTGGTACTTCAATCTCAGCCTGAGAAAAAATCGTGACTTTCTCAGCTAAGCAGTAGCAAAGTTGTAGTGGTTGCATTTTTCCGCCCCCCCCCCCCCCATGCTTTTTTATCCCTCTTTTCCTCAATTTTATTTTTATTTGCATCCCGCCTTGATGAGTGCAAAATGCAGCTTCTTACTTGACAGCCCGTGTTGCTTAGTAATTCGTTCCTGCAAGTTTTTTTAAGCGCTGCTTCGGTAAGACGCTCTCTGCTTATTATAATACCTCATCTGTAAGTTGCCTGATCCATTTTCGCGAGGCGGAGCAATTCGGGAGGAATTGCACCCTTGAAAATGGTTGTGCCCAGCAATCGGTGGATTCGTTTATGTGCAAGATATTATTCTGATCCGTTGGTCTTTAGAAAAAAAACCCCTCTTTGCAAAGGATCTCTCTTCTCTGAATCTTATTTTTGCTCCTTTAATTTATTTTTATTTATTAAACCTACATGCTGCCCTTCTTCGCTGTCCAGAGTGAGTAAAAATTGTTGGTTAAAAGGCACCCATTGCTATAGCAACCTTGAAACCGAGTATGGTTAGGAAGTTATCATCCTGACACAGAAAATTAGACACTATCAAGGCTTGGATTTCATTCTGGGAAGCTTTTTATCTGTAAAATAAACAGTAGAAGAGGAATTTTTCCATTGCCTTGTTTATCTGCCTGTTTTCTTCGGATGATCTCTCTGATTTCCACGGAGGCTTCGAATGTGCCGAAAAGCACATTTTTCCATGTTACTTTCTTTGGCAGGTAATTTCACTTGGTTGTTTTCAAAGCTGGGTGGGACTGACAGTTAATAGATCAAGATGAAGAGTTCTTGCTGGCTTCATAGTCTTCCTCACCGTAGGAATTTCCTTAGGAATAGAATAGAGTTGGAAGGGACCTTGGAGGTCTTCTAGTCCAAGCAGGAGACCCTATACCAGGGGTCAGCAACCTGCGGCTCTGGAGCCGCCTGTGGCTCTTTTACCCCTCTGCTGTAGCTCCCTGTCACTCAAAATATGCGTCACAACCGCCAATGTGCGACACCCGCTGGCACACGATTTATTGAGCTTTTCAACCCCCGATAGTCCAACCATGGATAAATCCAAGAAAAGAAAAGTTTCAGAAGAAAACAGAAGGTTTAATTCAACTACATATGCTAGTTTCGTGGCCGCTCAAGAAATAGTCAGGCACGGGGAAGGGTTTTGTGGCTCCCGGTGTTTTCTTTTCTGTGGGTCCAAATGGCTCTTTGAGTGTTTAAGGTTGCAGTCCCCTGCCCTATCCCATGTCAGATAAATTATTGTCCAATCTCTTCTGGAAAACCTCCCGTAATAGAGCACCCACAACTTCTGGATGGACGCTGTTCCACTGGTTAATTTTTGTCTCAGTTCCAAGTTGCTTCTCTCCTTGATTAGTTTCCATCCCTTGCTTCTTGTCCTGCCCTCAGGTGCTTTGGAGAATAGCTTGACTCCCTCTTCTTAAGGGCAGCCCCTCAAATACTGGAAGACTGCTATCATCTCCCCCCTGGTCCTTCTTTTCATTAAACTAGACCCATTTTCTTCATATGTTTGAGTCTCCAGTCTTTAAGGGGTCCAACCTCCCTCCAAGGGTTGAAGTTTAATTGGACTTTCGGGATACCTTATTATCTGGGAGGGCGGGGAAGAATTTGTTTGGCATTGCTTCTTCATCTTGACCCTTCCGTGAAGCTACCTCACCTATTGGAAGATTGCATGCACGATACATAAGGAGTCAGAAGATGGGGGATTTTGGAACAGCCTGAAAAATTCGAAGCCATAAAACACAGATTTGGGTATTCTCTTTGGGTTTTCTTGCATTTTTTTTTTGTGTTGGCCCCACACAGCTTCATTGGTTGACTGAGTCTGGATGGAATCTAGAAAGGAACCTCACATATGTCAATATTCAAATGGTTATCAATGGCTTAGAACAGGGGTCTCCAACCTTGGCAGCTTTAAGCCTGGCTGACTTCAACTCCCAGGAATTCCCCAGCCAGCTTTGCTGGCTGGGGAATTCTGGGAGTTGAAGTCTGCCAGGCTTAAAGCTGTCAAGGTTGGAGACCCCTGGCCTAAAAGACCTAAATGCCTTAGGATTTTCTGATTCTACTTTGAAAGTTGGATATGGAGTCTTGAGCTTCTGAATTCGTGGTTGGGGCTGTAGGGTGCCTAACCACGCACCACCAACAAACTAAACCTGGCATTTCTTGGCAGTGAGAACCAGCGGAACAGCTTGCCACCAGAAGTTGTGAATGCTCCAACACTGTAAGTTTTTAAGAAGGGATTAGACAGCCATTTGTCTAAAATGGTGTAGGGGGTTGGACTAGGAGGCCTCTAAGGTTCCTTCCAACCCTTGTTATTCTATTCCATATTTTGAACTTCTTGCAGGGAGGAAATATTTTCTTCCATTCTCAAGACAGCCCTTCTGGGTTGGACTTGGACGATTGAGGAAACATCAGCCGGGGCTCAAAGATTGAACATATCTGGGGCATTCTGGGAGTTGAAGTCCACAGGTCTTAAAGGGGCCAAGGTTGAAATAGACTGTTTGTATGACATTGTTCAAAGGAAGAATCTGTCAACAGAGGTAATCTTCAACTTACGGCCGCACTAAAACCCAAAATTTCTCTTGTTAAGCAAGATGGTCGTTAATTGAATCTTGTTCCATTTTATGATTTAATTTGTTGTTAAGTAAATCACTGCAGTTGTTAAGATAGCAACATGGTTGTTAAATGAATCTTCCCCACTCACTTGGCTGGTCAGACGGTCGCAAAAGGGATCACGTGACCCCGGGACACTGCAACTGTCATAAGTACCGCCAGTTGCCAAGCATCTGAATTTTGATCACGTGACCATGGAGATGGTACAAAGGTCGTAAGCGTGAAAACGGTCCTAAGTCACTTTTTTCAGTACCGTTGTAACTAGAATGGTCATTATGTGAACCATCATAAGTTCAAGGACTACCTGTAGTGCTTTTTATATATCTCTTTTTTAATGTCAGGTGCGATGGCCTAGCCAGACTTTTTTCTTCATTAATTATTTTTTAAAAATTCTGACGCAATAGTTTAATTGCCTGTTCAATTTTGTGACTGTGCTTAGAGCCCGTATGGAGAGCTGCAGCAAAACGGAGAGAGCCAGCTCTTGTCTTGCTGGATCTCCACCCACGAGAAGCTAGCTGGAAAGCAGGCTGAAAAAAAAAAAAGAAAAGCAACAAGGAACAGCAGAGACAGCTTGAATAGAATAGAATAACAGAGTTGGAAGGGACCTTGGAGGTCTTCTAATCTAGTCCAAACCCCTGCTCAGGCGGGGAACCCTACACCACTTCACACAAATGGTTGTCCAACCTCTTCTTAAATACTTCCACTGTTGGAGCATTCACAACTTCTTGAGGCAAGTTGTTCCACTGATTAATTGTTCTCACTGTCAGATAATTTCTCCTTAGTTCTAAGTTGCTTCTCTCCTTGATGAGTTTCCACCCGTCGCTTCTTGTTCTACCCTCAGGTGCTTTGGAGAATAGTTTGACTCCCTCTTCTTTGTGGGAACCCCTGAGATATTGGAAGACTCCTATCGTGTCTCCCCTAGTCCTTCTTTTCATTAAACTAGACCTACCCAGTTCCTGCGACCAATTCTTCGTATGTTTTAGCCTCCAGTCCCCTAATCATCTTTGTTGCTCTTCTCTGCACTCTTTCTAGAGTCTCCACATCTTTTTTACATCGTGGCAACCAAAACTGGATGCAGTATTCCAAGTGTGGCCTTACCAAGGCTTTATAAAGTGGCATTAACACTCCACGTGATCTTGATTCTATGCTGGGTCAGGACTTTTTTAAAAAAAAATTTATTTACATTTATATCCCGCCCTTCTCCGAAGACTCAGGGCGGCTTACAATGTATAAGGCAATAGTCTCATTCTATTTGTATATTTACAAAGTCAACTTATTGCCCCCCCAACAATCTGGGTCCTCATTTTACCTACCTTATAAAGGATGGAAGGCTGAGTCAACCTTGGGCCGGGCTTGAACCTGCAGTAATTGCAGGCTACTGTGTTCTAATAACAGGCTTCTTAACAGCCTGAGCTATTACGACTTGAAATTTTCCTGGAGGCTTCACACCTCACACCTGGAGGTGTGAAGCTAATTCAGGAAGAAGAACCCAGGGATTGTGCGAGCCAGGTTGTCTGATGGGGGTGAGATGATCACCGGAGGACATCAGGCCGAGGGACGTTGAACCTAACTAGCTTGGCCCAGTCTATCCTCACACACTAAGGAAGAACTTGGAGATATGGTCCAGGTTGAGGGAAGTTGACCCTACCATATATTGGTCCAGTCTGGAACCCACATCCCTAGTTCTGTGGAAATGTTAGATGCAGGATGGTTGCCATAGGTCAGGGGTCTCCAACCTTTTGTCACTTTAAGACTTTGTGGACTACAACTCCCAGAATTCCCCATGCTTAAAGTGGCCAAGGTTGGAGACCCCCAGCTAGAGATGGAAAAAATGCCAAGAGGAGACTTCTGGGTCTTCCTCTACTTGGGTATTGTAACTTGATGCTGCCAAATTTTATTCATTAAATTTGCTTGCTGTCCATCTCGCCATAAGGCAACTCTGGGCAGCTTACAGGGTTAAAAGCAATAAAACTATACAAATATATCCCTGTCTCTTTTTCCTCTCTCCGTATCATCTATCAGAATGCAGCACTGTAGGCTAACTCACTGCGGGCTAACTATATCCAATTTACATCATCTATCTCTCTACTATCTGTCTATCCAATCAATCAATCATCTCTACTCTTTTATCTATCTGTCTGTATCTGTATCTATAATCTATCATGCATCCTTCTCTCTCTCTCTGTCTCTCTCTCTGTCTGTATCTATTATCTATCATCCATCCATATCTCTCTATCTGCCTATATCTATTATCTGTTATCTATTATCTATCATCCATCTCTCTCTCTCTCTATCTATCTATTACCTATCATCCATCCATATCTATCTGCCTATATCTGTATCTATTATCTATCATCCATCTCTCTCTCTCTCTCTCTCTCTCCTGTCTATCATCTATCTAATCTCTACCCTCCCTCCCTTTCTCTCTCTGTCATCTATCTACACTAAAAATATAAATCATGGTTAAAATTACGGTAAAAAGATGGGGAAGGAGGGGACATGATATGCAGTGGGGGGTGGGGGGGGAGATGGGACCTGCTTTTGGCCCACCCACCCCCTCCAGTGAGAAATTTCCCCCATTGAGGTCCAAAGCCTTCTGGCAGAGCCAGGTTTTGTTCAAAAAGGCAGACTGGGGGTACATTGATTTTTTTTTTGGGATGGTGGGGCACCTGAATGTCCCCTAATGCAGGGGTCCCCAACCTCGTCAACTTTAAGCCTGGAGGACTTCAACTCCCAGAATACCCCAGCCAGCAAAGCTAATGAATGGCCTTCAGCCCTCCCACTCTCTGTCCATGAATGGGAAACACATCAGTTTCTTCTCCCAAGAGAACGGATTCAGACCCTCCCCGAAAACAGTAGCTCCCCCCAGCTCCTCTTTGCTTCTCTCCACCCCCCCCTTCGCCTCCTCCCCCCCCCCGTGCCCCGCCCACCGGCCTCTCCATCTGCTTCGCTTTCCTTCCCTGCTGCCATTGGGTGGGGAAAGGAAATGAGCAAGCTGCTTCTGGGCTGACAGGAAGGGCAGAGGGGAGGGGGACTGGCAGAGGATCAAGTGTGGGGAGGGGGAGAGAGAGAGAGAGAGAGAAAAGACGGTCAGATGCTGCCTTCTCCAGTCCAGTGACCTTTGAACCTCTTTAGTTTTGCTTCTGCGTGTCGTTTCCCCCCCCCCCCAAAACAGCTCGGCTCGGATACTTCAGGTGGGGCAGCAAGAGATATGCCTTCGAAGGTTGGCCTGAGCAAACGGGAGACCAAAGGGGAGGAAATTTGGGGAGAAAAACATGGCAGAGAGCCAGCTTGGCCTATTGGCTAAGGCGCCAGGTTAGAAACCAGGAGGCTGGGAGTTCTAGTCACACCTCTTAGGCATGAAAAGCAGTTGGGCCAATCCCCAGGGGACAGTGTGATCTAATCCCGCCTTGGGCACGAAAGTCAGCTGGATGACTTTGGGGCAATCCCCAGGAGACAGGGAGTTCTAGTTCCGCCTTGGGCACGAAAGCCAGCTGGGTGACTTTGAGCCAATCCCCAGGAGACGGAGTTCTAGTTCCTCCTTGGGCACGAAAGCCAGCTGGGTGACTTTGGGCCGATCCCCAGGAGACTGGGAGTTCTAGTTCCGCCTTGGGCACGAAAGCCAGCTGGGTGACGTTGGGCCCATCCCCAGGAGACTGGGAGTTCTAGTTCTGCCTTGGGCACGAAAGCCAGCTGGGTGACTTTGGGCCGATCCCCAGGAGACTGGGAGTTCTAGTTCTGCCTTGGGCACGAAAGCCAGCTGGGTGACTTTGGGCCGATCCCCAGGAGACTGGGAGTTCTAGTTCTGCCTTGGGCACGAAAGCCAGCTGGGTGACGTTGGGCCAATCCCTCGCCGTCAGCCCAACCCACCTCGCAGGGTTGCTGTTGTGGGGGAAAAGGAGGAAAGGTGTATCCGATATGTCTGCCACCTTGAGTTATTTGTAACAAATAATAATAATAATAAATGTGGAATATAAATAGATACCCTAGGCCAGGGGTGTCCAAACTTGGTCCCTTTAAGACTTTTGGACTTCAACTCCCAGAGTCCCTCAGCGTTGAAGTCCAAAAGTCTTAAAGGGACCAAGTTTGGACACCCCTGCCCTAGGCCCTTCTAGTGGGGACGGGGGGAAGAACACGCGGTGAGCATACCTCCTTCAAAGTATGAAATGCTTGGAATCGTTTTGTTCAGGGCATCCTGAAATGCACCAGCCTCATCAGTACTGGAAGAGAGAGAGAGATAGAGAGAGGGGCTTGCAGAGAGAGGGAAGAGAGGTGGGGAGAAGGATTGGGGGGGGGGTCTTTGATGCTCTCTGAGCTTTGTTGTTTCCTTGGAGACGTTTCATCACCCATACAGGCAACACCATCAGCGTTAGAAGGGTGTGAGGTTTGGGAGGAGGATTCGGATTATGGGGTCTCTGGTGGTCTCTGAGCTTGGCTGTTTTCTAGCAGACATTTCATTACCCAATTAGGCAACCTCATCAGTTCCAGAAAAAGGGAGTGTGGAGTAATGGAGGTGGAGAAGAAAAAGAGGAGAGGAGGCAAAGAGAAGGGGGAGGGAGGAGGAGGAGGACTGTGGGATCTTCGGTGCTCTCTGTTTTCTTGGAGACTTTTCATGACCCGACTAGGGAACGTCATCAGTGCTAGAAGGAAGGGTGTTTTGTTTTGTTTTTTGCTCTCTGTTTATAGACTTCGTGGCTTTCTGGAAGGCTGAAAAATTGGGGGCTTGCTAGATCCCAGAGGGAGTGCTACCCTCCTGGGTTGGGGGCTATGATGGACAGCCCACCTTCCCCAAGTCCTGCCAGAGGGCAGCGTTGAAGAGCAAGAACTTGGAGCATTCTCCCCGCCCCCCCCAGTCTTGGGGGTGGGGTCCAGCACATAACCCTCTGGTCCCCCATTCATCTTCCCCAGCGCCCCATTCTTGAGGTCCTTATTATCTGGTAGCCCTTACCTTGCACCCATTCGTTTAGCGACCGTTGAAAGTTACAACAGCACTGAAGAAAGTGACCGGTTTTTCATACTTAACGGCCGTTGCAGCGTTCCCCCATGGCCACGTGACTTTAAGACTTGTGGACTCCAACTCCCAGAATTCCTCAGCCAGCAAAGCTGGGAGTTGGAGTCCACAAGTCTTAAAGTTGACACGGTTGGAGACCCCTGATCTAATTTACATTCAGATGCTTGGCAACTGGCTCACATTTATGATGGTGGCAGCCGTCCCTGGGGTAGTCACGTGACCCCCCCCTTTGGCGACCTTCGGGCGAGCCGAGTCAACGGGGACCCACTTAACGACGGCGGCAAGAGAGGTCCTAAAATGGGCAACAAAACAAACCGAGCAACAGAAATTTTGGGCTCAATTGCAGCTGGAGGGTGGTATGTGGCTTGTGGGTGGGGGGGGGGAGGTTTGCCAACTAGCAGTGTAGCAGGCAGGGTGGGCTTGGGACAAGACCGGAGGGGGGGCTTTATTTATACCCCGAATCTAACTTTCTGAAGCTGTTTGCATCTCTACCAGGGCTCGTGGCTCAGTCCGGCCGCCCAAACGAAAGCTAAAACCATGTCAAGTTACCAAGAGGACAAAGCCTGAGTCACTGTGCGTGGGCAAAACACTCCTGCGTCAGTTCATCTTCTCTGGATTAAATTGGTTAACAGGGTAACGGAGTCGGAAGGGACCTTGGAGGTCTTCTAGTCCAACCCCCTGCTCAAGCAGGAGACCCTATACCGGTGATGGCGAACGTTTTCGGCACCGAGTGCTGAAACTGGAACGTACAAGTAAGCATGCCGGAGCCCAGAAACCCAAAGACGAGCTGGCCGGGGCGCATGTACCCTATACATTTCGGACAAATGGCTGTCCGGTTTCTTCTTAAAAACCTCAACTTCTGGAGGCAAGCTGTTCCACTGGTTAATTGTTCTCACCGTCAGGAAATTTCTCCTTGATTCCAGGTTACTTCTCTCCTTGGTTAGTATCCCTACCCGTTGCTGCTTGTCCTCCCTTCAGGGCCTTTGGAGAACAGAACAGAGTTGGAAGGGACCTTGGAGGTCTTCTAGTCCCAACTAGAATAGAATAGAATAGAATAATTTCTATATCGCCCTTCTATCGAAGGACTCAGGGCGGCTTGCAGCCAGGTGAAACACGATAAAACATACACCTCCTGTTGAGGCAGGAAACTCTATTCCATTTCAGACAAATGGTTGTCCAATCTCGTCTTAGAAACTTGCAGTGTTGGAGCATTTACAACTTCTGGTGGCAAGCAGTTCCACTGATTAATTGTTCCCCCTGCCAGGAAATTTTCCCTTAATTCTAGGTTGCTTCTCTCCTTGGTTAGTTTCAATTCGTTGCTTCTTGTCCTGCCTTCAGGTGTGTTGGAATCCTTTTTAGAAGACATGTCACTTTTAGAAGAAAAAGGAAAATAGCTTCATCACCCAAATATAAATAGCCATTATAATGTCAACCTACAAGAAATTTCCTAATGGGTGAGACCAATCAACCAATGGAATGGCTTGTTTTCAGAAGTTGTGGGTGCTCCATTCCTGGAGGTTTTTAAGAAGAGATTGGACAGTCATTTGTCTGAAATAGTATAGGGATCTCCTGCTCGAGCAGGGGGCTGGACTAGAAGACCTTTAAGGTCCCTTCCAAGTTTATTATTCTATGGAGAATAGCTTGACTCCCTCTTCTTTGTGGCAGCCCCTGAGATATTGGAAGACTACTATCACGTCTCCCCTACTCCTTCTGTTCATTAAACTAAGGTAAAGGTTCCCCTCGCACATAGGTGCTAGTTGTTCCCGACTCTAGGGGGCGGTGCTCATGTCTGTTTCAAAGCGTTGTCCGAAGACGTCTCCATGGTCATGTGACCGGCATGACTCAACGCCAAAGACGCACGGAATGCTGTTCCCTTCCCATCAAAGGCGCTCCCTGTTTTTCTACTTGCATTTTTTACCTGCTTTCGAACTGCTAGGTTGGCAGAAGCTGGGACAAGTCACGGGAGCTCAAGTTCAGCATCTTAGCCCCTGAGCCACCCGTCCCACTTTCATGAAACTAAAGGTAAAGGTTCCCCTCGCACATACGTGTTAGTCGTTCCCGACTCTAGGGGGCGCTGCTCATCTCCGTTTCAAAGCCAAAGAGCCAGCGCTGCCCGAAGACGTCTCCGTGGTCATGTGGCCGGCATGACTCAACGCCAAAGGCGCATGGAACGCTGTTACCTTCCCACCAAAGGTGGCCCCTATTTTTTCTACTTGCATTTTTACGTGCTTTTGAAACTGCTAGGTTGGCAGAAGCAGGGACATGTCACGGGAGCTCACCCCGTTACACGGCAGCACCAGGGATTCGAACCGCCGAGCTGCCGACCTTTCGATCGACAAGCTCAACGTCCTAGCCCCTGAGCCCTTTTCATGAAACTAGACCTACCCAATTCCTGCAACCGTTCTTCCTATGTTTCAGCCTCCGGTCCCCCTAATCCGACGGTTGATCATCATTCTGGATCCTGGTTCTTTCCATTGGGTTCGCAAGGATTGTGTGTAGGTGTCCTAACTGAGGTTCTGCGCATTCCCTCCCCATGCCCAGTGGCGAGCGTGGTTCTGCAGTGCCAACGTGGGCGTGAGAGATTTGGATGACGAGGAACCGTGGGCTGACTAATTCTTTTTACCAGCGCTTTTTAAAAGAGAGTTGGAAGCAGAAATGTTGATGAACGGCAGTAATTTAGGTTTTTAATTTTTTTTTCTTTTTTGTTCAAGAGGAGAAGGAAAAAAAAACACCTTCCAGGCATGGCAATTAAGTCCTGTCCTTCTCCCAGATCTTTAAAAGCAGCTTTTTTTTTTTTTTGTGGGACGTAAAGCCTTAAGTGGGTTGCTGGAGAACAGCCAAAAAGAACGCCTTCCTCATCATATCCCTGCCAGGCAGGGGGCTCCAACCTTGGCCACTTTAAGCCTGGCGGACTTCAACTCCCAGAATTCCCCAGACAGCAAAGAATTCTGGGAGTTGAAATCCGCCAGGCTTAAAAGTGGCCAAGGTTGGAGACCCCTGCCTGGCAGCATTGGTCTTTCAAGCTTTACCACATCTTCTTTTGCCCCGGTCTTCCAACAGAAATGAATTCTGGCAGTCCTCGACTTATGACGACCATACGTTTAGTGACCGCTCGAAAGGTACAACGGCATTGGAAAAAAAATGACTTGGGACCATTTTTCACACTTAACGACCGTTGCAGCGTCCCTGCAGTCACGTGATCAAAATTCGGACGCTTGGCAGCATGACTCGCATTTACGACGGCCCGCAGTGTCCCGGGGTTTTGCATGATCCCCCTTTTGCGACCTTCCGATGCGCAAAGCCAACGTGTGGCAAAGCCCAATTCACTTTAACGACCGTATTACTAACTTAAAACAGCGGCAGTGATTCGCTTTAAGAACCGTGGCGAGAAAGGAGATAAAACGCTCCCTTAACGACATGCCTTGCTTAGCGGTGGAAGTGCTGGCTTCAATTGTGGCCGTAAGTCGAGGTCTACCTATTTTGAATTTTGTATCTGTTGCCAGAATTTGCCAGATTAAAGTGGAATAGAAGCCCTGTTAACAGTAAAGGAGAATATTGATAGTCTGGGTTGAAACCACACTATAAAAAAGATGTTGAGACTCTAGAGCAGGGGTCTCCAACCTTGGTCCCTTTAAGACTTGTGGACTTCAACTCCCAGAGTCCCTCAGCCAGCAAAGCTGGCTGAGGAACTCTGGGAGTTGAAGTCCACAAGTCTTAAAGGGACCAAGATTGGAGACTCCTGCTCTAGAAGGAGTGCAGAGAAGAACAACCAAGATGATTAGGTGACTGGAGGCTAAAACATACAATGAACGGCTGCAGGAATTGGGTAGGTCTTAGTTTAATGAAGAGAAGAACCAGGGGAGACATGAGAGCAGTGTTCCAATATCTCAGGGGCTGCCCCAGAGAGGAGGGGGTCAAGCTATTTTCCAAGGCACCTGAAGGCCAGACAAGGAATAATGGATGGAAACTGATTAAGGAGAGATTCAACCTGGAAATAAGGAGAAATTTTCTGACAGTGAGAACCATCCACAAGTGGAACAGAAGTTGCCTTCGGAAGTTGTGGGAGCTTCATCACTGGAGGCTTTCAAGATGAGACTGGGCTGCCATCTGTCAGAAATGGTGTAGGGTCTCCTGCTTGGGTGGGGGGGTGGTCTAGATGACCTACTAGGTCCCTTCCAACTCTGTTAAACTGAAATGAGAGCTCCTCCAGATTGTTCCACGGACCTCTCAATCTCTGTTAAATGCATCAACTGTGAGAAAAACAAGGTGACATTTAGATGACAATATTCAAAAAGTTTGTAGAGAGAATGAATTTCTTTCTGGGTTGGGTGTTTTTGGGAGGGTCTTGACTAGTATTGGCCAAAATTGCGGAAACCTTTTGGGAAAAGTGTATTTTCTAAAACTAGCTAATAACACCATTATTATTTTTTTTTGCAGTAGTACCGTAAAATTATATTAATGGAAAGATAGTTTAATCAAGGATGTAATGCAATCACTTTTATGAAGGATTTACTATTAGAATAGCAGTTACAGTATAAAGAAGAAAAACGAAACACGTAGAAAAAAACGAGATATACAAAAATGATCACCATGTCAGTTAATAGATGGGTAACCTTTAGCATGAATTACGGCCTTACAACGTCTTCCCATGGAGTGAACCAAGTCTTTGAGTTCTGCAGCTGTTATAATGTGAAACCAAGATTGAATGATTGCTTTTATTAACTGGGTTTTATTGCTGTGTCGCTTCCGACTAACCAGTTTCTTTAGTCGGCTCCATAGATTTTCAATTGGGTTATTAGGTCTGGACTATTCCCAGGCCATTCCAGCAGCGGAAGAGGTTTATCTTGAAACTCCAAAAAAAAAAAAAAAAGTGGTGTTATTAACCATCAAACCTCAAAACCTCACAGGGCCTCTGGTGGCTCAGACTGCTAAGACAGTCTTATTAACACAGCTGCCTGCAATTACTGCAGGTTCTAGTCCCACCAGGCCCAAGGTTGACTCAGCTTTCCATCCTTTATAAGGTAGGTAAAATGAGGACCCAGATTGTTGGGGGCAATAAGTTGACTTTGTATATAATATACAAATGGATGAAGACTATTGCTTAACATAGTGTAAGCCGCCCTGAGTCTTCGGAGAAGGGTGGGATATAAATGCAAAATAAAAAAAAAATACACTTTTCCCAAAAGGTTTCCACAATTTTGGCCACTACTATAGGTAGTGAGGAAATCTTGGAATAGTCTGAGAAAAATAGTAGATACAGGCCAAGTTCAGGTATTTTTGGCTGTTTTGTGACTCAGCGGTTGGAAGATGTCACCAAATGTAGAACAAGGATAAGATTTCTGCTCCCCCCCCCCAATAAAGGATCTAATAGTCCTCAATTTACATCAGTTCATTTAGTGACCATCCGAAGTTACAACGGTACTTTGTAAGCGACTTACAACCATTTTATACACTTATGATCGTTGGCGGCTTCCCCATGGTCACCTGGTCAAAATTCAAAACTTGGCGACATATTTATGATGGTTGCAGTGTCCGGTGGGGGAGGGGTCCCCTTCTGACCAGCAAAGTCAGCGGGGAAATCCAGATTCGCTTAAAAAAAAACAAACATGTTCCTCATTTAACGACTAAAGCGATTCGCTTAGCAACTGCAGCAAGGAAGATCGTAAAATGGGGGCAAAACCCACTGAACGACGGTCTCGCTTAGCCGGCCTAAATTTTGGGAGTTCCGTTGCGGTTGTAAGGACGACCTATATGGATTTATCATTCCTTTACGTTTTGCATTTATGTCTAAATTCGTGAGACAATTGAGCGTTGTTTAGTAAGAAGAACGTGGCATAAAATTCGTGCTCGGTCCAATCGACTGATGCAGGGGTCTCCAACCTTGGCTACTTTAAGACTTGTGGACTTCAACTCCCAGAATCCCTCAGCCAGCAAAGCTGGCTGAGGAATTCTGGGAGTTGGTCCACAAGTCATAAAGTAGCCAAGGTTGGAGACCCCTGGGCAGATGAATTATTCCTTGCCGAAATTAGGCGAGGATTTGTCCCAATCTTTCCCTTAGATTTGCTGGTCTGGAAGCTGGGAGACCCCCTGGTTTTTTGATGAGCACCCCCTCCTCTGCAAATCCCGAACTGCTTTTGAGTGCCAGGCTTCCCATAACAAACCTAACCTTATTTTTTGATGAAATTAATGGGTGAAGAGGAGGAGAACTAACGGGCTGGATTGGGTTCTTCAGCCCTGACCAGTGCAGGCTGGGGGATTGGCAACTGCGTGTCCCAGGGGCCCTGATCCTGGCAAGGACCCTGGCATTTCCACAGGCCTTATCTTTATGCTGATGACTTCCAGCTGAAGGACTCTCTACCAAGGTCAAAGGGGAAAAACTTTTTGGGAGGCACCGATAGAAGAGAATATTTGTAGCTCAAGGCTGAGCTTGTGGGGGTCCTTGGTGCTGCTTCTGAGATGAATGATGAACATCATCAGTGCTAGAAGGGAGCCGGGTTTGCAGATTGGGGAAGGAGAAGGAGAGGAGAAAAGGAGGAAGAAGAGAGGAAAGGAGAAGGGGAGGAGAAAAGGAGGAGGAAGAGAGGAAAGGAGAAGGGGAGGAGAAAAGGAGGAGGAAGAGAGGAAAGGAGAAGGGAAACAGAAAAGGAGGAGGAAGAGAGAGGAAAGGAGAAGGGGAGGAGAAAAGGAGGAAGAGAGGAAAGGAGAAGGAGGAGAAAAGGAGGAGGAAGAGGAAAGGAGAAGGGGAGGAGGAAGAGGAAAGGAGAAGGGGAGGAGGAAGAGAGGAAAGGAGAAGGAGGGGAGAAAAGAGAGGAAAGGAGAAGGGGAGGAGAAAAGGAGGAAGAGAGGAAGGAGAAGGAGGGGGGAAAAGGAGGAGGAAGAGAGGAAAGGAGAAGGGGAGGAGAAAAGGAGGAGGAAGAGAGGAAAGGACAAGAGGGGAAGAAGAACAATTGTGGGGTCCTTTGTGTTCTCTGAATGTGGTTGTTTTCATAACCCAACTAGGTAATACCTTCAGTGCTAGAAGGGAGTGGAGTTTGCAGTTTGTAGAAGGAGAAGTGGAGAAGAGGAAGGGAGAAGAAGAAGAGGAGGAGGGAAAGAGAGGAGGAGAACTGTGGGGTCCTTTTGTGTTCTCTGAAAGAAACAAGAAACAAGAAAACAACCAGGCTCAGAGAGTACCAAGGATCCCACAGGCCTCCTCCTCCTCCTCCTCCTCCTCCTCCTCCTCCTCCTCCTCCTCTAAACCCCCTGCCTTCTAGCACTAATGATGTTACCTAGTTCGGTAATGAAAGGTCTGCAAGCAAATAGCTAAACTCAGAGGGCACCAAGAACCCCACAGTCATCATCTTCTTCTTCCTCCTCCTCCTCCTCCTCCTTCTCCTCCTCCTCCTCCTCCTCCTCCCCCTCCTCCTCCTCCTCCTCCTCCTCCTCCTCCTCCTCCTCCTCCTCCTCAGTCCCCACTCCCTTCTAGCACTAACAATATTACTTAGTTTGGTAATGAAAGCAACGGATGGAAATTCATCAAGGAGAGAAGCAACCTAGAACTAAGGAGAAATTTCCTGACCGTGAGAACAATTAACCAGTGGAACAAAGTTGCGAATGCTCCAACACTGGAAGTTCTTAAGAAGATGTTGGACCACCATTTGTCTGAAGTGGTGTAGGGTTTCCTGCCTGAGCAGGGGGTTGGACTAGAAGACCTCCAAGGTCCCTTCCGACTCTTGTTATTCATTCCTGGTGGCACGCGGCCTTCGGAGGAGGCTGGTGGGCATCTGGCCAAGCAGGGCAGAGTGAATGAGCAATGCCGGCCCGCCCGCCCGCCTGCCTGTCTTGGGAGAAAAAAAACCCCCTAATTCTTCATTCAGCTTCCAACTTGCTCTCACACGCACACAACCGTTGCCCCCGGGATACAGGTCCCATTTGTGGGGCTGTTGCGTCTTGCTTTGCAACTCGCCCTGCCTTTTGTGCGATCGGATTGCTCTTGAAGGGTTTGCCGAACTGCCACCCAGTCGTGGGAAGCCCGTTTGACAGATCAAATCCCATCCAGCGGCCGAGAATGAAGTAAATCTGGCCCTGTGCAATTAAACAGGCATCAGGTTTAGCTGTCAGACGATGGACTCAAATCCGGAGCAGCCTAAAAATGAAATAGATGCTGCCGGCGGCTGATATACCACCCTCCCATCTCTGGATACGGTTTCTTGTTTTTTTGGTGTGTGTGTTTTTTTTTAAAGTTTGAAACAAAGCCAGCCTTTTGCAGAGGTGCTTGGCACAAAAGGATTTGGGAATAGAGATTTTACTTAAAAGGTGAGCCAGCTGTGTGTGCCGCAGCTTGTCCAAAAAGCCAACACAGTCCTAAGCTGCATTTGCCTAGGGATGGAATCAAGATCATGCGAAGTGTTAGTATGGCTTTATACTGCCTTGGTAAGACCATAATTGGAATACTGCATCCAGTTTTTTGGGTCTCCATGATACAAAAAAAAAGATGTTGAGATTTTAGAAAAGTGCAAAGAAGAGCAGCAAAGACGATTAGGGGGCTGGAGGCTCAAATGTACGGAGAACAGTTGCAGGAATTGGGTTTGTCTAGTTTGATGCAAAGAAGGACAGGATAGCAGCCTTCCAATATTTGAGGGGCTGCCCCAAAGAAAAGGGGGCCAATCTGTTCTCCAAAGCCCCTGAAGGCGGGACAAGAAGCAACGGATGGAAACTAATCCAGGAGAGAAGCAACTTAGAAGTAAGGAGGAATTTCCTGACGATCAGAACAATTAACCAGTGGAACAAGTTGCCTCCAGAAGTTGTGAGTGCTGCCTCACTGGGGTTTTTTAAGAAGAGATTGAACAGCCACTTGTCTGACACGGTATAGGGTCTCCTGCTCCAGCAGGGGGTTGGAATAGATTAGGGTCCCTTCAACCTTATTCTTTTAAGTGTTATGAATGGATTTCCTTTCATCATTCAGAGACTATGTTTTACAAAGCGCTTCAAATATTCGTGTGTGTGTGTCACACGATCCCCTTTTGCGTCCTCCTGTCAAGCCGAGTCAACGGGGGGGGGGGAGCCAGATTCACTTAACAACCTTGTTACTGAGATAACAGCATAAAATGGGGGCAATGCTCGCTTAACAACTGCCTTGGTTAGCAGCGGAAATTTTGGCTCCAGTTGTGGCCATGGGTCGAGAACTACTTGTATTGATGCTTTCATTTTAATATAAGCCTCACTGCAAGATGGGTGACAAACAGATTTAATAAACAGATTTAATAAACAAAGCACGTGTACTGGGCTTTCTTGTGTAGCCAAACCACAGAAATATCTTGCTGGACATAAAACAATTCTGTTGCAGTTTCTCTTCCTCCTTCTTCTTGTTCCACATATCTGAGAATTAGGACAATGGGAAGGATTAATTTAGATACGGGGGCCTTCCCAGAAATTTAAGACATTCCCCCAGAGGCTTAATGACCTGAAATAGAACGTAGAACATGAAATACAGGTCGTCCTCGACTTATGACCACAACGGAGCCCAGAATTTAGGTTGCTAAGTGTGACCCCTTTTCACACTGTTCACACGATCAAGATTCAGACACTTGGCAACCAGGGTGGATAAAAATCAATGATTTTTAAAAATAAATAAATTAAAAAACCAGGATTTTTAAAATTTAAATTGGATATTTTTTTATTTAAATCGGATTTGTTTTATTTTTATCAAATTAATTTCCATAAAATGCTTTTGGAGTAAAAAAAAATCTATCTAGTTTTTTATTTAAGATACATTTAGTTTATTCATTTAGTTTATTCAGCATGAAATGGAGCTTAGTTACGTAGCACGAGGAGGCTGTATATTCTGCAATATTTACATTTTTCGTAAACTCATTCAGTGAATCCAAGCTCTGCAAGCTAAACAGGAAACCTTCGTTTTGTTTGCAAATAATAATATTAAAGGTTCTAACTGCCAGCAAGAAGGAGTCCTTACATTGAAAGAGCGCCTGCCATTTCAGATCCATCCTGGCAGCGGCTGTTAGTGGGCATCCACTCACCTGCTGCCTGCCACGTCCCTCACCTTGTGGTCTCCCTGCCACGTCACCAGCATTAAAGTGACTGGGACAATCCGTGAGTCAACAGCGGGTCAGAGGAGCAGCTGCTGCGGGACAGAGATGGTGGTTGCTCTTTAAAAATTACGATTTAAATCAAGTTGATTTCTTTTTTAAAATTTTTTTAATCGTTTTAATGTGATACACAATCTGACAAGCACACAACATATATAAATTTCCTATTTCTAAACAGCGTTTCTTAGTGGTCTTCTTTCGCTTTTATACCTTTCCCCCCCAAATCACATTTGTTATTTTATTTTCTTTCTTATCCCCTTTTCTTTATTTACATTAAATTATCTAATACTAATAGCTTTACTTTTCTAGATTCTTATATATTTATTATTTACATATTATACATTTCTAATACATTCTGTGCATTCTAATTTCTCCCCTTTATTTTTTCCCCTTTATTTCTACACTCAAGCCATTCACACCGCCCTGAGTCCTTCGGGAGAAGGGCGGTATAAAAATCTAAATAATAAATAAATAAATAAAATACCATTTATTCCAGATTATATAATAGTCTGTCTCTTCTTTTTCTTTAAGTTCTTTTCTTAACTTTTTTTTGTTAAATCGAGTTGATTTCAGTCAAGTCTTTGTCTCTCTGTTCACAATCTTCCCACTCATCTTCCAACAACCACCAACTCAAGGAGAAAGACTGGATTCACCTAATGACCGCATGATTCGCTTAGCAACGGCAACGATCGGCTTGGCAATGGCAGCAAATAAAAATTGGGCACGACTTGCTTAGCAACTTTGCCTTGCTTAGCGATGGAAATTCTGGTCCGGTTGTGGCCATAAGGCGAGGACTTCTGGTCTGTGTGGCTGAATTTTGCTTGGGGAAATCCTCTGTTGAAGTTCCAGAACAATTAACCAGTGGAACTACTTGCCTCTTGAAGTTGATGGTCTGGAGGTCTTTAAGAAGAGATTGGGCCGCTATTTGTCTGACATGGTATAGGGCAGTGATGGCTAAACTTTCTGCCATGGGGGGTGGGGTGCATTTCCCCCCCTTGCGCCTGTCATGTGACGGCCCGGTAGGCCCGTTTTTCTCTCTCACCTGGCTCCAGAGCCTCTCTATAAGTCTGGGGAGGGCAAAAACAGCGTTCCCCAACCCCCCAGAGGCCAGAAACTGCTTGTTTGCCAATTTCCGGTTGGACAGGAAGTGACTTTTTTCGCTGTCCCCAGCATCCAGAGACTCCTAGAGAGGCTCTGGAGCCAGGTGAGAGAGAAAAACAGCCCTTCCCCACCACTCCCCAGGCCCTCCAGAGACAGGAAACAGCCTGTTTCCCTACTTCTGATGGGCCCAGAAGGCCTGAAAATCAGCTGAGCTCAAGTGCCCACTGATATGGCTACGCATGCCATCACAGGTATAGGGTCTCCTGCTTAAGCAGGGGGTTGGACTAGAAGACCTCCAAGGTCCCTTCCAACTCTTCTGTTATTCTGTAAGGGTCTCCTGCTTGAGCAGGGGGCTGGACTAGAGGACCTCCAAGATCCCTTCCAACTCTTCTGTTATCCTGTCTCTGTATGACGCTACAGCTTGAATGTCCTCGTCCTAAACCCAAGTCCTGGTCTTCCCCTGTCTCTGAATTCTACCCCAGCTCCCCTCCTTCGTGCAGCTCCTGACAGCTTCCTCTCGTTGCTCGAAGGAAGACAAAAAAAAAAAAGCTTTATTTTGCTCCTCCCCGCAGGCATGTTGGAAGACGGGAAGAAGTTTGACTCGTCTCGCGACAGGGGCAAGCCGTTCAAATTCGTGATGGGCAAACAGGAAGTCATCCGCGGCTGGGAAGAAGGGGTCGCCCAGGTAGGATGGTAGCGTTGGAGGCCGGGAGAAGTGGCTGATCTTGCTGTCCATCCATCCATCCATCCATCCATCCAAGTTTGGAGGCAAGAGACAATCGGGGTCCAGGGTGATGTGTTTCTCCACCTTGGGAGAGGATGTGTGGACTTCAACTCCCAGAATTCCCCAGCCAGAATGGAGGGGACTTGGAAGGGGTATGTCGTGTCCCACTCCTCCTCTGACGGCCGGGTCTGGGAAGTCTGTATCAAGCGTGGCCACGAAGCCTCTGCAGCTTTGCCAAATTCCTGTCAGAGTTCTCAGGGCAGGCAGGAATCCAAGGTGTGACTTCAGCAACCAGATGAGACTTTGCCTGATTCAAGGAATGCCAAAAAGCAGATCCTTTATATAGGCCATGGGGTGTGGCTCCATGACTCAGCACTTATCCAGGCCTGCCCCTCCCTTCCTTTTGCTGACGTCGCCTCTCCATTCTCCGGAAGCGGGGATCTGTCCACTGTGTCTTTTCGTCCTCAGCTGCTGGCAATTCTAGCTCATGGCTGGCTTCGTGCTCACACGCTGTAGGGAGGTTTGTTTGCTCAGTCTGTCCGGGCATGGTGCCAGGGCTGGGGGCTGGAGGCATGCCAGGCCATTCTTCTTCACTATCAGTCTCTGGCTCAGATAGCAGGAGATGGGAGGGGCCCGGCTGAGGAGAGGACACAACAGGGTAGCTATTTGTGGGTGGCCAGTGGCCAGCAGAGCTGGCAGCAGATTTGGACAATGAGGAGGTTGGAGAAGAACGTGGGCCAGTCCTGGAGTCTGGGGAAGGCTTGGACAAGGGCTCTGCGTCGGAGGCAGAGAGGGGGTCAAGGCCATCTGGGAGTTCTTTGCCGCCTCCGGAGTCAGACATGAGCGAGGCAGAAGAACAATGTCAGCCTGTTTCCTGTGTGCGCATGCGCAGAGCTGCCAGACGACAGGAACAATTAAGAAAACAGGGTCGACTTGGAAGTAAGGCTTGGAGATGGTTGGCCCCTCCTATGAGACATAAAAGAGGAGCGAGCTTTTGCAGGAAGCAGTTAGTTTATCTGGTTTGTAAAAGCTCTGGAAAAGCTCAGTTTGACTCTGTGCCAAGTTTGGCCTTGCCCTGCCTGTGGCAATGAGTTCTCTGGCAGCATTCCAAGGGAGATAAGGTGGGTGTTTGAGAAGCCTTCCGGACTGGGAATGACAATAACTCACAACCGTTTGAAATAAAAGAAGTTTGCCGGGACCAAGTTTGTGCTGTTTACTTTCTGAGGAAGCCTAGGTCAGAACTGATTCGCCAGGACATGGTGCCTCCGGGGTTCCCACAAACAAACAAGCGGCTGGCAGAAGCCGGTCTCCCCATCTCTTCATTTTTTGTTTGACCAAAGGTGTATTTCAATGGGTGTGTCTACCTTGGCATCTAGGATTCTGTGGGCTCCTTGATGCTCTCTGAGTGTTGTGTCTCGACTGCTTTCACCGCAGCCGGGGCCTTCTTATCTGCTTCCGAACGCTGAGGAATGTCCTAGTATGCCTCCCGGCCCCAGCCCTGGCTCCATGCCCAGACAGGCTGAGGAGGAGGAAGTACCTCCAGCCCCCAGCTCTGGCTCCATGCCCAGGCAAACGGAGCAACTAGACTCCTCCCCCTCCCCCACAGCATGTGAGCCTGAGGAAGGTCAATTGCCAACAGCTGCAGACTGGAGTGACCCTCGCTTCAGAAGAATTGATAGGCGGAGGCAACAGAAGGAAGGGAGGGGCAGGCCAGGATAAGTGCTGAGTCATGGAGCCACACCCCATGGCCTATATAAAGGACCTGCTTTCTGGCATTCTCTGAGTCAGGCAAAGTCTAAACATATCTTGCTGAAGTCACTTTCTGGTCTCCTGCCTGCCTTGAGAACTTTGCTAGGACTTTGGCAGAGCTGCAGAGGCACGCCTGATTCGGATTTCCCTGACCCGGCCGTCAGCGGAGGAGTGGGACACGACATCGAGCTGGGTTCTTTTTTGGGGACATTTCATGACCCAACTAGGTAACTTCATCAGTGATGGAAGGCGATCACAAGCCTAATGAAGGAATCGTGGATAACTCTCCCACCGATACCGACAGGGCAAGCACCACTTGTATATAAACAGAGAGCAAACCCTCTCTCCCTTCTGGCGCTGATGACGTTACCCAGGTGGGTCTTGAAACGTCTCCAAGAAAACAAACAGGCTCAAATAAACTGGCTGGAGAGGGAATTCTGGGAGTTGAAGTCCACACATCCACAATTGAGAAACACCAATTCTGGGTTTCTCTCATCCTCCTACCAACATGAGATCTCTTGGTGCTTGGGCTCCGCGGTCTTCATTTGAACCCAGAGCAGCTTCTCGCCCTCTTAACTTCTCGCTCCTCTTTGTTTTCCAGATGAGTGTCGGCCAGAGAGCCAAGATGATAATCTCTCCAGATTATGCTTACGGGGCGACCGGTCACCCTGGTATCATCCCACCAAACGCCACCCTAATTTTTGACGTGGAGCTTCTAAAGATGGAATGACCCGAGAGAGGCCTCCGTCCTCCCCATTTCCCTGCTCTGGGGTAAACGATCATCTGGCAGGAGTCCGAATTGGGCATTGGGAGGGGGAGGGGCGCTGATTGGGGGAAGAGGGCCCTTTTGGCAGGGGGCGTTGGGGGTCTGTCGACTTGTCAGAGCAATGTGAAGTTGTTAGACTGTGAATTTTGAAGCTCAGGGTTGTCTGGTGCTCTCTGAGCTGGGTTGTTTCGTTGCCGACCTTTCATGACCCAACTAGGGAACATCATCAGTGCTAGAAGAGGATGGGGTTTGCAGAGAGGAGGATGAGGAGGGGAGAAAGAGGAGGAGTGAAGGAGGGCCTCTGGTGGCTCAGACTGCTAAGACAGTCTGTTATTAACACAGCTGCTTGCAATTACTGCAGGTTCAAGTCCCACCAGGCCCAAGGTTGACTCAGCCTTCCATCCTTTATAAGGTAGGTAAAATGAGGACCCAGATTGTTGGGGGCAATAAAAGTTGATTTTGTATATAAATATACAAATGGAGGAAGACTATTGCTAACATAGTGTAAGCCGCCCTGAGTCTTCGGAGAAGGGCGGGATATAAATGCAAATAAATAAATAAAAAGGAGGAGGAGAGGAGTGGGGGAGGAGGACAATGACTAGCATCCTTGGTGCTCTCTGAGCTTGGTGGTTTTTCTTGCAGACGTTTCATGACCCGACTAGATAACGTCATCAGTGCTAGAAGAGAGTGCGGTTTGCTCTCTATTTATATACAAGTAGTTTTGCCCTGTCAGTATCCGCGGGAGGGCTCTTGCTGTTTCCTTGATTAGTCTTTTGCTCGCCTTCTGGCGCTGATGACGTTACCTAGCTGGGTCGCGAAACGTCTGCGAGAAAAACCACCCAGCTCAAGAGAGCATTAAATCACAACGTTACACACACACACACACCCGTTGTGACGCACCTTTTCGTCGAAACACCGGAGATGGGAAAGCCGGGCTCTGTCAACCCTCCCAAGCCCCCCCCACCTCTCCCGGAGGGGCAGCTGCCAACTGACCCCCTTCTTTTGTCTCGACAGATTCGGCACACGGAGAAATTCCCAGAGACCTTCGCTTTGAGATGAACGCACACCAATTTGTATGGAGCTTTCCCGGCTACCCGCCACACTCTTCGGTGTCGCCCTCCGCCCCGATTTGAATGTTTCTGAGCCGCACGGTTCCTCCGCTTCCTCGTTTTCCTCCTCCTCACCGTTTTTTTTTTATTATTATTTTTGAACCCCATGCAAAAAAACAAAACAAAACACGGCCCCTTTAAGACGGGTGGACTTCGACTCCCAGAATTCTTCGGCTGAGGAATTCTGGGAGTCAAGTCCGCCTGCCTTAAAGGGGCCGTGTTTGTGGACCTCCCTGCTCTGTGCTATAAACCTCAGCTTTTTTTTTTTTTTTTTTTTTTTTTTTGTGGGGGTGGGTGGGTTGTGGGTTGGGATGGAGGGAGGGAGGGGGGACAATCATGTCCTTTAATCTTATTATTTGAGGGTTTTGGGGGGGGGGCTGTACGCTTGAGTTGTGTACAATTGAGGCGTTCCAGTCCAGGGGTCTCCAACCTTGGCAATGTTAAGGCTTGTGGACTTCAACTCCCAGAATTCCTCAGCCAGCTTTGCTGGCTGAGAGATTCTGGGAGTTGAAGTCCACAAGCCTTAACGTTGCCAAGGTTGGAGACCCCTGAGCTAGTTGGTATCTCCTTGCATCCCCTTCTATCCATTTGCTGCTGGAAGCCCCTGGCAAAACTGTTGGAGGGGCTTGAGAGCGGGAAATCCTTCTCCCCATCGGCCCTAGTCGACACCCGAGGGTCTCCCTGTCCTCCCCCACATTCTCCCTCTCCCCCTCCTTTTCCCAAAATCATTTCCGTTCAACGGGGAAAGACCGTTTTCTCGCTGCGAGAACAGATCCGTGGCTTTTAAACGCTTATTTCCCCCTCCCCCCCCCATAGATTTCCCGACGATGCAGTCCCGACGATGAGCGAAACTCAAGTCCTGCTGTTTGCCGTAAAGTGAGGAGGAAGGGGGGGGGAGAAAATATCCCGCCTTTCCCCATCCCAGCCACCCACCCACCCACCCCAAAATGCCCGTAAGTTCTCTATGGAAAACTGATGCTGGTCGTCTGCAGCTCTTGCACCCCCACTTTACACCCCTTTCCATGTGCCATCCTTCTTTCGGCGGTCCCCACCCCTCCTCCAGCCCTCCCCTTTCCCCTCCCACCCCTCCCCTCCGTCGTGAGTTTTGGTAAGAGAATCGCCACTGCCCTCTTCTCCCTACGTCCACAATCCTCCTCTTCTTTCTCATCATCATGTGAACGTATAGAGTTTTATTACTGCAATAAAAATGCTTTATGCTGGCTTTTCTCAAACCTCTTGCCACCCCCAAGTGGTTGTCTTTTGATTATTATTATTATTATAGTCCTCGACATACGACCGGAATCGATTCCGAAATTTCCGCGTAGCTAAGCGAGACGTTGGATAAGGGAGCTTCGCCTCCGTTTTACGACCTAACATAACATAACATAACATAACATAACAACAGAGTTGGAAGGGACCTTGGAGGCCTTCTAGTCCAACCCTCTGCCCAGGCAGGAAACCCTACACCATCTCAGTCAGATGGTTATCCAACATTTTGTTAAAAATTTCCAGTGTTGGAGCATTCACAACTTCTGCGGGCAAGTTGTTCCACTTATTGATTGTTCTAACTGTCAGGAAATTTCTCCTTAGTTCTAAGTTGCTTCTTTCTTTGATCAGTTTCCACCCATTGCTTCTTTTTCTACCCTCAGGTGCTTTGGAGAACAGCCTGACTCCCTCTTCTTTGTGGCAGCCCCTGAGATATTGGAACACTGCTATCATGTCTCCCCTAGTCTTTCTTTTTGTTAAACTAGACATACCCAGTTCCTGCAACCGTTCTTCATATGTTTTAGCCTCCAGTCCCCAAATCATCTTGGTTGCTCTTCTCTGCACTCTTTCTAGAGTCTCAACATCTTTTTGGCGACCAAAACTGGATGCAATATTCCAAGTGTGGCCTTACCAAGGCATTATAAAGTGGCACTAACACTTCACGTGATCTTGATTCTATCCCTCTGTTTATGCAGCCCAGAACTGTGTTGGCTTTTTTAACAGCTGCTGCACACGGCTGGCTCATATCTAAATGGTTGTCCACTAGGACTCCAAGATCCCTCTCACAGGTACTACTATTGAGCAAGGTACCACATATACGGTACTGGTGCATTTTGTTTTTTTGGCCTAAATGTAGAACCTTACTTTTTTCACTGTTGAATTTCATTTTGTTAGATAGCGCCCAATGTTCAAGTCTGTCAAGATCTTTCTGTAACTTGAGCCTATCTTCTGGAGTGTTGGCTATTCCTGCCAGCTTGGTGTCATCTGCAAATTTGATGAGTTCCCCATAACCTCTTTTGGGCCACTGTCGTGAGGCCGTTGCTGAGTGAGCCAGGCGGCGGTGAAGCGCATCAGGCTTCCCCGTTGGCTTGGCTTGCTTATCCCGAAGGTCGCAAAAGGGGATCGCGTGACACCCCCCCCCCCCGGGACACAGCGACGGTCATAAATAGGAGCCAGCGTGCGAATTTTGATCACGTGACCACGGGGACACTGCAGCGGTCGTAAGTGTGAAAGACGGTCATCAGTCATTTTTTTTTTCCTGTTGTAACTTTGAACAGACGCAGCACCGTTTTTTCCAGCACCGTTGTAACTTTGAACGGACACTAAATGAATGGCTGTAAGTCAAGTTGTGGGTGTTCCGTCACGGGAGGCTTTCAAAAAGAGTCTGGACAGCTGTTTGTCTGAAAATTTGAGCAGTTCGGAGAACCGAACAAATACCACCTCTGGCTGGCCCCAGATTGGGGTGGGAATGGGGATTTGGCAATATCCTTCCCCCAGGAGTGGGGTGGGAATGGAGATTTGGCAGTATCCTTCCCCTGCCACGCCCACCAAGCCATGCCCACAGAACCCGTAGTAAAAAAAATTGGATTTCGCCACTGGTGAACAGGCTCCTGGCTCAGCCACACCGGCCAGGGGGCTACGAGAGGAGATGTGGGGAGGAAAACAGTCGCCCGAAGGGAGGGGATGGGGGGGGAGAGACATAGAGGCCGGAGAGAGGGCGGGGGGAGAGGGAAAAATCTTGATTGCAGAAAATACGACTTCAGTAACAGAGTTGTTAACGCCTGGAATGCACTACCTGGCTCTGTGGTCTCTTTCCAAAATCCCCAAAGCTTTAACCAAAAACTGTCTACTATTGACCTCACCCCATTCCTAAGAGGTCTGCATAAGAGAATAGAATAGAATAGAATAGAATTTTTATTGGCCAAGTGTGATTGGACACACAAGGAATTTGTCTTGGTGCATATGCTCTCAGTGTACATAAAAGAAAAGATACCTTCATCAAGGTACAACATTTACAACACAAATGATGGTCAATATATCAATATAATCATAAGGATTGCCAGCAACAAAGTTACAGTCATACAGTCCTAAGTGGAAAGAGATTGGTGATGGGAGCGATGAGAAGATTAATAGTAGTGCAGATTCAGTAAATAGTTTGACAGTGTTGAGGGAATTATTTGTTTAGCAGAGTGATGGCCTTCGGGGAAAATGCCTACCGTTCCTGTCCTAATGTTTCCTTTCATTATATCCAATTAATATAGTTATTACATACTCATGCTTATATATATGCTTATATATTATTATATAGTTACTTTCATGCTTATGCTTATATATACTGTTGTGACAAAATAAATAAATAAACAAAATAAAATAAAGATAGAGAGAGGGACAGAGACAGAGATACAAAAAGGGGAGAGAGAATAGTTTTGTGGCTGGGTAGACGTGGCTAGGGGGGGGTCATGTGACTGGGTGGGAGTAAGTGACATTGAGTTGGCCACGCCTACCCAGGTTTTGTGGCTCCATGTGTTTTGTTTTTTCCTGCAGGAAAGGGGTCCAAGTGGCTCTTGAGTGTTTAAGGTTGGAGACCCCTGGACTAGAAGACCTCCAAGGTCCCTCCCCACTCTGGCATCCTCTTATTCACTAATGCTCTTCACACACGTACTTCAGGCTCCGACACCGGGGGCACAGAAGGTTCTTCCTTCCATCTTCCTTCCTTCCTTTCTTTCTTCCTTCCCTCCTTTCTTTCTTTTTCTTCCTGCTTGTCTGCCTCCTTTCTTTTTCTTTCTTTCTTTCCTTCTCTCCCTCTTGTCCTGCCTTTCTCCCTTCCTTTTCTTTCTCTTTCCCCTCTCTCTCCTCCCTCCCTCTCCCTCATCAATACCACCCTCCAACCTTTTTTTCTTTTTCTTCCTTCCTTCCTTTCTCCCCTCCCTCCCATCTCTCCTTCCTCCTTCCTTCCCTCCCTTCCTCTCATCAATACCACCCTCCTGCCTTCCTTCCTTCCTTTCCTTCTTTCCTTCCTTCCTTCCCTCCCTCCCATCTCTCCTTCCTCCTTTCCTCCCTCCCCCTCTCATCAATACCTTCTTTCTTTCTTTCTTTCTTTCTTTCTTTCTTTCTTTCTTTCTTTCTTTCTTTCTTTCTTTCTTTCTTTCTTTCTTTCTCCCTCCCCTCCCTCCCTCCCAGCCATATTCCATGTTCTAAGGACCACCTGTATTTCCATTCGAGTTGGGGCCTCCTCCCCTTTTATCGCAAAACTCCCCCTCCCCCCCCCTCTTCCTACGCAGTCCTTCCTTCCAGCTGCTCTTCTTGCAAATTAAAATTCCCGGAAAAAGCTGCTTGTTTACCAAGGCTGGCCTTGCTTCTGCTAGAGAGAGGTCAGCCATTATCTCGGGCTGTTTGGAGCTGGCTTGTCCCCAAAGGACATCCCTGGGAAGCCCCCCCCCCTCACTCCCTACCCTGACACCCATCTTCCTTGCACGTTGCCTGGATCACTGCCGTATTAGAATAGAATAGAATAGAATTTTTTATTGGCCAAGTGTGATTGGACACACAAGGAATTTGTCTTGGTGCAGATGCTCTCAGTGTACATAAAAGAAAAGATACCTTCATCAAGGTACGACACTTACAACACAATTGATGGTCAATATATCAATATAAATCATAAGGATTGCCAGCAACAAGTTATAGTCATACAGTCATAAGTGGAAAGAGATTGGTGATGGGAACTATGAAACGATTAATTGTAGTGCAGATTCAGTAAATAGTCTGAATTTAAGCAGAGCAACGCAGATGGCAGAATCCAACCTATTGCAAGGGGAAGCCACAGCTATTTGCATTTTATTTTGATTTTATTTTGCTTTTTTTCCCAAGATGTCAGTCCTGGTGTAATGAAGAGAAGGACCAGGGGTGACAGGATAGTAACCTTCCAGGATTTGAGGGGCTGCCACAAAGGGGAGGGGGCCCGCCTATTCTCCAAAGCACCTGAAGGCAGGACAAGAAACAACAGATGGAAACTAACCAAGGAGAGAAGCAACCTGGAATTGAGGAGAAATTTCCTAACCGTGAGGACAATGAACCAGTGGAACAGCTTGTCACAAGAAATTATGGGTGTTCCACCATGGGAAGTTTTAAAGAAGAAACTGGACAGTCATTTGTCTGAAATAGTATAGGGTGTCCTGCTTGAGGCAGGGGGGGTGGGCTAGAAGACCTCCAAGGTCCCTTCCAACTCTTTAATTCTGTGAAGAATGCCCGGAGCCTCCTTAGAAAATAGAAACGCTGGTCTGAAGATCCCCAGTGCTGGGGAATGTTCCCACAGATCCAGATAATGAGAAGGAGGAGGGAGGTGGGAAGGGAGAAGTTCAGGAGAGGGTCTTCCAGATATGGGGTCCTTTGATGCTCTCTGAGCTGGGTGGTTTTCTTGCAGATGTTTCATTACCAAACTAGGTAACTATCGGTAGCAGTGATGATGTTACCCAGTTGGAACAACCAAGCTCAGAAAGCACCAAGGACCCCACAGTCCTCCTCCCCCCCCCACTCCTTTGCAGCACTGATGATGTTACTTAGTTTGGTAATGAAACGTCTGCAAGAAAACCACCAAGCTCAGAGAGCGCCAAGGACCCCACAGCAGCCCCCTTCCTTCCTTCCTTCCTTCCTTCCTTCCTTCCTTCCTTCCTTCCTTCCTTCCTTCCTTCCTTCCTTCCTTCCTTCCCTCCTCCTCCTTCCTTCCTTCCCTCCTCCTCCTCCCTCCTCCTTCCTTCCTTCCTTCCTTCCTTCCTTCCCTCATCCTCCTCAAGCAGCCCCTTCCTTCCTTCCTTCCTTCCTTCCTTCCTTCCTTCCTTCCTCCCTCCCTCCCTCCCTCCCTCCCTCCCTCCCTCCCTCCTTCCTTCCTTCCTTCCTTCCTTCCTTCCCCTCATCCTCCTCACTCCTTTCCAGCACTGATGATGTTACTTAGTTAACCAAGCTCAGAAAGCACCAAGGACCCCACAGCAGCCCCCTTCCTTCCTTCCTTCCTTCCTTCCTTCCTTCCTTCCTTCCTTCCTTCCTTCCTTCCTTCCTTCCTTCCTTCCTTCCTTCCTTCCTTCCTTCCTTCCTTCCTTCCTTCCTTCCCCTCATCCTCCTCACTTCTTTCCAGCACTGATGATGTTACTTAGTTTGGCAATGAAACGTCTGCAAGAAAACCACCAAGCTCAGAAAGCACCAAGGACCCCACAGCAGCCCCCTTCCTTCCTTCCTTCCTTCCTTCCTTCCTTCCTTCCTTCCTTCCTTCCTTCCTTCCTTCCTTCCTTCCTTCCTTCCTTCCTTCCTTCCTTCCTTCCTTCCTTCCTTCCCCTCATCCTCCTCACTTCTTTCCAGCACTGATGATGTTACTTAGTTTGGCAATGAAACGTCTGCAAAAAAACCACCCAGCTCAAAGGACCCCTCAGCTCAACTCCTGAGCTATAATTATCTCTCTCTTTTTGGTCTTCAAGATGCTCTTGGATTTACAAGCCCGTGGGGTTGCCTGCGAGACCCTGCTGATCCGGCTCTTAATCTTCCTGGCCATGGGCATTATCTAGCCACTTCCATCTTGTCCTTCACATTGAGGGCATCTGAGAGGGGTCTCAGGGCTTTGAGCTTGGCTATATAATTTACCTGGACTTCAGCAAAGCATTTGATAAAGTAGACCATAACCTACTACTAGATAAAGTAGAAAAATGTGGGTTAGACAGCAGCACCACCAGATGGATTCGTAACTGGCTGACCAACCGCACTCAACGTGTAGTCCTCAACGGAACTACATCCACATGGAGGGAAGTATGCAGTGGAGTACCCCAAGGCTCTGTTTTAGGCCCAGTACTCTTCAACATCTTCATCAATGACTTGGACGAGGGGATAGATGGGGAACTCATCAAATTTGCAGATGACACCAAGCTGGCAGGAATAGCCAACACTCCAGAAGATAGGCTCAAGTTACAGAAAGATCTTGACAGACTTGAACATTGGGCACTATCTAACAAAATGAAATTCAACAGTGAAAAAAGTAAGGTTCTACATTTAGGCCAAAAACCAAAACCAAAATGCACAGGTACCGTATATGTGGTACCTTGCTCAATAGTAGTACCTGTGAGAGGGATCTTGGAGTCCTAGTGGACAACCATTTAGATATGAGCCAGCAGTGTGCAGCAGCTGTTAAAAAAGCCAACACAGTTCTGGGCTGCATAAACAGAGGGATAGAATCAAGATCACGTGAAGTGTTAATACCACTTTATAATGCCTTGGTAAGGCCACACTTGGAATATTGCATCCAGTTTTGGTCGCCACGATGTAAAAAAGATGTTGAGACTCTAGAAAGAGTGCAGAGAAGAGCAACAAAGATGATTAGGGGACTGGAGGCTAAAACATATGAAGAACGGTTGCAGGAACTGGGTATGTCTAGTTTAATGAAAAGAAGGACTAGGGGAGACATGATAGCAGTGTTCCAATATCTCAGGGGTTGCCACAAAGAAGAGGGAGTCAAGCTATTCTCCAAAGCACCTGAGGGTAGAACAAGAAGCAATGGGTGGAAACTAATCAAGGAAAGAAGCAACTTAGAACTAAGGAGAAATTTCCTGACAGTTAGAACAATTAATATGTGGAACAACTTGCCTGCAGAAGTTATGAATGCTCCAACACTGGAAATTTTTAAGAAAATGTTGGATAGCCATTTAGATATGAGCCAGCAGTGTGCAGCAGCTGTTAAAAAGCCAACACAGTTCTGGGCTGCATAAACAGAGGATAGAATCAAGATCACGTGAAGTGTTAATAGCACTTTATAATAACGCCTTGGTAAGGCCACACTTGGAATATTGGACTCAGTTTTGGTCGCCACGATGTAAAAAGGATATTGAGACTCTAGAAAGAGTGGAAAGAAGAGCAACAAAGATGATTAGGGACTGGAGGCTAAAACATATGAAGAACGGTTGCAGGAACTGGGTATGTCAGTTTAATGAAAAGAAGGACTAGGGGAGACATGATAGCAGTGTTCCAATATCTCAGAGGCTGCCACGAAGAAGAGGGAGTCAAGCTATTCTCCAAAGCACCTGAGGGTAGAACAAGAAGCAACAGATGGAAACTAATCAAGGAGAGAATCAACCTAGAACTAAGGAGAAATTTCCTGACAGTTAGAACAATAAATGGAACAACTTGCTTCCAGAAGTTGTGAATGCTCCAATACTGGAAGTTTTTAAGTAGAATAGAATAGAATTCTTTATTGGCCAAGTGTGATTGGACACACAAGGCATTTGTCTTTGGTGCATATGCTGTCAGTGTACATAAAAGAAAAGATACATTAATCAAGGTACGACATTTATAACACAATTGATGGTCAATATATCGATATAAATCATAAGGATTGCCAGCAACAAAGTTACAGTCATACAGTCATAAGTGGAAAGAGATTGGTGATGGGAACGATGAGAGGATTAATAGTAGTGCAGATTCAGTAAATAGTCTGACAGTGTTGAGGGAATTTTTTTAATCATTAAAAAAACCCAAAATATAAAGGATGGCCCCAGCAACCGAGTAGAAGACGAAATACATTTTTTTACACTGAAAATCTTTTGCAGCATCCCCCACGATTAAAATTCAGAGGCTTGGCAACTGGCATGTACTTATGGCGGTTGCAGTATGTGTTGCAGTGAGTGAGAGAGAGAGAGAGAGAGAGATGTGATCCCCTTTTGGCGACCGGAAGCCCGGTTCACTTAACAGCCACGTTATACTCACTTGAACAACTGCAGGGGTTCACTTAGCAACGGTGGCAAGGAAGGTCGTAAAACAAGGCAAAACTCACACAGCACCTGTTTCCCTTTAAGGATGGAAATTTTGGGCTCTGTCGTGGCTGCAATTCGAGGACCATCTGTAGCATTCTCGTAATATTGCAATGATATTCCTATTACATGTAGACCTCGATTTATGACCGTAACGGACCCCAGAATTACGGTCATAAATTGTGTCGGTTGTTACCATGTGACCACGCCCGATTTTTTTTTAAAAAAGTTTTTTTTTTGTGGTGGTCATTAAGCAACTCCGGCAGTTGTTAAGTGAATATGGCCGTCATTAAGTGACTGCGTTGTACAGGGAGTCCTTTACTCCATTGTACTTTAGTCCTCGACTTACGACCACGTTTTCTCCTCTCCTAGTCTCCTCCTTAATGCAGCAGATTTTGAGAAATAGAAGCCGTCCTTCTCTTGACAACGGTGGCAAGAAAAGTGGTAGAATGGGGCAGAACTCGGTTAACAAGTGTTTCACTTAGCAACATAAATTGTGGTCGTAAGTCGAGGATAAGCTGTAAAACATCCCAGAGAGATGCTAGTCCATCTAGTCCCAGGAGGAAATTTTTCCTAATGTTCCAACAGATTTTTCTTCCTGTGACTTAAATCTTCATTTTTTTGCGCTTACAACACCGTGTGACTCCCCTTCGCAGTTACAAGGGGTGGGTATCAATAACAGCAGGTACTTCCAGTGGCCAGCAGGTGGTGGTGTTGAGAGAGCCTGTCTGGGTTCACACAACCCTGGAAGATTCGATTTTTCTGCATTCTCACAACAGCCTAAACCCGAGTTTCTCAGCTTCGGCAAGTTTAAGACCTGTGGCTTTCAGCTCCCAGAATCCTTCAGCCAACATGCTGGGAGTTGAAATCCACCCCTCTGAAAACATGCTGACTAGGGAGTTCTGGGAATTGAAGTCCACCCCCTGTTAAAAGACACCAACTAAAAAATTCTGTGAGTTGAAGTGCATCCATCTTAAAGTCTGCTGGCTGGGGAATTCTGGGAGTTGAAGTCCACCCTTTTTAAAGCAGGCCAGCTGGGGAATTCTGGGAGTTGAAGTCCATCTTAAAGCATGCCAGCTGGGGAATTCTGGGAGTTGAAGTCCAGCTTTTTTAAAGCATGCCAGCTGGGGAATTCTGGGAGTTGAAGTCCAGCTTTTTTAAAGCAGGCCGGCTGGGGAATTCTGGGAGTTGAAGTCCATCTTAAAGCATGCCAGCTGGGGAATTCTGGGAGTTGAAGTCCAGCTTTTTTAAAGCAGGCCGGCTGGAGAATTCTGGGAGTTGAAGTCCAGCTTTTTTAAAGCAGGCCGGCTGGGGAATTCTGGGAGTTGAAGTCCACCCTTTTAAAAGCAGGCCGGCTGGAGAATTCTGGGAGTTGAAGTCCAGCTTTTTTAAAGCATGCCAGCTGGGGAATTCTGGGAGTTGAAGTCCATCTTAAAGCATGCCAGCTGGGGAATTCTGGGAGTTGAAGTCCAGCTTTTTTAAAGCAGGCCGGCTGGAGAATTCTGGGAGTTGAAGTCCACGCTTGTTAAAAGCGGCCCAGCTTGAAAAACCACACCTTGGGCTGCCTTTCCAAAAGTGGAAAGTGGACTTTCTGAATGAGAAGCAAAACGTTTTCAAGGAAAACAAAGACTTGAGAAAGTCCATTTGCCTCTTGGAAAAGCACATTTGCCGCAACCACGGCCTGGATGACTGAGAATCTCCATAAGCCCCTGATGGCGAACCTATGGCACGCGGAGCCATCTCTCGGGGCACGTGAGCCATTGCCTTAGGTCACCTCCAAGGTGCATGTGTGTGCGCGCTGGCCAACTGATTTTCGGCTGGCCAAGACCATGCCGCCCGTCCCCTCCCAGGAGTATCCACGCAGCCCGTTTTGGATGCCAGCTAAGTCCAGGGCTTGCGCAGAGGCTCTGGGAGGGTGAAAAACGGGACTCCCAGAAATCCGGAAACGGCTCGTTTCCACCCTCTGGAGGGCCAGGAGAGGTCGTTTTCGCCCTCCCCAGGCCTCCAGGAAAGCTTCTGGAGCCTCGGGAGGGCAAACAACGGGCCTAATAGAAGTCTAGGAATGGGCTGTTTCCGGCCTCCAGAGGCTTCAGGGAGGCCTGCTAGGCCCAAAACGGGGACTCTGGGAGTTGAAGTCCACAAGTCTTAAAGGGACCAAGGTTGGAGACCCCTGCTCTATAGGGCCAGGAGAACATGGAAAAGGAAAAGGCAGTTTTGCTTCTACACGCTCAGAAAGTGGCCCATTTATGCCGGCCTGAAATATCGCAACCTGCCTGCCTGCCTGCCTCACCCTGGCCCTCTTCCAGACACGGGATCGTTATCTGCTGTTTTGCACGCATAACGTGTTTAACCAGAGAAGTGAAAAAAAAGCCAAGATCCACATCTCAACGCAACGTTAATACTTCAGGATCTGGGGTGGCACGGATCTGTTTCGTCTCACTCAATTATGCCAGTCCAGAAAACGGAGCTAAAACGATTCCCTGGATCACTGAGTCGTCCGTCGCATGCAAATACACAGGTGTGCAAAATAATAATAATAATAACAGAGTTGGAAGGGACCTTGGAGGTCTTCTAGTCCAACCCCCTGCCCAGGCAGGAAACCCTACAACATTTCAGACAAATGGCTATCCAACATTTTCTTCCTTTGGTCTCCTAGATAAAACTGCAAGCAAGATAAACTTTTGATTTGATTAATTTGACTCCCATTTTTCTTCTCTTCCTCCTTTTCTGCTGAAGATGAGCTCTCCAACGGCTCTCCTTTCAAAGCTTGCTATACGTCCTTGACTTACGACCACCACCGAGCACCAGATTTTTGTTGTTAAGCGAGACAGTCATTAAGTGAGTTTTGCCCCATTTTACGACCATTCTTGCCACAGTTGACAGTTGTCAAGTGAATTGTTAAGTTAGTAACACGGTCACTAAGTGAATCAGGCTTCCCCGTTCACTTTGCTTGTCAGAAAGTCGCGAAAGCGGATCACGTGACCCCCCCCCCGGGACACTGCGACCGTCATAAATAGGAGCCAGTTGCCTAGCATCTGAATTGTGATCACGTGACCTTGGGGATGCTGCAACAGCCATCATTTTTTTTTTTTTAATTAAAAAAGTTTTACAACAATTAAATTTTTCCCCCTCCCCCCCTCCCTCCTAAACCCCCCTCCCCCCCCCGGACTTCCCGGAGCAAACACAAGGTATAGTTCCTTAAACAAAACAGTCATACATTAAATTTTTAAAATCTAACACAATTATAATCTTTCTCTCTCACATAACCTGACTTCTTCCATTAAAGTCAAAAATAACATCCTTCATTCAAAAGCAATCCGAAATTTCTTAATCTGATATCTATTTTGAATATAGTCAATCCAGTTCTTCCATTCATTTAAATAATTTTCTTGAGTACTGTCTTTCAAGAAGGCTGAGATTTTAGCCATCTCAGCCAAATTGGAAACTTTCAATATCCATTCTTCTATTGTGGGTAATTCTTTTTTCTTCCAATATTGTCCAATCAACAGTCGTGCTGCTGTTATTAAGTTCAAAATCAACTTAGTCTCAATCACTGTACAGTCCGTTGTTATTCCCAAAAGGAAAAATTGCGGTAGGAACTTTATCTTCTTCTTCAGAACATTCTGCATAATCCACCAGATTCTTATCCAGAAAGACTTAATTTTCTTACAAGTCCACCATACATGAAAATATGTAGCATCATCACAATTACATCTCCAACATTTCGCTTGCATATCTGGATACATACATGATAATTTCTTAGGATCTAAATGCCATCTATAAATGCAACAGCCATCATTAAATGAATGGTTATAAGTCAAGGACTACCAGTATACATTTTTTCCAACGACAGGTATCAAAACTGATGAGTTTTGCTGGAAAATATCTCATCTTTGGGGGACGCGATGGCTTAGTGGGTAAGACGCTGAACTTGTCGATCGCAAGGTCGGCAGTTCAGCGGTTCGAATCCCTAGTGCTGCCATGTAACGGGGTGAGCTCCCGTGACTTGTCCCAGCTTCTGCCAACCTAGCAGTTCGAAAGCAGGTAAAAAATGCAAGTAGTAAAAATAGGGGCCACCTTTGGTGGGAAGGGAACAGCGTTCCGTGCGCCTTTGGCGTTGAGTCATGCCGGCCACATGACCACGGAGACGTCTTCGGACAGCGCTGGCTCTTCGGCTTTGAAACGGAGGTGAGCACCGCCCCCTAGAGTCGGGAACGACTAGCACGTATGTGCGAGGGGAACCTTTACCTTTACCTTTATCCCACCTTTGGCCTCCAGGTGGTGCTGTATGCTTGCATCTACTGCCACCTCTAGGGAAATGCATATTTTTTTCCCCCCAGTAGCTGCTGATGTATTTTCAGTTTCCTTCTGCTCCGTGGATAATAAATCTGCCTCCTAGGACCTAGACTGGCTTGTTGCAGCTTCTAAGTTCTCCTCTGCATAAATTGGATTTTCAGCAAAGGAGTTTCCTACAGATGTCAAGCGCTGGAAATAAGGAGAAATTTTCCGACGGGGAGAATAATCAACCCATGGAACAGAAGTTGCCTTCGGAAGTTGTGGGAGCTTCATCACTGGAAACTTTCAAGAAGAGACTGGACTGCCATTTGTCAGAAATGGTGTAGGGTCTCCTGCTTGGGCGGGGTGGGGTGGGGGTTGGACTAGATGACCTCCAAGGTCCCTTCCAACTCTGGTAATCTGAAGACCAATAAAGATGATTTAGGTGACTGGAGGCTAAATCATAGGAAGAATGTTCAGGAATTGGGTATCTCTAGTTTAATGAAAAGAAGGACCAGGGGTGACATGATAGCACTCTTCCAATATTTATGCGGCTGTCCCAGAGAAGGGGGGGGGTCAATCTATTTTCCAAAACACTGGAGGGATCACCAGAACCAAAGTGTTGTGTCTGCATCCCCCGAACCGGGCCCCCTGCCAAAAAGTGATTCAGAAAGTGAGGGGGAAGGGCCATCAGGACTTACCTCGGGAGCACCAGCTTCCCTGGCTCAGCTCCAGGAGCCAGAGGCAGGCCAGGTGGAGGAGATAACGAGGCCTCCGTCCCCTGACTCTTTTCCCCCCCCAGGCCATGCCTCTAGACCCGGCTGATGGCAATCAGGCCTGGCTGGACCCTAGGTTTCGTAGGCAGGAGAGGCGGGAACAACAGAAGCAGGGGTGGGGAAGTGCTGAGTCATGGAGCCACACCCCACAGGATATAAAAGCAGGGATGCTATACCACTTCGTGATGAGCAAATCAATTGCTTAGAGGGAGAGAATTAGAGCTGAAGTCCTGTTTGTGCCTGGTTTCCTGGCTGACTCATCAGCATCAAGGGAGATAACAGTGTCACTTGGCAGACGCTCGCCAGTTTGCTGCCAGAGCTGAAAGTGCCGGCTAATTAAGCCATCGCTCGGACGGAGGCAAGGGGAGACAGAACACAAAGCGCCTCCTGCTGCGCCCCCAGCTTTGCTGGCTGGGGAATTCTGGGAGTTGAAGTCCGCCAGGCTTAAAGTTGCCAAGGTTGGAGACCCCATGCCTTAAGGTGTGGGAGGATTGCGTCAGCAAAGGGAAACTTACCGGAAATTGCTTTAATACCAGTTGGTGATGTGGAGGTTCTGGAATCTTAAGCCTGCCACCTGAATCCCAAAGCCAACAATCATGATTTAGTCAAAACAGGCCCTTGGCTCCAGTTCTGTGGGGCTGTGCCCACAGGAAGGATGGCAAGGCAGTTAGGAAGAACCGTTGTGCTGGATTTGCAGAATCGGAATCAAAATAGAGCTGGAAGGGACCTTGGAGGACTTCTAGTCCAGCCCCCAGCTCAAGCAAGAGATCCTATACCATTCCAGACAGGTGGCTGTCCAGTCTCTTCTTAAAAACCTCCAGTAATGAAACACCCACAACGTCTGGTGGCAAGCTGTTCCACTGGTTTATTGTCCTTACTGTTAGGAAATTTCTCTTCAATTCGAGGTTGCTTCTCTCCTTGATGACTTCCTATCCATTGCTTCTTGTCCTGCCTTTTGGTGCTTTGGAAAATAAGTTGACCCCCTTTTCTTTGGGGCAGCCCCTCAAATGCTTGAATACTTTCAGACCCCTTCCATAGAGGCAGCTGGCCAGGGGCACCGAACGTACAATCTCAAAATCTGGGGTACGGAAAGGTTTGGACTTTCTTGAGGTACAGCTTCTTTGTAAGGCTTTGGATTTGTAGCTGGAGTTTTGCTATTAGCTATTGGTTATTTTATACAGAGGATACTCAAGCTCAATCCCTCCAAGACTGAGTGGCTGTGGATGCGGCATCCCGGTACAGTCAGCTGAGTCCTCGGCTGACTGTTGGGGCGAGTCATTGGCCCCGATGGAGAGGTGCGCAATCTGGGCGTTCTCCTGGATGAGCGGCTGTCTTTTGAAGACCATTTGTGGCCGTCTCCAGGAGCTTTCCACCAGGTTCGCCTGGTGCGCCAGTTCGCCCTTTCTGGGCGGATGCCTATGCACGGTCACTCACGCCCTCGTGACGTCTCGCCTGGATTACTGCAATGCTCTCTACATGGGGCTCCCTTGAGGGGCATCCGGAGGCTTCAGTTGGTCAGAATGCGGCTGCTGGGTGATAGAGGAGCCCTCGGGGCTCCCGTGTTACCTATCCTGCGCAGACTGCACTGGCTACCTGTGGCCTTCGGGTGCGCTTCAAGGTGTTGGTGACAATCTTTAAAGCGCTCCATGGCATAGGGCCGGGCTATTTACGGGACCGCCTACTGCTACCAAATACCTCTCACCGACCCGTGCGCTCCCACAGAAAGGGACTCCTCAGGGTGCCGTCAGCTAGGCAGTGCCGTCTGGCGTCACCCAGCGGAAGCGCCTTCTCTGTGGGCCTCCCCCCCTCTGGGCAGACTCCCCAGGACTTCGTCAACTTCCGGACCTCCGAACCTTTAAAATGAGCTTAAAACGCACTTATTCATCTGCGCAGGACTGGATTAGATTTTAAAGTTATTGGTTTTAAGGGTTTTTTTATTATTTATATTGTTTTTTAAATTCGGCAATAGAATAAGTTTTTTAATTGTTGTTTTTTAATTTGTATTTATATGTATTTTAACTGCCTGTGAACCGCCCTGAGTCCTTAGGGAGATAGGGCGGTATATAAATTTGAAAAAAAAATAAAAAATAAAAAAATAAACTTACCGGAAGTTGCTTTAATACCAGTTGGTGATGTGGAGGTTCTGGAATCTTAAGCCTGCCACCTGAATCCCAAAGCCAACAATCATGATTTAGTCAAAACAGGCCCTTGGCTCCAGTTCTGTGGGGCTGTGCCCACAGGAAGGATGGCAAGGCAGTTAGGAAGAACCGTTGTGCTGGATTTGCAGAATCGGAATCAAAATAGAGCTGGAAGGGACCTTGGAGGTCTTCTAGTCCAGCCCCCAGCTCAAGCAGGAGATCCTATACCATTCCAGACAGGTGGCTGTCCAGTCTCTTCTTAAAAACCTCCAGTAATGAAACACCCACAACGTCTGGTGGCAAGCTGTTCCACTGGTTTATTGTCCTTACTGTTAGGAAATTTCTCTTCAATTCGAGGTTGCTTCTCTCCTTGATGACTTCCTATCCATTGCTTCTTGTCCTGCCTTTTGGTGCTTTGGAAAATAAGTTGACCCCCTTTTCTTTGGGGCAGCCCCTCAAATGCTTGAATACTTTCAGACCCCTTCCATAGAGGCAGCTGGCCAGGGGCACCGAACGTACAATCTCAAAATCTGGGGTACGGAAAGGTTTGGACTTTCTTGAGGTACAGCTTCTTTGTAAGGCTTTGGATTTGTAGCTGGAGTTTTGCTATTAGCTATTGGTTATTTTATACAGAGGCCCCATACAAATCGCCTCACATGGGCACATCTGGATAGTTTGCTTAGAACAGGATTTCTCAACCTGAAATGACTTTAAAATGAGTGGACTCCCAATTCCCAGAATTCCCCAGCCAGCATGTTGGTCGGGGGATTCTGGGAGTTGAAATCCACCCCTCTTCAAACATCCTGAGTGAGGGATTTTGGGATTTGAAGTCCACCCATCTTAAAGCCTGCTGGCTGGGGAATTCTGGGAGTTGAAATCCACCCATCTTAAGGCATGCCAGCTGGGGGATTTTGGGAGTTGAAGTCCACACATCTTAAAGCCTGCTGGCTTGGGAATTCTGGGAGTTGAAATCTACCCAACTTTGGCAAGTTTGAGGAAAAAAAGAGGTTTAGAGCAAAATCTTTGTGTGCTCTCAAGTCCCCTGGAAAGGGGTGCTGTTTGGCACTTACCTATCATTTTCATCACCCAGCAGATTGGAAACCACGCAGGTAAGGGAGGTACAAACCCGAGCCAGCTTCTTTCCCTGACGTCAACCAAGTAGCCTCACCTGGTTCTTTCGCCACCTAGCTAAGTTTCACTCCCAGTCAGCTGGTTTCTCTTCCTCCTCTCCCGGCCTCTCTTATCACCTGGGAGGACTGAAGCCAGGAACGGCATTCTAACCTGAGCAGTCTGACAGGTAAGGAACCTGCTTGGCCTCAGTGGGATCCAACTGTTTTTGGGGGCCACCTTTTTCCTTCTCTTCCGGTTTGTAGGTGCGACACACCTGTGTGCAGGTAAATGGTGGGGAAAGTGTAAGGTATTTAATGTTGGAGGGACCAAAGGAATAGTATTGTATTTTGGTAGTATTTTATTGGTATAGTTTTCTCTTTTTAATATTGTAAGCTGGGTAAGATGGCAATCAGTAATGGATGGATGGATGGATGGATGGATGGATGGATGGATAGATAGATAGATAGATAGATAGATAGATATAGATGGTAGATATAGATGATGGATGGATGGACGGACAGACAGACAGAGACACAGACAGAGATGGATGGATGGATGGATGGATGGATGGATGGATGGATGGATGGATGGAGATAGATAGATAGATAGATAGATAGATATTTATTATTATTTATTTATTTATTTTATTTGATTTTTATACCGCCCTTCTCCCGAAGGACTCAGGGCGGTGTACAGGCATAATAAAACCGACAATACAATATACAAATTTAAAATACAATTTAAAAAACTTATTTAAATTAGCCCAATGATTAAAATTTACCATACTAAAAACCCCGTTTAAAATTACTAAATTTAAGATTAAAATCCCAATTTAAGCCAGCCCCGCGCGGATAAAAAGGTGAGTCTTGAGTTCGCGAAATGTCCAAGGTCAGGTATTTGGCGAAACCCGGGAAGCCTGCTCCAGAGTGGAGCCCCACAGAGAAGGCCCTTCCCCTGGGGGCCGCCAGCCGACATTGTTTGGCGGACGGCACCCTGAGAAGTCCCTCTCTGTGGGAGCGTACGGGTCGGTGGGAGGCGTATGGTAACAGCAGGCGGTCCCGTAAGTACCCAGGTCCTAAGCCATGGAGCGCTTTAAAGGTCATAACTAACACCTTAAAGTGCACCCGAAGGCCACAGGCAGCCAGTGCAGTCTGCAGGAGCGGTGTTACATGGGAGCTACGTGTAGCTCCCTCTATCACCAGCGCAGCTGCATTCTGACTAACTGAAGCCTCCGAGCGCACTTCAGGGGAGCCCCAGTTGTTCGGTGAATCCTCGCAGTTGTTAAGTGAATCGCACGGTTGTTAAGTGAATCTGGTTTTCCCCATTCGCTTTGCTCGTCAGAAGGTCGCAAGAGGGAATCGCACGACCCCAGGACACTGCAACCGTCATAAATATGAACCAGGTGCCAAGTGTCTGAATTTTCACATGACCATGGAGATGTTGCAACGGTCGTAAGTGTGAGCAGTGGTCCTAAGTCCCTTTTTTTCAGCCCCGTTGTAACTTTAAACAGTCACTGAACCAACGGTCGTAAGTTGAGGATCGTCTGAAATTTGCAAGATGAAGAAATCTGGGTCAGAAAAGTTTTTTTTTTAAAAAAAAAGGAGCAACATTAGAATTTGTAGATAAGAAAAAACGGCTGGCATTTAAAAACGTTGGCGGTGGAAATGTTTAACTTATTTATGCAAATCGGATTTAAACACCCCTCATTAATTTGGTTGCTTTTAAATTGCAGGGTTGGCCTACAAGCAAACAGGAGAAGCTGAGCAAGAAGGACACCTTCTCTGGAAAGAAGCTGGATGATTTAGGACAATTCGGCCTTGACCGTGTCCCCTGCGCCTTTCCGGTTGGTTTTCTTTAGAGACTCGGCCTCCACCATGTCAACCTTGTACCCATAGCTGGAAGATATGGAGGTTTATCACATGTTGACGGTGCGAACTGCTTTCTTCTCATCTCTGCAGAAGCCACCGCTTGGAGTAGGGCAATGCAAGGGATAAAGTGATAGACAGATTCTGTTCTGGGTCTTAAAGAGATGACAACCACAGGTAATCCTCAACTTACGACCACAGTTGGGACCAGAATTTACGTCGCTAAGCAAGGCGGTTGTTAAGTGAGTCACGGCCAATTTTTTTTTCTTTTGCCATCGTTGTTGAGCGAATCCCTGCCATTAAATGAACCGGGAAGTCATTAAGTAGAATTTGGCTTTTTGCGGTGACTTGGCTTGTCGGAAGTCGGCTGGGACAGTCAGAAGTGGTGACCACATGACTGTGGGACACTACAACTGCCCTAAGTATATGCCAGTTTCTAAGTCCTCGAATTTTGATCACGTGACTGTGGAGATGCTGCAATGGTCATAAGTGTGAGGACCGGTCGTCAGTCATTTTTTTCGGTGCCGTTGCAGCTTGGAATAATGACTAATACTTGTTAATCGAGGACTGCTTGTATTACTTAACTAGAGAAAAAAGTTCTAATTAGATTATAATTAGTGTTCTAATCACTTTCAACAGATAGAGGTAGTTCTGGACTTACAACCAGTTCGTTTAATGACCGTTCAAAGTTACGGTGCTGAAAAAAGCGACTCAGGATCGTTTTTCACACTTACGACCATTGCAGCATCCCCAGGGTCAAAATTCAGACAACCGACTCATATTTATGACGGTCGCAACGTCCCAGGGTCACGTGATCCCCTTTTGTGACCTGCTGACGAGCAAAGTCGACGGGGAAGCCAGATTCACTTAAAAACGGAGTGATTCACTTAAGAAAACTCTGGCAAGAAAAGTCTTAAAATGGGGGAAAAAACAACCGTTTCAGTTAGCAAGAGAAATTTGGGACTCAACTGCGGTCGTATGTTGAGGACTACCTGTGTAGCAAAAATAATTAATGTTCTAACAACTGATGGTTGCATTTTAAATGAAGGTGGCTGAAAAGGGGAGTTTCACAAAGAGGCTGAAATTGTTGTGACCCAGGCCCAAGTAGTTACTACCAGACACAATTGGTTCTAAACAAGCGTATTTTTTTTAAATAATATTTTTATTTTTTAACAGAAAAAAAACCCCAACAAGACTTAACAAACACTAACATAAAACATATATTCCTTCTTTACATCAGCTTCGTTTCGGTATTCCTCTATTATTTACATTTTCCCCCTTCTTGTTTCCTTTAATTATACTTATCTTTTTTGCCCTATTATCTCCTTATTTCTGTATATATTCCATCATACCTATGATTATAACAATTCATTTTCTTTCCTGCACTACCCTTTTTTTGTGTGTGTATTTGTGACCTTTTCCCCTTTTTCATCATTTACCATTTCCAGTTTCTATCCAATTATACAATTTATTCCATACTATATAATATTCCGTATCTTCCTTTTCTTTTATCTCCTTGGTTAATTTATCCATCTCGGCACAGTCCAAATTAAATCCAAAACAAATCCTTCAGAAAAAGTCCTTCGGCCTTATCACAAACCTTTGTCTTCTTTGGCACCCTGCCAAAGGCTTTTCTTGGCAATAACTCCACGAAGTTCAGAAACAGGAGACGCCGACAAGAAACAATTGGAGCAACGTTGCTTTCCTACAAAGAGCCCAAACACCGTTGCTGGTCTTTTAAGCCTTATGGGAGGGACCAATCATCTCCTGGCCTTACTCCCTAGTTGTCCTTTTTGCTTCAGTTGCTCTTGCCTTCTGGCAGCTCTTCGCATGTGTGCACTAGGAACAGGCTCCTCCTGTTCCTCTGCCTCTCTGCTGTCCGCCTCTGGAGGCTCCGGAGTCCGCGCATCGCTCCCAGATGGCCCTGTCCCCATCTCTGCCTCCGACGCAGAGCCCTCGTCCAGGCCTTCCCCTGAATCCAGGACTGACCCATTGCCCTCCCCAGCCTCCTCACTGTCCGACTCCGCTGCCAGCTCTGTAGGCTGCTGGTGGACCACAACAGAAATGCTAACCTCTCCCCTATAAATGGGTCACCATTAAATATCTTTCCTTTCTCTATCTGATCCATCAATCCTTCCTCAACCTTAGGACTCCAAATCATGGACTTCATTCCCATAATCCCCAAGCCTTAAGGACTCCTTGGGCTTGGGGATGATGGGAGCTCAACCCAAAATATTTGGAGAGGCTCCTGTGGGTTTCCTAAGTGGAAAGATGGCCTTAGCCGACCAACCCAGCGGGAGTGGGAAGTCTTACCATTGTTGCCAAGAAGGGTGCAATGCAATACTTTTAGTTACCTTTCTTGTTCTCCAACATTCGTCATCTGATATTCTGCTAGATTGCAACACCCAGAACTGGATGGTTGAGATCTTGCCAATATTTGCACAGTTTTTCCTAATATTTAATCAAAGAAACAGAGGATTGCCTCCCTAGGATGTGGGTGCTCCATCGCTGGAGATTTTGAAGAAGATAATCATTTGTCTGGAATGTTATAGGGCCGCGATGGCGAACCTCCAGCGTGCATGTGTGTGCATCAGCCAGCTGTTTTTCGGGCCTTATGGGCCTACCGGAAGTCTGGAAACCGGCTATTTCTAGCCTCTGGAGGGCCTCCGGGGGGGGGGGGGCGTTTTCACCCTCCCCAGGCTCCAAGAAAGTCTCTGGAGCCTGGAGAAGGTGAAAAAACAGGCCTACCGGGCCCACTAGTAACCTTTCTGCTGTCGCGTGCCAAAAGCTGGGGGAACGCACACATGCACAAGGGGGTTCGGGTGTGGGGGGCATTGAATTATGGTTGTGGGCACACACGTGCGCGACCCCCTGCATGACCCCCGCTTTTGGCACTCGGCGGCAAAAAGGTTAGCCATCACTGTTATAGGGCCTCCTGCCTTGAGCAGTGGGTTGGACTAGAAGACCTCTGAGGCCCCTTCATGCCCTAAGATTCTACCCATCTAAAGGCATGCTGGTTGGGGAGTTGAAGTCAGAGGGAGATCCAACCTGGGATTAAGGAGAAACTTTTTAACAGTGAGAACAATTAGAATAGAATAACTGTTGTGGGTCCAGCCCCCCACCCCACCCCGGGCCTGGTCCCCTGCCAGAGAGTGACTCAGAGAGTGAGGGGGAAGGACCGTCAGGGCTCCCTTCTGCAGGGCCGGCTTCCCTGGCTCAGCTCCAGGAGCCAGAGGCAGGCCAGGTGGAAGAGGTGACGAGGCCTCCGTCTCCTGTATCTCCCCCCGCCCAGGCAAAGCTCCCAGACCCAGCTGAGGACAATCAGTCCTGGTTGGACCCTAGGTTTCGTAGACAGGAGAGGCGGGAACAACAGAAGCAGGGGTGGGGCAGGCCTAGGAAGTGCTGAGTCACGGAGCCACACCCCACAGGGTATAAAAGCAGAAGGGGCTGCTATACTACTCCGTGGCGAACAAATCAACTGCTTAGAGAGAACTTGAGCTGAAATACTGTTTGTTCCTGGTTGACTCGCCGGCATCAAGAAAAGATAACAGACAAACTTGGCAGACGCTCGCAAGTTTGCTGCCAGAGCTGATAGCTGCCGTGGACTGAATTGCCGGCTAATTAAGTCATCGGTCATGCCTCCCGGACTGAGGTGGGTGGGGGGAACAGAACAATAACAGAGTTGGAAGGGACCTTGGAGGTCTTCTAGTCCAACCCCCTGCTTAGGCCTTTCAGTTTGCCTTCAGAAATTGTGGGTGCTCCATCGCTGGAGGTCCCCAAGAAGAGATTGGACAGGCATTTGAATGACATGGTATAGGGCCGTGATGGCGAACCGATGGCACAGGTGGCACGCGCAGCCATTTCTCAGGGCACGTGAGCTGTTGCCTTAGGTCACCTCCAAGGTGCATGTATTGATTTTCGACTGGCCCCGCCCATGCCGCCCCTCCCCTCCCGGGAGTCTCCACGCAGCCCGTTTTGGGTGCCACCTAAGTCCAGGGCTCCAGAGGCTTGAGGGAAGCTTGCTAGGCCTAGAATGGGGCACGGGAGGTGGGTGGGTCATGCGCGCATGCACCAGGGGGGGGGGGCTGCAGGGGCCATTGCATTATGGGTGTGAGCACTGGCCCCGCCCATGCCGCCCCTCCCCTCCCGGGAGTCTCCACGCAGCCCGTTTTGGGTGCCACCTAAGTCCAGGGCTCCCGCAGAGGCTCTGGGAGGGCAAAAAACACGCCTAGCTTGGCTGGCTGGGGGATTCTGTGAGTTGAAGTCCGCCAGGCTTACAGTTGCCAAGGTTGGAGATCCCTGGACTAAAAGACCTCCGAGGTCCCTTCCAACTCTGTTATTCTGTTGTGGTTCACGAACGCATAGATATTTGTACCCGGATGACACCCTGTTTAATAGAAGATGAAATGTTTAAATTTAAATTAAAAAGGGAGGCCTCTGGTGGCTCAGACTGCTAATGCAGTCTGTTATTAACAGCAGCTGCCTGCAATTACTGCAGGTTCAAGTCCCACCAGGCCCAAGGTTGACTCAGCCTTCCATCCTTTATAAGGTAGGTAAAATGAGGACCCAGATTGTTGGGGGGGCAATAAGTTGACTTTGTATATAAATATACAAATAGAATGAAGACTATTGCTTGACATAGTGTAAGCCGCCCTGAGTCTTCGGAGAAGGGCGGGATATAAATGCAAATAAAAAAAAACATATTAAAAAAACGGTAAGATTTGACAGTAACAGAGTTGGAAGGGACCTTGGAGGTCATCCAGTCCAACCCCATGCAGGAGACCTGTACTAGGGATTCGAACCGCTGAACTGCCGACCTTTTTGAACTAAGGAGTTATGTGCCTGATGCCTTCTCGTTTTTTTAATCATTATAGGCCCAGGAGAATACTGTAGGACCACAGCCCATAGCCCCAGCTCCAGCCCCTAGTGCGAGAGAGATGCCCGAGCCGCCCAAAGCAGACGGTAATGTACTTCAGACTTTATCCAATCTTTTGGGTTGTCATCAAAACAAGCTCTTCTAAAGGTAAAGATTCCCCTCGCACATACGTGCTAGTTGTTCCCGACTCTAGGGGGCGGTGCTCATCTCCGTTTCAAAGCCGAAGAGCCAGCGCTGTCCAAAGACGTCTCCGTGGCCATGTGGCTGGCATGACTCAACGCCAAAGGCGCACGGAATGTTGTTCCCTTCCCACCAAAGGTGGTCCCTATTTTTTCTACTTGCATTTTTACGTGCTTTCGATACTGCTAGGTTGGCAGAAGCTGGGACAAGTAACGGGAGCTCACCCCATTACACGGCACCACTAGGGATTCGAACCGCCGAACTGCTGACCTTTCGATCGACAAGCTCAGCTGTCTTAGCCCCTGAGCCACTGCGTCCCTAAGCTCTTCTATGGAGAACCAAACAATGACAGCCAGTGGTGGGATTCAAATAATTCAACAACCGGTTCTCTGCCCTAATGACCAGCTGGATGGGCGTGGTCTCATGATGGGCGTGGTCAGGGGTATGTGACAGGCAGCACTTGGCCTCCTCCACCCCCCAGGAGCAAAAACGGGCTGTGGGGGGGGCACCTCCCTGCGCCCCATTTTGGGCCTAGTAGGCCTCTCTGCAGCCTCCTGGGAGCAAAAACGGACCGCGGGGGAGGGGGGGGGCTCAGCCCTCTGTGCCCTGTTTTGGGTCTAGTAGGCCTTCTTGCATTTACCTGGGAGCCAAAACACGGTGTGTGTGGGATTCCTGGAAGGGGCGGGGTGGGGAGGGGCCAGCAGCAATTTAACAACCGGTTCGCCCGAACCGGCTGAATCCCACCATTGGATCTAGCAAGCTTTGTCTGAGCCAAGAACCAAAATATACCAGCCGGCCAATCCTTTGAATCAATAGTTATTTCTTCCTTGTCTTTTTTTTTCTTTTCCAGCGCCGCCAGTTTTGTATCCAAATCTTGCCGATCTCAACGATTATATGGGCCTCTCCCTTTCCAGCGAAGAGATCCAGAAGAATTTGGGTCTTGTTCCGACAGGCAATTCTGTAAGCATGTTTGAACGCAGAGATTTCGTGCGCCTTTTCCTCACATAGATTCATGTTCACGCAGGAGATGATAGCTTGTAACTAACCCAGGGCCTCTTGTGGCTCAACAGGCTAATGCAGTCTGCCTGCAATTATAATTACTGCAGGTTCGAGTCCCACCAGGCCCAAGGTTGACTCAGCCTTCCATCCTTTATAAGGTAGGTAAAATGAGGACCCAGATTGTTGGGGGCAATAAAAGGTGACTTTGTATATAATATACAAATGGATGAGACTATTGCCTTACACAATGTAAGCCGCCCTGAGTCTTCGGAGAAGGGCGGGATATAAATTCCAAAAAAAAAAAAAAGGAGAAGGATCTTGGAGTCCTAGTGGACGATCACTTAAATATGAGCCAGCTGTGTGCAGCAGCTGTCCAAAAAGCCAACGCAATCCTAGGCTGTATCAACAGAGGGATAGAATCAAGATCACGTGAAGGGTTAATACCGCTTTATAAGGCCACACCTGGAATCCTGCATTCAGTTTTGGTCGCCACGATGTAAACAAGATGCTGAGACTCTAGAAAGAGTGCAGAGAAGAGCAACAAAGATGATTAGGGGACTGGAGGCTAAAACATATGAAGAACGGATGCAGGAATTGGGTATGTCTAGTTTGGTGAAAAGAAGGACTAGGGGTGACATGATAGCAGTCTTCCAATATCTCAGGGGCTGCCACAAAGAAGAGGGAGCCAAGCTATTCTCCAAAGCAGTGGTCTCCAACCTTGGTCCTTTAAGACTTGTGGACTTCTTTGCTGGCTGAGGGACTCTGGGAGTTGAAGTCCACAAGTCTTAAAGGCACCAAGGTTGAAGACCACCGCTCCAAAGCCCCTGAGGGTAGAACAAGAAGCAACGGATGGAAACTAACCAAGGAGAGAAGCAACCTGGAACTAAGGAGAAATTTCCTGACAGTGAGAACCACTAATCAGTGGGAAGGACTTGCCTGCAGAACCTGTGGATGCTCCATCATTGGAGGCTTTCAAGTAGAGATTGGACAGCCATTTGTCCAGCATGGTATAAGGTCTCCTTGTCAGACCTGCCTCAACTTGACTCTTTATGTAAGAACAATCCTTAACTCCATTTATTGAGAAAAGTATAGTTTCTTGCGCAGGGAGGGTTGGACTAGAACAGGGGTCTCCAACCTTGTCAACTTTAAGACTTAATAATAATATCAGAGTTGGAAGGGACCTTGGAGGTCTTCTAGTCCAACCCCCTGCCCAGGCAGGAAACCCTACACCATTTCAGACAAATGGCTATCCAACATTTTCTTAAAAATTTCCAGTGTTGGAGCATTCACAACTTCTGCAGGCAAGTCGTTCCACTGATTGATTGTTCTAACTGTCAGGAAATTTCTCCTTAGTTCTGAGTTGCTTCTCTCCTTGATCAGTTTCCACCCGTTGCTTCTTCTTCTATCCTCAGGTGCTTTGGAGAATAGTTTGACTGCCTCTTCTTTGTGGCAACCCCTGAGATATTGGAACACAGCTATCATGTCTCCCCTACTTGTGGACTTCAACTCCCATAATTCCTCAGTCAGCAAAGCTGGTTGTGGAATTCTGGGAGTTGAAGTCCACAAGTCTTAAAGTTGCCAAGGTTGGAGACCCCTGGACTAGAAGACCTCCAAGGTCCCTTCCAACTCTATTATTCTATCCCAAAGGGGCTTTTTTTTCAAGAGGCCAACTGGACTTTCTTATTTTTTTTCTTCTGAAGACGTTTCGCTTCTCATCCCAGAAGCTTCTTCAGCTCTGACAGGATGTGGGGGGGGGGGAGGGAAGGTGATAGAAAGAAACAGAAGAATCTATAACTGACTACTGAGTGTATCTTTTGAAGTTTAGAGTTAGTCTCAAGATGAATATGGTCAGTGGAATTATTACAGACTTGTAGGAATTTTTATCTTAGCCAATTTACTATCTATAAAGTTAATAATAATAAGCGACAGCCAATGCCGATAATACTTGCATGGATTTGGCTTCCTGTTACCACATGTACACAGCCCAGTACAAAGTACTACAGTGAAGCAAAGAAGTTGCCTAATTTGTAGACTACAGGGACCAGGAGCATCACTCAGGTGACCCTGAGGACACAGATAAACCTCCAAGTAGCCTCAATGACAAGGACTAGATTTTTGGGATTCTGGGAGTTGGAGTCCACAAGTCTTAAAGTTGCCAAGGTTGGAGACCCCTGTTTTAGACCAACCCAAGCGGGAAACCCTCCACCACTTCAGACAAATGGTTGTCCAATCTCTCCTTAACAACTTGGAGTGTTGGAGCATTCACAACTTCTGGAGGCAAGTAGTTCCACTGGTTAATTGTTCTCGCTGTCAGGAAATTTTTCCTTAATTCCAGGTTGCTTCTCTCCTTGTTTGACTTCAGACAAATGGCTTTCCAGTCTCTTTTTAAAACTTCCAGTGACCCACAACTTCTGGAGGCAAGCCATTCAGTATAATAGAGTTGGAAAGGACCTTGGAGGTCTTCTAGTCTAACCCCTTGCTCAAGGAGGAGATCTATACTATTTCAGACAAGTGGTTGTCCAGTGTTTTCTTAAAAACCTCACCTCCAGTGTTGGGGCATTCACAACTTCTGGAGGCAAGTCGTTCCACTGGTTAATTGTTCTCACTGTCAGGAAATTTCTCCTTAATTCCTCTCCTTGTTTAGTTTCCACCCGTTGCTTCTTGTTCTTCCCTCAGGTGCTTTGGAGAATGGGTGGACCCACCCCCCTCTTCTTTGGAGCAGCCCCTGAGATATTGGAAGACTGCCATCATGTCACCCTTAGTCCTTAGAATTTAGAATAGAATAGAGCTGGAAGGGACCTTGGAGGTCTTCTAGTCCAGCCCTCTGCTCATGCAGGAGAAGCTATACCATTTCACACAAGTGACTGTCTAATCTCGTCTTAAAAACCTCCATTGATGGAGCACCCACGATTCCTGAAGATGTTTTCTTTTCATGAAACGAGATATACTCAATTCCTGCAACAACCTTTCTTCATAACTTTTAGCCTCCAGTCCTTTCAGGGCTGATGGATTCAACCTTCACCACATCTCTGACATCAATACAATTGAACGTGTCCAGAAATACTTTACAAGAAGAGTTCTCCATTCCTCTGAAAACAATAAAATACCTTATCCCACCAGACTTGAAATCCTCAGCTTAGAAAACTTGGAACTCCGTTGCCTTCGACAAGACCTAAGTTTAACTCATAGAATCATCTATTGTAATGTCCTTCCTGTCAAAGACTACTTCAGCTTTAATTGCAATAATACTAGAGCAACTAATAGATTTAAACTTAATGTCAACCACTTTAATCTAGATTGCAGAAAATATGACTTCTGTAACAGAATCATCAGTGCTTGGAATACTTTACCTGACTCTGTGGTCTCTTCCCATAATCCTAAAAGCTTTAACCAAAAACTTTCTACTATTGACCTCACCCCATTCCTAAGAGGACCATAAGGGGCGTGCATAAGCGCACAAACGTGCCTACCGTTCCTGTCCTATTGTTTTTCTTTTCTTCTTCCTATATATATATATGCTTATACCCTTATATACTATATAACCTTTCTGTATGATAGTTACATATATTGTTGTGACAAAATAAATAAATAAATAAAAATAAATAAGAGTCGAAGTTGGACTTGTGACCTTCACAGACCTTCTTGATCTGAGGAGAATAATTCTTTCTTTCTTCCTTTCTTTCTGCATGACTTCTTCCACTTGGCTTCCTTGGCAGGCCGAGGGCCCTTCTTCCTCAGCTCAAGGTCCGTTGGTGGCGCCCGTGACGGGAAGCGATGCAGGGCTGCGTCGAGCGGAGATCAAACCAGGTTTGCGTGAGATCCACCTATGCAAGGACGAACGTGGGAAGACCGGACTGAAGCTGAGGAACATCGATAAGGTCAGTTTTGGAAAGGGGCTCCTAAGCAGTCTAAGATCCGGGGAAATCTACAATTTCTGGACCATCCTGGGATCACCACAGTTCTCCATCTGGTCTTCTTAGGTGGATCTGGAGGTAGGATTGATATAATAGGACTGATAAGAGTTAGCAGGTTTTATCTGACACACGTCAGGGTTCTGATGGATGCCCTTATTAAATCATGAGCCTCGAGTCAAGTTTCAAAAGAAATCCAGTTATTTATTAGGAGCTTCATGTCGGCACATTTCAGGTGAAGCCAATTCTGACCCCACGTAATTTATGTCCCAATCATAACCCTGTTTCCCTCCTCCCCTCAGGATGTGTCATCAATCACATTCACCAACAGAGCAATTTCACGGGTTGTAGAGATCACTCCCCTCCGGCCGCTGTGGGTAATCCTGGGAGACAGCCTTGAGAGAGAGTTTGTCTGGAATGTGCTTCTTCTTTTTGGCTGCCGTGCTGCTCTGTCGGTTTCCCATCTTCCTTGCCTATGCGTTGTGACCCAGGCCCAAGTAGGTAGTAGGAAACTCAGTCGATGAAAAAAACAAACTTTATTCGAACAGCTGGGAATTACTTCATTCCCAGTGTAGTAAAAACTAAATTAAAGCAAATTCCTCCCAACACAAATTCCTCAGTCCTATCGCAAACCTTGGTCCAATTAGGCAAACTGCCAAAGGCCTTTCTTGGCAAACATTCACAAGTCACAAAAGTAAAAGCAAGTCGTAGACGAAGCAGAAGATGAAGCAGAAGACAAAGCTACCAACCTTATTTTCCGGCAAAGCTGAAACACCAGTGCTGGTCTTTTAAGCCTTATGGGAGGGGCCAATCATCTCTTGGCCCTACTCCTGAGTTGTCCTCTCTGCTTGAGCTGCTTTTGCCTTCTGGCAGCTCTTCTCATGCGTGCATTAGGAACAGGCTCCTCCTGTTCCTCTGCCTCACTACTATCAGTTTCTGGAGACTCCGGAGTCCGCACCTCACTCCCTGATGGCCCTGGCCCCACCTCAGCCTCCAACGCAGAGCCCTCATCCGGGGCTTCCCCAGCCTCCAGGACTGGCCCAAGCTCTTCCTCAGCCTCATCGCTGTCCGACTCCGTTGCCAGCTCCGTAGGCTGCTGATGGACCACATCATTATGGCAACTCAAGAGCAGGGTAGGGATGCATTGTGAATTGACACCACAAGTTGGTTCCTTTGAGAGCCGGCTAAACCAGCGATAAAATGCTTCATCCCTGTGAGGTGATCTAAGGACAGAGGATTATTTCATTGTGACCTAGTGAGCTAATCCGGTGGCAGTGTTGGCGTCGAATCAACGCTTGAGTCAAACGTTTCGGTTGCGAATGCTCCAACACTGGAAGTTTTTAAGAAGAGGTTGCATAACCCTTCGTCTGAAGCGGTGTAGGGTTTCCTGCCTGAGAAAGGGTTGGACTAGAAGACCTCCAAGGTCCCTTCCAGCTCTGTTATTCTATTCTGTTCCTGGCTAAATGCAAGAGGAAGCCCGCTCTGGAGCTTTCTTAGGACTGTCAATCTGCAAATGCACATCGACAGACAAAGATGGACAAACCCCGAGATTCTGCAAACTGCCTTCTCTTTATTTAACTTTAGTTATCTGCTCAACACCCTCACCCCACCCCTGGTTTCCAGGTGCCTCCAAAAACTTGAGAGGAGCCCTGGTGCATCCAGCGAGGACTTGTGTAGGTAATCGCCAGAAGTCAAGTCTGGCTTGAAGGCCCACAAATAAACCAATCTTGTAGGCACCCTACAATCTTCTAATTAGCCACCATCTGGTCATCAAAGCCAGTTGGACAAATTAAAGGAAGATGGCTCTCTCAAGGGCTTTGACGATTGGGGAAGACGGCAGTGTGTCTCCCAACACCAGCTGTGGGCAAGGGCTCTGCCTCAGTGGTGAAATCCAATTTTTTTTAACTACCGGTTCTGTGGGCGTGGCTTGGTGGGCGTGGCAAGGGAACTGCAAAATCTCCATTCCCAACCCACTCCTGGGGGAAGGATACTGCAAAATCCCCATTCCCACCCCACTCTGGGGCCAGCCAGAGATGGTATTTGCCGGTTCTCCGAACTGCTGCCGGTTCTCCCGAACCTGTCAGAACCTGCTGGATTTCACCCCTGCTCTGTCTTCCTCTCCTAGTTGGAGGCTCTCCAAGGTGGGTGTCTTAGCTGGACGCCGGAGAAATAAACTGCTCCACTGATCTCCCTCAACCTTCGAAATGCTAAGATGAGTGGACTTCAACTTCTGGGAGTTGAAGTCCACCAATCTTAAGGTTGAGAAACACTGATTCAGCATATTCTGGAAGGCCATGTTGGCTAGGGAATTCTGGGAGCTGAAGTCCAACCATGCTGAGTGGAGAATTCTGGGAGTTGAAGTCCACCCATCTTAAGGTTGAGAAACACTGCTTCAGCATATATATTATATATTCTGAACCAGGGGTGAAATCTACTTACCTTCCTCACCGGCTTGGAAGTGCACGCACCTGTAGGCATCACATCCACGCACCAACCTTCTGCACATGCGCAAAACCTTCTGCGTATGCGCGGAAGGTAAAAAACACATTACGTCCTAGTTAAAACCAGGAAGTAATGACAGCTGGGTGGGTGGGCGGAGCTTCCCCCCACCATTGCTACCGGATCGCCGAACTACCGGCCGCGATCGCTACCAGATCATGTGATCTGGTCCAATCCGGTAGCATTTCACCCCTGTTCTGAACTATATATTGTCACCGGAGAAGGCCATGTTGGCTAGGGAATTCTGGGAGTTGAAGTCCACCCATCTTAAAGCATGCCAGCTGGGGAATTCTGGGAGTTGAAGTCCACCCATCTTAAAGCATGCCAGCTGGGGAATTCTGGGAGTTGAAGTCCACCCATCGTAAGGTTGAGAAACATTGCTTCAGCATATATATTATATATTTTGAACTATACATTGTCCATGTTGGCTATGGAATTCTGGGAGCTGAAGTCCACCCATCTCAATATACCCATGGTTGAGGGACACCAGTGCAGCATTTTATTTCTCCAGGGTCTTCTTCAGCTAAGACACCCACCTTGGAGAACCCCAAACCAGAAGAGAAAGTGCCCACAAGTGATGTTGGAGGACATTCTGCCCCAACCTTCAAAGGCCTTGATAGAGCTGTCTTCCTTTAATTTATCCAACTGCCTTTGCAGACCAGATGGTGGCTAATTAGAAGCTTGTGGGGTGCCTACAAGATTGATTTCTTTTTCTTTGTCTGCCTTCAAGCCAGAGTTGACCCCTGGCAACTACATGGACCCGTTCCTGCTATTTTCTTGGCAACCTTTTCAGAACCTGTGTGTCGTGTCCCCCTCCCCCTCCGACGGCCAGATCTGGAAAGTCTGTATCAAGCGTGGCCACGAAGCCTCTGCAGCTTTGCCAAATTCCTGTCAGAGTTCTCAGGGCAGGCAGGAATCCAAGGTGTGACTTCAGCAAACCAGATGAGACTTTGCTTGACTCAAGGAATGCCAAAAAGCAGATCCTTTATATAGGCCATGGGATGTGGCTCCATGACTCAGCACTTATCCAGGCCTGCCCCTCCCTTCCTTTTGCTGACGTCGCCTCTCCATTCTCCGGAAGCAGGGATCCGTCCACTGTGACTTTCCTTCCTCCTGATCTGCTGCCGGCAATTCTAGCACATGGCTGGCTTCGTGCTCACACGCTGTAGGAGGGAGGTTTGTTTGCTCATTCCTGACATTCTGTCCGGGCATGGTGCCAGGGCTGGGGGCTGGAGGCATGCCAGGCCGTTCCTCTTCATTATCAGACTCTGACTCAGATAGCAGGAGATGGGAGGGGCCCGGCTGCGGAGAGGAGGGAGGACAGGGCACAACACTGTGGGCCGTTTTCATCTTCTTCTTTGGGATTGGGGTTGGGAGGAAGGATGGATGGACTGTCCCAAGGTCACCCGTCTTTCTTTCTGCCCAAGACACAACTTGAATTGAAAGTCACCGTTTCCCAGTTTTTAGAACAGAACCTTAAACCACAGCCCCAAGCTGCTTCTGTTGTGGCCTAGATGCTGGCCCCTCCAGCAGCTGAATCAGAGGAGGAGGAGGAGGAGGAGGAGGAGGCGAGGGAGTCAGGGTCAACATCAAGGCAACTTGGGATCTCCAAGGGGGAAGACGAAATGGAGCTGGCAAAGAGAGAGAGAGAGACAGACAGACAGACAGAGGCGGAGCCTGGGCCGTCCATCAGCCCTCAGATGTAGGGTCAACAGCCCCCAAGTCTGGAGGTGGCTGATAAGGAAGAGGAAAAACAGCTGGGTCCAGTGTCTGATGCACAGAAGGCAGAGGAGAGGAGAGCAGTGGAAATCTATGGGCTGGTCCTTGGGATGGAAGAGCCACTGCTGCTAGCGAAGCTCCACCCGAGCTCTGGGGATAAAAGGCAGGGGGCGGAGATGGATAGATGTGACAGACAACTATTTATCTCCCAGCTGGCCAGACTTGTTAGCCTGCGGTGAGAGAGAAACTTTTCGCCTGGGGCTGCCGGCGCTCCTAATTAAAGAAATCTTTGAGTTCACATCAGAGGATCTGTCATGTTTGGGGAGCTGGGTCAGAGCAGGTTCTCACAAGGTGGGTCATCCGCTCCATATCAGCAAGATGTCACGCCAATCCTGTCTTCTCCCGCAGGGGCTCTTTGTGCAGTTGGTCAAAGTCAACTCTCCGGCAGCTTTGGTGGGGCTGCGTTTTGGCGATCAGATCCTCCAGATCAATGGGAGGAACTGCGCGGGGTGGAACATGGACAAGGCAAAGCGGGCACTGAAGAAGGCCTCGCCGGAGAAGATCGTTATGGTGGTTCGGGATAGGTGAGGATTGGGAACTGGGGACAACAGTCAGCCAGGTCCATTTTGTGCCCAGTGTGCTGACGTTACTCATCTATGAGATTCCAGTCCATGTTGTTTTCTGGAGAACTTCTCCAGAACTGAGAAGTTGATAACTTCTCTTCTTAACAGAATAAGACTTGAAGGGAGACCCTTCAAGCAGGAGACCCTATACTGTTCAGACAAATGATTGTCCAACCTCTTCTTGAAAACTTCGAGTGTTGGAGCGTTCACAACATCTGAATGAAAGCTGTTCCACTGGTTGATTGTTCTCACAGACAGGAAATTTCTCCTTAGTTCTAGATTGCTTCTCTCTTTGGTTAATTTCCATCCGTTGCTTCTTGTCCGGCCTTCAGGGGCTTTGAAGGATGGGTTGACCCTCTCTTAAGTCTGTCATTTTGTTGATTGTTGAAAGCCAATATTTCGGTTGCAACAGTCAAGAGAACGTAGAGAAAAGTAAAGTCCTACACTTAGGCAAGAAAAACCAAAGTACACATATAGACTGGGTGAAACTAGGCTTAATAGCAGGAACTGTGAGAGGGATCTTGGAGTCTTACTGGTTAAATAGGAGCCAGCTGTGTGCAGTGGCAGCCAAAAAAGCCAATGCAATCCTAAACTGCATTAACAGAGGGATATGATCAAGATCAAGGGAGGTACTAAGACCACTCTATAAAGCCTTAGTAAGGTCACACCTAGAATGCTGCATCCAGTTTTGGTCACCACACTATAAAAAAGATGTTGAGACTCTAGAAAAAGTGCAGAGAAGAGCAACAAAGATGATTAGGGGACTGGAGGCTAAAACATATGAAGAACAGTTGCAGGAACTGGGCCTGGCTAGTCTGGTGAAGAGAAGGACCAGGGGAGACAGGAGAGCATCTTCCAATATTTGAGGGGTTGCCACAGAGAGGAGGGGATTAAACTATTTTCCAAAGCACCCCGAAAGCCAGACAAGGAATAATGGATGGAAACTGACCAAGGAGAGATTCAACCTGGAAATAAGGAGGAATTTATTGACAGTGAGAACCATCAACCCATGGAACAGAAGTTGCCTTTGGAAGTTGTGGGAGCTTCATCACTGGAGGCTTTCAAGAAGAAACTGGACTGCCATCTGTCAGAAATGGTGTAGGGTCTCCTGCTTGGGTGAGGGGTTGGACTAGATGACCTACAACAGTGATGGCGAAACTTTTTGGCACCAAGTACCCAAACCAGAACGTGTGGGCATGTGTGCACACTGGACTGCCGGAAACCCAAAGATCAGCTGTTCAGTGTGCATTGCATGTGCCGGCCAGCTGGTTTTTGTGCGTGCTGGAGTATTGGAAACCCAAAGACAAGCTGGCCGGCAAGTGCAAGCCTGTTTTTTGGCTGTTTGTCAGGCCGGTTTTCTGGCTGTTTTTTGGGCCATTTTCAGGTTGTTTTTCGGTCTGTTTCAAGCCATTTTTGGTCCATTTTCAGGTTGTTTTCTGGGCTATTTTCAGGTTGTTTTCTGGGCTGTTTTCAGGCCGTTATCGGGCCATTATCAGGCCATATTTTGGGCCAAAAATGGCCTGAAAATGGCCCAAAACCAGCCTGGAAACGGCCTGGAAAGTGGCCCAGAAAACAGCCTGATTTTTGGCCATTTTCCTGACTGTTTCCAGGCTGTTTTCTGGTCTGTTTTCAAGCTGTTATCAGGCCATTATCGGGCCATATTTTGGGACCAAAACCAGCCTGAAAATGGCCGGGAAAATAGTCCGGAAAACAGGCTGTTTTTCAGCTGTTTTTCAGTCCGTTTTCTGGCACTCAGGTGCCCGAGAAGACCAGCTGGCCAGCACCGGAAACGAGAAGAGCTGCTGGCGATGGCGCGCGTGCCCACACAGAGGGCGTGTCATAGGTTCACCATCACAGACCTACAAGGCTCCTTCCAACTCTGTTACTCTGAGAAAGCCTGACCTCGCTTCTCTGCTCTGCCCCCATGTTTGCTAGGCCTTTCCAGCGAACGGTGACCATGCATAAAGACGGCACCGGCCACGTGGGTTTCGTCATTAAGCGGGGCCAGATCACCTCACTGGCCAGAGACAGCTCTGCGGCCCGGAACGGGCTCCTCACCAAGCATTACATCTGTGAAGTGAACGGACAGAACGTCATTGGCTTGAAGGTGAGCATCGAAGGAATCTTGTTCCAGGTCTTCAGGACTAGAAACTTGGCTGTTTTTTTTTAAAAGCTGCCTTTTGCACCCCGTTTTATAGTCTAGCATAGTCCTTGATTTACAACCGCAGTTGGGATCAGAATTTCCACCGCTAGGGCAAATGATTGTCCGGCGAGTCACGCCGGATCGGCGACTTCCGTTGCCACCGTCGTTAAGCGAGCCTCTGCCGTTGCAAAGAGAATCGTGCAGTTGTTAAGCAAATCCGGCTTTCCCCATGGACTCAGCTCGTCGGAAGCCGGTGGGGAAGGTTGCCAATAGCGACCACGTGACCTTGGAACGCAGCGACCGTCGTAAAAGCGATGCCGGTTGCCGAGGGCGCAAATTTTGATCGGTTGAATGTGCCGTCGTGGATTTGAAGGGTCAGTAAAATGGATGGTTGTAAGTCAAGGACTATCTGTAAAATCGTCCATCACACCAGGGTGGAGGGATGAAGTCAGGGAGAAACCAAGCACGTTGTGTTGAAAGCAGGAGTGAAATCCAGCAGGTTCCGGAGAACCGGTAGCGGAAATTATGAGTAGTTCGGAGAACCGGCAAATGCCACCTCTGGCTGGCCCCAGAGTGGGGAGGGAATGGGGATTTTACAGTATCCTTCCCTTGGAGTGGGGAGGGAATGGGGATTTTACGATATCCTTCCCCTGGAGTAGGGAGGGAATGGAGATTTTACAGGATCCTTCCCCTGGAGTAGGGAGGGAATGGGGATTTTACGATATCCTTCCCCTGAAGTGGGGAGGGAATGGAGATTTTACAGTATCCTTCCCCTGAAGTGGGGAGGGAATGGGGATTTTACAGTATCCTTCCCCTGGAGCGGGGAGGGGATTTTACAGTATCCTTCCCCTGAAGTGGGGAGGGAATGGAGATTTTACAGTATCCTTCCCCTAGAGTGGGGAGGGAATGGAGATTTTACATGCCCACCAAGCCACGCCCACCAAGCCACACCACGCCCACCAAGCCACGCCCACAGAACCAGTAGTAAAAAAAATTGGATTTCACTACTGGTTGAAAGCCTCCCTATTTGTGTGTGTGTTTTACGTGTATGTGAAGTTTGCATCCCATTTTATAATCCGGGAAGCGGCTCTGGGCAGCTCTGTCTTGTCTTCAGTCTGCTGAGGGATATTTCTATTTACAGCACTGAATTTGCAGAGTCTCCAATTCAGGCAACAGCAAAAATGCCTGAATTATTTATGGCTCCTGTCAATGTCTATGTAATCTTTTGGAGAGGAAGGGGAAGTCAAAAGAAAAAGGGCGGAAAATAAAGAAGAAATGAAAGTTTGCTGCATGTTAGAAGAGTATAACAGAGTTGGAAGGGACCTTGGTGGTCTTCTAATGCAACCCCCTGCTCAGGCAGGAAACCCTATATAACCCCCACCCCCTCTGTCTGTCTGTCTGTCTGTCTGTCTGTCTGTCTGTCTGTCTGTCACCCTATTAACACACACACACACATATATATATATTTATATAAGGTTTAATATATATTAAACCTTATACCTATATAAACCCTATATGTGTTGTGGCTCCAGCCCCCAAACCTGGCCCCATGCCCGAAAGTGTCGTCGAGAGTGAGGGGGAAGGGCCGGTAAGGCTTACCTCGGGAGCACCGATTCCTGTGGCTCGGCTCCAGGAGCCAGAACCAGACCAGTCGGAGGACGTAATGAGGCCGTCATCTGCTGATTCCTCCCTTCCTCAGGCTACGCCTACAGACCCAGCTGATAATAATAACCAAGCCTGGATCGACCCGCGCTTCAGAAGATTAGAGAGGCTGCGTCATCCAAGGGTAGGGTGGGGCAGGAGCCCCACCCCACAGGATATATAAGGAGCTTTGGGACTGCTCTCAGTTCCACAGGAAGCAAATTAGCTGAACCGTGTCGAAGTGAGCTGAAGTCTTAATCTGTTTGAATTTTTTGGTAGGAAGCTGCGTTTTCTCGGCCAGGACTGATAGGAGCTGTGAATCCACTGGCTGTAGGCCAGCTCGTTACTCCAAAGTGAGGATGGAGACAGAACAAGATGTTCTTGATGAATGGAAAAATACATTTCTTTTTATGTACACTGAGAGCATATGCACTAAAATGCACACTTGGCCAATAAAGAATTTCTATTCTATCCTATTCTATCCTATTCCATTCCATTCCATTCCATTCCATTCCATTCCATTCCATTCTATTCTATTCTATTCTATTCTATTCTATTCTATTCTATTCTATTCTATTCTATTCTATTCCATTCCATTCCATTCCATTCTATTCTATTCCATTCTATCCTATTCCATTCCATTCCTCATTCTATTCTATTCTATTCTATTCCATTCCATTCCATTCCATTCCATTCCATTCCATTCTATTCTATTCTATTCTATTCTATTCTATTCTATTCTATTCTATTCTATTCTATTCTGTGTGTATAGTTTATATAGGTATAGGCATACATACATACATACAAACATACGTACGTATATATCTATCCAAGATTGGTATCCTTCAGTCTCAAAAGACGATGGAATCGTGCTCTGGAAACCGCATCTCGTGTGGCTAGAAAGGCCAATTGGAGACCGGCAATCCCTTCCACATTCTGTCCCCTGCCCAGCCCCCAGATTTCGCTGGTTCCGGGATGGCCTCTCTGCCTCAGCATATATATATATATATTCCTATACTGATATATATAGGAGAAGGAGGAGGAGGAGTACTGTGGGGTCGTTGGTGTTCTCTGAGCTGGGTGGTTTTCTTGCATGATATTGATGATATTCTCTAGCTGGGTCATGAAATGTCTGCAAGGACCCCACAACCCTCCTCCTTCTCTTCCTGCTCCTCCTCTACTCCACACTCCCTCCTAGCATTGATGATATTCCCTAGCTGGGTCATGAAACGTTTGCAAGGAAACCACCCAGCTCAGAGGGCACCAAGGACCGCACAATCCTCCTCCTCCTCCTCTTCCTCCTCTACTCCACACTCCCACCTAGCATGGAGGATATTCCCTAGCTGACTCCTCCAACGCTGCTCTGCTCCTTCTTTGCAACGCCTCATAACCTGATTGTAGCCTCTCCCTTCTCAAGGACAAGGAGATCACCGAAATCCTCGCCAACGCTGGGAAGATCATCACCCTCACCATCGTCCCGGCTGTGATCTACGAGCACATGATTAAAAAGTACGTCTCCGAGTATGTCTGGACAGGAGAGTCTTGTTGGATGCAGGGAAATTACAGTGGGGAATTCTAGTTTAGTTTGCCTCCTGCACCCTCCCGGTCAGTGCCTAGTTCCAGATCAGAACAAGCTTCCAATGTTAATTTTTTTTTTAATTTGAATTTATATTCCGCCCTTCTCCGAAGACTCAGGGCGGCTTACATTGTGTAAGGCAATAGTCTTCATCCTATTTGTATATTATATACAAAGTCAACTTATTGCCTCCAACAATCTGGGTCCTCATTTTACCTACCTTTATAAAGGATGGAAGGCTGAGTCAACCTTGGGCCTGGTGGGACTCGAACCTGCAGTAATTGTAATTGCAGGCAGCTGTGTTAATAACAGACTGCATTAGCCTGTTGAGCCACAAGAGGCCCTTATAAACTCCAGTTGAAGTTTATTTATTAATCATCAGCAAAGAACCAAAATTTAATTGGCCAAAGGAAGAAGTCGGGGGAGAGATACACATGTGAACAGCAGACAAGGACTGACACAACCTGTAGGTAGTCCTCGCTTTATGACCATAGTTGGGCGTTGAAGTATAGGTCCTTAAGTGAGTCACCATGAGACCGCATCTGATTTTATGGTGGGGGTTTTTTTTTAGATGGCAGTTGTTCAGTGAAGGCAATGGGCGTAAAGCGAACCCGGTAGTTGTTCAGGGAATGCTACGGTTGTTAAGTGAATATATTGTCCACAATGGTGTCTTTTTGCTGGAAACCAGAATTAAACAATGGTTTCTGGCCAAAAAAAAAACCAATTGCAAATCATGGCCACCCAAAATACGGTCACATGACAATGGAGGGACGACGACAGGTGTCAGAACTTTGGAATCATGTCGTAAGTCAGGGGTCTCCAACCTTGGCAACTTTAAGACTTGTGGACTTCAACTCCCAGAATCCCTCAGCCAGCAAAGCTGGCTGAGGAATTCTGGGAGTTGAAGTCCACAAGTCTTAAAGTTGCCAAGGTTGGAGATCCCTGTCGTAAGTTGTCCTGGGGAAGTACGTCATAACTTTGAAAGTTCACTAAATGACCCTTCATAAGTTGAGGATTACCTGTCTAGCTGTGTCTCCCGAAAGGCACCAAACTGGCTGAACAGCCCTGTGGATAAATACAGCGAGTCCTCGACTTACGACCACAACGGAGCCTCAGATCTCTGTTGTTAAGTGAGATATTGCTTAGGTGAATTTCCCGTTTTGCGCCCTTTCTTGCCACCGTTGTTAAGCGAATCCCTGCAGGTTGATGAGTTAGTAACCCAGCTGTTAAGTGAATCTAGCTTCCCCGTTGACTTTGCTTGTCAGAAGATTGCAAATGGGGATCACGTGACCCGGGGATACGGCGACCGTCATAAATGCGAGTCAGTTGCCAAACATCTGACTTTTGATGACGGGATACTGCGGCTGTCGTAAGTACGAGTCAGTTGCCAAGCGTCCGAATTTTGATATGTGACTGTGGGGAGGCTGCAATGGTCGCAAGTGTGAAAAACGGTCATAAGTTTGTTTTTTTGCTTTTGACGAGCAAAGTCCATGAGGGAAGCTAGTTTACCTCGTGATTCGTTTAACAATGAGGGTGATTCGCTTAACAACGGGGGCAAAAGAGGTTGTAAAAGGGCACGCGATTCACTTAACAACTGTCTTGCTTAACAACTGACATTTTGGGTTGAATTGTGGCCGTAAGTCAAGGACTGGCCTGTATTACTAGAAGAGGAAAAAGCAATTGTGATGTTTTTTTAGACCAACCCCAGTGGATGCAGGTAGTCCTCGATTTACGTTCTTAACTGAACCCAAATTTTTTGTTGCTAAGTGAGACATTTGTGAAGTGAGTTTTGCCACATTTTACGACCTTTTGTGGCACAGTTGTTAAGTGAATCATGGCAGTTATTAAGTCCGTAACATGGCCGTTAAGTGGAACTGGCTTCCTCATTGACTTTGCTTATTAGAAGGTCGCAAAAGGGGATCACGTGACCCCAGGACGTGGCGACCGTCATAAATACAAGTCACGTTGTGAAGCCTCTGAATTTTAATCACATGATCACGGGACCCTGCAACCGTCATAACTACGAGTCAGTTGCCGAGCGTCTGAATTTTGATCAGGGGACTATCGGGATGCCGCAACAGTTGCAGGTGTGAAAAATGGTGGCAAGTCACTTTTTTCAGTGCCGTCGTAACTCTGAACGGTCACTAAATGAACTGTTGTAAGTTGAGGACTACCTGTATTTTTTAAATTGAGTCTGACTTTTCTCTCTTCGCTTCTCTTTTGTAAGGCTTTCAAGCGGACTAGTGAAGTCATCCATGGATCGTTCGGTCCCCGATATATAAATTTTTTTCCTCCTTCGTTCTACCTCCGACGTGAGTTGCAAGACTGTCTGGGACTTCTCTGGAATTTTCTGGAATTATTCTAGCAAGAGGAGGGGGAAAAAATGGACAACTATATTGCTTTAATCTTTTGACATGCATTCAAGTTTCTAGCCCTCAGTAATTAATCTGTTGGGGTTCCGACGGATGCCCTAATTAAAGCATGAACCTTGAGCCAAGCTTCAAAAGAAATCCAGTTATTTATTAGGAGCTTCATGTCGGCACGTTCCAGGTAAAGCCAATTCTGACCCCACACAATTTAGGCTCTAATCATGACCCTGTTTCCCCCCCTCAGGGGGTGTGTCATCAATCACATTTGCCAATGGAGCAATTTCACGGGTTGTAGAAATCACTCCCCTCCGGCCGCTGTGGGTAACCCTGGGAGACAGCCTTGAGAGAGAGATATCCGGAATGCGTTTCTGTTTTTGGCTGCTGTGCTGCTTCGTCAGTTTTGCATCCCTCTTGCCTACGGCAACTGGAGAGAAGGCCCAAGATGCTTTGCGAGCTGATGTACTATTAACGTCTGGCCCACCAGAAAAAGTTTTTCAATCTTGAATTTGTGGCTATTGCTTCGGTAGTAGGAAGGGAAGCAGCCAACATTATAGCTCAGCTCTGAGTTTTGAGAAAATTCCATTTTTTTTTTCCAGTGGCTACTGCTGGAACAGCCCAAGATGGTTTAGCCATATTCAATGTTTCTTAAACTTGGCCACTTTAAGATGTGTGGACTTCAATTCCCAGAATTCCCCAGCCAGCATGTTTTAAGAGGGGTGGACTTCAACTCCCAGAATTCCTGGCTGGGGAATTCTGGGAGTTGGAGTTCACCCCTCTTGAAAACATGCTGTCAGGGTTCCAAGGAACACCCCCAACGAAATAAAGCTCTGAGGCTTGAGGTTCCTCAAAGTTCCAATTTATTAGAGATGTCATGTTGGCACAGCTGGGAAAACCCGAAACTGAAAGCTTCCAGGTTTTCCACACCCAGCTGAGAGTTCACAGCCCTGCCCCACACCCACAAGTTCATCACATTGTCCAATCACACTCAATTGGATACAATCTTCAGGCAGTCTCCGTCAGACGCAGGCAAAAGTCCTTGAATACGGAATGTTGTTATGACTAACTTTCTACCGCTCCAACAACAACCCCTCCCAACTTCCCCAGCTAAAATATGTGGCAGTTAAGAAGCAAAAAAAGAAAATTGCCTTCCAAAACTGACACATGCTGGCTGGGGAATTCTGGGAGTTGGCCAAGATTGGACACCCCTGGCACAGGCTTTCCTGCTCGAGCATGGGGTTGGACTAGAAGACCTCCAAAGTCCCTTCCATCTCTGTTATTTTGCATTCTGCATCCCACAGGGAGTCATCGACTTACGACCGCGATGGAGCCTAACATTTCTGTTGCTAAGCAAGATAGTTGAGTTTTGCCCCATTATACCACCTTTCTTGCCACTATTGTTAAGTGAATCGCTGCAGTTGTTAAATTAGTCACACGGTTGTTAAGTGAATTCTGGCTTCCGCATTGACTTTGCTTATCACGAAGTTGCAAAATGGGGATCACACGACCCCGGGGACAGTAAAACCGTCATAAATATGAGTCAGTTGCCAAGCATCTGAATTTTGATCACGTGACCACGGGGATGCTACAATGGTCGTAAGTGCGGAAAATGGCCATAAGTCAATTTATTCAGTGCCATTCGAATAGTCACTAAACGCACAGTTGCATGTCGATAATTATCTGTATTTTATTTTTGATTTCTAGAAAGCGTCCCCTTTTTGAGCGCCCGTAAAAAACAGAGTCCTCTAGTGACCCAAACAATATATTTTTTTTATTACAGCCACCAAACAGACAAAGGTTACAGGACAATGGGAATTAAACTCCAAGGGAGCGCATACAGCCGTTCAGTTCCGTATTTAAAAATATATAGATTTTTCTTCTTCTTCTTTCAAATATAGTTGTACATGGTAATTCCTGGCAGAGCTTTGGATATCCTAACAAACGTACGTACACACACACACACACATCCACAAATACATCACACACAAGTCTGGTTTCCTAGTATACCAATTACATTTCCCCCACCAAACCCTCATTATGCCCAGACGGCCTAATTCAACAGGTGCAGCGGCCCCCTCTGCCCGCAGCTGCGGAAGTTTGCAGCCAACCTCTTTGCCCATTTTCGAATCTGGCGCTCTCGGTTGCCCCCCTCCAGACTCATCCTCGAGGGATGAGGAAGATTTGGGGGTCTTTGAGGAGAATTGCTTCAAATCCAAACTCAATACAGAGAGGATGGGTTGCCGGTTTGCAAAGTTGGCTGCCGACACAGCTGCTTTAAAGAGCACCTGGCTGTCCTTGGGACCAACGGTTTGCAAAGTGGCGGACGTAAAGCAAGTCGGTGGCCGGAGAGACTGTGCAGCCTCACCCCAGAGGGTTAGGAGGGATTCTAGGGTGGGTTGCCGGTTTGCAAAGTTGGCTGCCGACACAGCTGCTTTAAAGAGCACCTGGCTGTTCTCGGGGACCAACGGTTTGCAAAGTGGCGGACGTAAAGCAAATCCGTGGCCGGAGAGACTGTGCAGCCTCACCCTAGAGGGATAGAGGAGATTCTGGGGTCTTTGAGGAGGTTGCTTCCAATCCAAACCCGAGGCGGTGAGGATGGGTTCATCGGTTTGCAAACTTGGCTGCTTTAAAGAGCACTTGGGACCGGCTGTCCTTGGGACAAACGATTTGCAAAGTGGCGGACGTAAAGCAAGTACGTGGCAGGTGAGACCATTCTGGAACACCGAGGAGGGCACCCCTTGAGTTTTACAGCCATGGAAGACAAGCCAACTTTGGAAATAAGACCCCCAAATGTTGCAGAAGGAGGGGTTGCTTATGATTTAGTGCAGGGGTCTCCAACCTTGGCGACTTTAAGCCTGGAGGACTTCAACTCCCAGAATGCCCCAGCCAGCTTTGCTGGCTGGGGCATTCTGGGAGTTGAAGTCCTCCAGGCTTAAAGTCGCCAAGGTTGGAGACCCCTAATTTAGTGTCTCCACTCCCCCTCCCATGTGCTGGACAATGTTGAAAAAGACTCTTAAATGGGGCCTCTTGCTTTCAAATCATTGCAAATAATTCAGATTTTCTGCGGCCCACCAGCAGCCAAGATTTATTACACTGCTGAAAACAAGGGTCATCTCCAGGGTGTATTGGTGACAAGGCGGGGCGGGGGGTTCCCCCAGATTTTCCACAGCCTGGGGTTGTGTTTGCCCTGCCGGAGGTCATCAAGCAGTGCCATTTGGCCAAACTCAAGGGCAGAAGATCCTTCTTCCATCTTTGCTGATCTTCCTTATCTCCCACTTCATTTCTGCTGGTCTTTGCCCCCCCCAAGCCCCTTACTTATCTCCCTCCCCCCCTCTCTCCATCCCATTTCAGTTCTTCAGGAAAGACCTTGCACAGTGACAAGACTCTGGGGGGCAGGAAAGTTCCCTATTTCAGGGACTTCACTTCTTCACAGAATTGGAAGGGACCCCCGGAGGTCTTCTAGTCCAACCCACTGCTCAGGAAGGAAACCATATACCATTTTGGACAAACACTGCCCGATCCCTTCTTGAAAACCTCCATACCTTTCCAGATAAATGGCTGTCTGGAATGACAAATACCCTTCGCACCTGCCTTTGTGTGTTTTGCTGGTGTTCCTGAAGCATTCATTAGATGGAAACTAATCGAGGAAAAAAACCAATTTAGAAATAAGGAAAAAATTTCCTGACAGTGAGAACAATTAATCAGTGGAATGGCTTTAGAATGGAATGGAATGGAATAGAATGGAATGAAATGGAATAGAATAGAATAGAATAGAATAGAATAGAATAGAATAGAATAGAATAGAATAGAATAGAATAGAATAGAATAGAATGCAGAATGGAATAGAATAGAATAGAATAGAATAGAATATGAAAGGAATAGAATTAGAATAGAATAGAATAGAATAGAATAGAATAGAATAGAATAGAATAGAATAGAATAGAATATGAAAGGAATAGAATAGAATAGAATAGAATAGAATAGAATAGAATAGTTGGAAGGGACCTTGGAGGTCTTCTAGTCCAGCCCACTGCTCATGCAGGAAACCCTACACCACTTCAGACAAATGGTTATCCAATCTCTTCTTAAAACCTCCAGTGATGGAGCACCTACAACTTCTGGAGGCAAACCATTCCGCTAATTAATTGTTCTGTTAGGAAATTTCTAGGTATAGAACTGTATAAGATATAGAATATTTTATACAGAATGATATAAAAATAGAATTCTTCTATAGAAGAGAGAATAAGATTTTGAGACTCTGGAAAGTTGACAATCAACAAAGATGGTTCGGGGACTGGAGGCTAAAACATATGAAGAATAGTTGCAGGAACTGGGCATGTCCAATTTGATGAAAAGAAGGACTAAGGGTGACATGATAGCAGTCAATCCAATATTTGAGGGGCTGCCCCAAAGAAGAGGGTGGGGGTCAACCTATTCTCCAAAGCACCTGAAGGCAGGTGAAGAAGCAATGGATGGAAACCAGTGGTGGGATTCAGCCAGTTCGCACCACTTCGGGAGAACCGGTTGTTAACTTTCTGAGAAGTTTGGTGAATTGGTTATTGGAAGAAATCATTAGGGCAGAGAACCGGTTGTTAAATTATTTGAATCCCACCACTGATGGAAACTAATTACGGAGAGAAGCAACCTGGAATTAAGGAGAAAATTCCTGACAGTGAGGACAATTAACCAGTGGAACAGCCTGCCACCAGACGTGTGAATGCTCCAACACTGGAAGTTTTAAAGAAGGGATTGGATAACCACTTGTCTGAAATGGTATAGGGTTCCTGCCTAAGCAGGGGGTTGGACTAGAAGACCTCCAAGGTCCTTTCCAACTCTGTTATTCTAAAAAGTGCAGAGAAGAGCAACAAAGATGATTAAGGGACTGGAGGCTAAAACATATGAAGAACGGTTGCAGCAACTGGTTATATCTAATCTTATGAAAAGAAGGACTAGGGGAGACATGATAGCTGTGTTCCAATATCTCAGGGGTTGCCACAAAGAAGAAGGAGTCAAACTATTCTCCAAAGCACCTGAAGGCAGGACAAGAAGCAACAGGTGGAAAGTAATGAAGGAGAGAAGCAATCTAGAACTAAGGAGAAATTTCCTGACACTGAAAACAATTAACCAGTGGAACTGGTTGCCACCAGACATTGTGGGCACTCCAACACCAGAGGATTTTAAGAAGAGATTGGAGAAGCATTTGTTGGAAAGTATACCGGGTTTCATGCTTGAGCAGCGGGTTGGACTAGAAGACCTCCAAGGTCCCTTCCAAATCTGTTATTCTATCAGAGGTTGGTTCTCTTCTTGCTCTTCTCGCTCCCACCCAGGATGAACGTTGGAATGATGGACAGCCCAGATCCTGGATTGTCCTGGAGTGAGAAGGCTAAGAATGCGCTCTGCTAAGCAAGGATTGGCACCAGTATCCTAGCTTATGTTAACCTGACTTGTTTGAAATCGGATGGAAGACGGGTGTTTTTGAACCAAAGCTGAGGGTTCACATAACCTCATCTCCACCACGTTGAACGTTCTCCAGGGTGGAGATGCAGCAAATGGCATTTCAGTAGAGCCCACCCACTCCAGCTCGGTTCAAAATCACGTGAAGTATTAGCTTAGTATTAGTGAAGTATTATAAAGCCTTAGTAAGGCCACGCCTGGATTCCTGCATCCAGTTTTGGTCCCCATAGTACAAAAAAGATGTTGGGACTTTTGGAAAAAATGCAAAGAAGAACAACTGAGAGGATTAAAGGCCTGGAGATATGAAGAACGGTTGCAGGAACTGGGTAGGTCTAGTTTAATGAGAAGAAGGACCAGGGGAGACATGATAGCAGTCTTCCAATATCTCAGGAGTTTCCACAAAGAAGAGGGAGTCAAACTATTCTCCAAAGCACATGAAGGCAGGACAAGAAGCAATGGGTGGAAACTAATCAAGGAGAGAAGCAACTTAGAACTAAGGAGAAATTTCCTGACAGTTAGAACAATTAATCAGTGGAACTACTTGCCTGCAGAAGTTGTAAATGCTCCAACACTGGAAATTTTCAAGAAAATGTTGGATAGCCATTTGTCTGAAATGGTGTAGGGTTTCCTGCCTGGGCAGGGGGTTGGACTAGAAGACCTCCAAGGTCCCTTCCAGCTCTATTCTGATCGATGGAAAATCAAGACGGACTTTAAGTTAAGCTCCTGGAGGTGCTATGCAAGGCGTTACTCAGCACAACAAACCAAGGAGTAAGCAGCTGTGAGCAGAATTATGCTGATCCAGGCCAGAATGAAGGAATTTTCTGCTGAACGAAAAATAATTCTTTGTACAGGTAACTCCTCAACGTACGACCACAATGGGACGCAAAATTTCCCACCTGCTAAACAAGGCAGCTGTTAAGTGAGCGGCGTCTGATTTTACTGCACCTCTTAAGCGAGCCCTTGCAGTTGTTAAAGTGAATCACACGATTGCTAAGCAAATCCACCTTCCTCCCATCGATTTTGCTTGTCAGATGCTGTCTCATCCCGCAACTGTCATAAATGTGAGCCACTTGCCGAGCAGACGAATTTTGATCATGTGACGATGGTGGGGTCTGCAACCGTGTGAAAAACGGCCGTAAGTCACTTTTTCCAGTGAACGGTCACTGAGTGAGTACTCCCTGTAACAGGGTTGGGAGGGACCTCAGAGGTCTTCCAGTCCAACCCCCTGCTTAAGAAGGAAACCCTATACCGTGAGTATCCAATCCTGTCCCCTTTTAAGATCACTGTAACAATTGCAGAACTGCACAGGTACTCCTCCACTTATAACTGTCCATTTACTGACCATTTGACATTACCAAGCCATTGAAAAAAAAATAGACTTATGGCCGTTTATTGGTTGCACAATCTTTTCCTTGAAAACTTCCAGGGATGCAGTTCCCACAACCTGCCCGCCCCCCTGCGCCCCGTTTTGGGTCTAGTAGGCCTCCCTGCAGCCTCCTGGGAGCAAAAATAGGCCATGGGGGGGGAGGCGCTGACCCCACCTCTCCGTGCCCCTTTTTGGGCCTAGTAGGCCTCCCTGCACTTACCTGGGAGACAAAACGCGGTGTGTGGGAACTTCTGGAAGAGGTGCGGTGGGGGGTGGGGCCAGCCAGCAATTTAACAAACGGTTCGGGCAAAGTGGTGCGAACCAGCTGAATCCAACCACTGGTGGGATTCAAGCGGTTTTCACTACTCACAACCGTTGCAACATCCCTTATGGCAGGGGTCTGCAAACTTGGCTCTTTTAAGACTTGTGGACTTCAACTCCCAGAGTTCTCTAAAAGAGCCAACTTTGCAGACCCCTGCCTTATGGTCACGTGATCGAAAGTCAGGTGCTGGAAAACTAGCAGGTATTTATGACATTTGCCGTGTCCCGGCGACCTTCTGACCAGCAAAGCCAACAATTAGTGACCGTGTCACTAAATTAACAACTGGAGTCTTCACTTAACAACATTGGCAAGCGAGGGGGTAGAATGAGGCAAGGCTTACTTAACAACTGGCTCCTTTAGCAGATAAATTTTGGGCTCATTTGTGTTTGTTAAGTCCAGCACTACCTGTATGAGGTTTTTACCTGGAGCAGGGGGCTGGACTAGAAGACCTCCGAGGTCCCTTTTCCAGCCCTAGGATTCTATGTTTTTATGTTTTAGAGCATTTTCGCGTGGAATCCGCACACCCCTTAAAGCACAGACCCAGATCTGTGGGTCTGCCCAATCTTTTAGATTGCTTTATACCGTATAAAACCAGAGACTTTTCTTGATGGGTTTAATGGAAAAAGATTTGGAAAAATTAGATATATTTTTTGGAACTTTGATGCTTTGACGGCAGCAAGATTACTTTATGCTCAAAAACGGAAGGACATTTCGGCCTTGAGAATGGACGAGGACGAAGGGCTGCAAAAATGGAATGGCGTTAGCAGAGATGGCTAAATTGACTGCTTTGATCAAGGGAGTTAATAAACCCCATAAATATATATATTTGGGGGGCGAGAGGGGTTTTGGAGGGAGGGGAAGGGGAGGAGGAGGAGGGAGGAGGAGGAAAAATTTAATTGTTGTTGTAAAACTTTTTCAATTAATATATATATATATATTTTCTACTTGGAAACCGTTTCTGGACTTTGTGCTCGAGGTAGGGGACAAAAAAATGAAACTTTGATTTTGGGCTTTACTGATCAGATAGACACGGAGTTACAGAAATGGCTAATTTAAGCTACTGTATAAAAGTCGAAAGTTGTGGTTGGTGTTATTATCGTATTCTAGGGCAGGGGCGTTGAATTCAATTTCCTTGAGGGTCACATCATGGTTGTGTTTGACCTGGGGTGGGAGCGGGGGGGGGCATGGCGAGTGTAGGTATGGCCAAGGTGGGCAGTTTGACATCACTCGTTGGGGGGCACCTGTGGTGGCCAAGTGCTAAGCAGGACTTCCCTCAGACCCTCCCTCCCTCTCATTATAATCTTCCTTCCTTCCTTCCTTCCTTCCTTCCTTCCTTCCTTCCTTCCTTCCTTCCTTCCTTCCTTCCTTCCTTCCTTCCATCCTTTTCCTTCCCTCTTCCTTCTCCTTCCTTCCTTCACCTTTCTTCTTTCTTCCTCTCTTTCCTTCTTTTTCCTTCCTTGCTCTCTTCCCTTCTTTTTCTTTGTCTTTCCTTGTCTCCTTTCCTGTCCCTTCTTGCATGCTCAAATGCAAAAGAGGAAACATTTCTCCTTTGGCTTTGTTTTAAATTTGTTTTGACAGCCCTCTGCCAGCAGAAATGGAACTCGGGTGGGGGGGCGCGCGCGTAAATTGCTTTATACTGGTCTTCCCATCCTGGGAGCACCTGTATATGTTGGATTTTGACTCTCGGAATCCCTAGTTAGTGTGAACCACGAATGGTTGGGAAAACGGCCTTAAAGGATAAGAAATCTGGGCAGCCTTCTGGAACGGGTTCCTAACTTATTTCGTTTCTTGTTCATTTTTAATAATATTTTTTTTGCTTTTACGACTACCAAGAGTCACCTGACCATGAGATGGGGCGACGTACACATTTGATAAATCTAATAGAAGTAAATAAATAAACCCTTCCAGCATATCTCTGTGGCAGTGGTGGGTTTCACATAATTTTACCACCGGTTCGCCGCGCACCGAAAACATGAGCGCACATGCGGCATTCTGCGTATACGCTTTGCTCGCGCAGGTGGCTTGGATGCAAACGCGCGGTTTAGAAAATGTGGCTAAATAGGACGGCATAGATCCAAGGTGGGTGGGTGGCCCCACCAACAGGTCACGACTACCAGTTTGCCCGAACCGGCTGAATCTACTCTGCGGAGAATGAAAAATCCCACCGCCTGCCATTGTAGAAGTCTGGTGTCACAGAGACACTGGCTATAGAGGTAATCCTCGTCTTATGACCAGAATTGAGCCCCAAATTATTGTTGCTAAGAGAGACGTTTGTGAAGTGAATTTTGCTCCATTTTACGACCTTTCTTGCCACGGTTGTTAAGCGAATGACTACTGATAAATTTCCAGTGTTGGAGCATTCACAACTTCTGCAGGCAAGTTATTCCATTTATTAATTGTTCTAACTGTCAGGAAATTTCTCCTTAGTTCTAAGTTGCTTCTCTCCTTGATGAGTTTCCACCCATTGCTTCTTGTTCTACCCTCAGGTGCTTTGGAGAAGAGCCCGACTCCCTCTTCTTTGTGGCAACCCCTGAGATATTGGAACACTGCTATCATGTCTCCCCTAAATCCTTCTCTTCATCAAACTAGACATACCCAGTTCCTGCAACCGTTCTTCATATGTTTTAGCCTCCAGTCTCCAAATCATCTTTGTTGCTCTTCTCTGCACTCTTTCTAGAGTCTCCCAAATTGACTCCCATCTTCTTTGTGGCAGCCCCTGAGATATTGGAAGACTGCTATCAGGTCCCCTCTACTCCTTCGCTTCTCTAGACTAGTCAAACCCAAATCCTGAAACAGTTCTTCATATTCTTTAGCCTCCAGTCCCCCAAATTAATTGTTCTCATTGTCAGGAAATTTCTCCTTAGTTTTAGGTTGCTTCTCTCCTTGATTAATTTCCATCCGTTGCTTCTCGTCCTGCCTTCGGGTGGTTTGGAGAACAGCCCGACTCCCTCTTCTTTGTGGCAACCCCTGAGATATTGGAACACTGCTGTCATGTCTCCCCTAGTCCTCCTTTTCATTAAACTAGACATACCCAGTTCCTGCAACCGTTCTTCATATGTTTTAGCCTCCAGTCCCCTAATCCTCTTTGTTGCTCTTCTCTGCACTCTTTCTAGAGTCTCAATATCTTTTTTACATTGTGGCGACCAAAACTGAATGCAGTATTCCAAGTGTGGCCTTACCAAGGCATTATAAAGTGGTACTAACACTTCAGGTGATCTTGATTCTATCCCTCTGTTTATGCAGCCCAGAACTGTGTTGGCTTTTGTGGCAGCTGCTGCACACGGATGGCTCATATCTAGATGGTTGTCCACTAGGACTCCAAGATCCCTCTCACAGGTACTACTATTGAGCAATTAGTAACACACTTGTTAAGTGAATCTGACTTCTCCATTGACTTTGCTTGTCAAAAAGTCACAGAAGTTGATCCCAGGACACTGCGACCGTCATAAATACAGGTGGTCCTTGACTTGCAACAGTTCATTTAGTGACCATTCGAAGTGACAACGGCCCTGAAAAAAGTGAATCGCGACCGGTTTTTCGCACTTACGACCGTTGCAGCATCCCCGGGGTCACGAGATTTACATTCGGACGCTTGACGATTGATTTATGACATCTACGATGGTGTCCATGTGACCATCTTTTGTGACGCCCTGAGAAACACGATCCGTGGGGGAAGCCAGGTTCATTTCACAACCGTGTTCGTTACTCATTTAACGATTGCAGTGATTCACTTAAGAAATGTGGGAAGAAAAGTCGTTAAATGGAGCAAAACTCACTGAATGAATTTTTTTCACTTAGCAACATGAATCCTGGGCTCAGTGGTGGCCGTAAATCGAGGACTACCTGTATGAATCAGGCACCAATTTTGATCATGGGACCAGGGGATGCTAAAACAGTTGTAAGCATGGCCATTAGTTCATTTTATGGTTCCGTTGTAACTTTGAACGGTCACTAAATCAATGGTTGTTAGTCGAGGACTACCTGCGTTTACAAAAGATGACCGAGTCTAGTGAATTTATCAGTATAACGTGCTGAAGGTCTGGTTTAACCTTTTGCTTTTCGTATATAGAATCAATGCAAACTGTTAGAAGTTGTGAATGCTCCAACACTGGAAATTTTAAAGAAAATGTTGGATAACCATCTGTCTGAAGTGGTGTAGGGTTTCCTGCCTGGGCAGGGGGTTGGACTAGAAGACCTCCAAGGTCCCTTCCAACTCTGTTATTGTTATGTTATGTGGGATTTTTATCCCGCAGTCTGCGTACGCAGAGAAACGGATCGATACAATGACCGTCTTTTGCAGGTTGTGTGAACACAACCGCAGTGTCATTTTTGGAAAGAGCTGGGCAGTTGTGTAGAAAGATGTCCAGGCATTAAACAATCTCTGCAGCAAGCTGAACAAGTGGTAAAAATCCGTCACTTTGGCTCTTTCTAGGTGTCCACAGGATACCTGGGAGCGGATGTGACTCTTCTCATCCCATCAAAACATTCTCTGTATAAATGAGTGGACTAACTTTTATTCTTGGGCATAAACCCTCCAGACGACTTGATTCCCCTCGGCTTTCCCGAACAGAAATTAGCCTCACACACAGTGCCAAGCCAAGCTTGGCTTTCCTCGTGATTCAGTGCAAACCCACGCACACCACACAAACAAGCCCGCCGTATAAGAGTTTAGTGTGATGAGTGAAGCTTGTCGTCCTGTGGCTTGCTCCCAGCGAAAGGGATCTTAAGAGAGTTCGCGTTCTCTCACAAGAGGGGCCCTATCTAGCCATTTTGCTTTTGCTCACGGGTGGCTGTAAGTAGGGGTCTTTTGCTAGCTTGGATGAAATGGCAGCCACAGGATTTAAGACAGACAGTTTTACCCATTTCCCCCCCCCTCCCCACTTCAAACGGATGTGGAGTTTAATCCCTACCTAGTCAGTTTCTCTACTCCCTTGATCGTTTGTTCTACACGTTACAAGCAAACAATGGAAACTCAAAGGAGGCACATTTTCCTAGGCCAGTATTATGATAATGGTCCATGTCCAGGCCTTGATCTACTGAAAGGTTGCATCAAGCTGGTAGCTTGACTACCGGATGGGCAGAAGTAGCAACCAGGTGGGGGCACACAGTACGCTGGAGCCTGCTCCATAGTTAGCCGCTCCAGTTTACAAAGACAGGGTTAGCATCGCTGAGGAGAGCAACCCACCACTGGAACCCACTCCGCCGATCAACCAGGACAGCAGCGTTCAAGTTTGCCAAAAGTGAACGTAGTGCAAAGCTAAACAACAACAGACTTAAGGGCTTCTTTGACCCCCCTCCCTAGGAGGAGACGGCAGGTTGCTCCACGTGAGGTATATCTCTGCCTTCTTTTTATCTTCATTCCCGGGAGCATTTTCTGAAAGATGGAGAGCAGAGCCAACGGTTCAGAAAGTCTCACGAATGTGACGGGGGGCGAGCGACACATCCACAGGCACCCTTGCACACCGCATTCAATATATTTCACAACATTCTTGGAGGTGAAGGGAATGACGCCCGAGTCCTCTTTCCGTCTTGCACAAAACATTTCTCAAAAGGTGGGCTGGCGCCAACGGGGCACGTGGAACCCCTGACTACATTTCCTGTAGCGTGTGTTGCTCCGACGTTGCGTTCCCGGGTCTCCCTCGAAAACGGTGCAGCGTCGTGTTGTGTATCTGCAGGCAGGGCGTAATCTGAGGCAAGGTTCGCTCAAAGGGTTAGCCTCGGAAGAGGCGCCGTGATAGTAGACAATCTCTGAACAAAAGTGCTGAGTGTGCTTTTTTTTTTTTCTTCCTTTCTCCTACGGTACATCAACTAGCTCTAGTAGACTGAGGATTGGGGGAAGAGAGAAATCCGAACAGTGGACGTGATGTGGAGGCTGCTGGCCTACAGTTTGCATTATAAAAGGGCAGATCTTCAGAGGAAGGGTCATTCTAACTTTATGCAAAAATACAAAGGTGATTGGGTGTGTACCCTCGTCACTAGAAACACAAGGGTAGTTTGACTAAGGACAATATCTGTACCAAAAGGGCAAGTGATGGTGATGGCGGTGTAGAACGAGCTTATAAATGTAGTGATTCACGAACCCTATGTCTGTTATTGAACTGGGCTCAGCTAGACAGTATTGGGATTCGTGTTATTCTAGCAAGCCTGCCCCCCACCCCACCCCAAATGTCCAGATCAAGATTTGGGGTTCTGCAAGACTTCCACACCAACTTAGATACCATTATACGAAGAGAATATGTGTGGCTCAGGGTTGGACTAGAGTGTCCTTGGTGGTCTTTGAGCTTGATGGTGTTCTTGCAGAAGTTTCATGACTCCAACAGGTAACATTATCAGTGTTAGAAAAGAGTGTGGGGAGAAGGAGGGGGAAGAGGAGGAGGTTTTATGACCCAACTCAGTAACATCATAAGTGGTGGAAGAGAATGGGGTTTGTGACGAGGAGGACTGTGGGGTCCTTGGTGTTCTCTGAGCTTGGTTGTTTTCTTCCGGACGTTTCATGACCCAACTCGATAACATCATCAATGCTAGAAAGAAGTGGGGTTTGTTTTATCTCTCTTAGACCCATGTTCCTCAACCTTTCTGGCTGCCCAGACTGGCAGTGGTGGCGGCGGTTGTGGTGAGAACAGGGGATGGTTTTGCGTGCATGCTCGCTGCTTTCACAAATGGAGCTTCACGTGGCTGCGCACTTGCCCACTGCTTGCGCAGCCCAGTTCACAACGAGCCACAGACTGGGTCCAGACTGCGGACCTCGGGGTAGGGATCTCGGTCTGAGATAACAAGAAATGAAAGAAAGAAGCCACCAGTTTGCAAGGACTGAAGATGGTCAGACCTCTGGAAATTTGTGAGTGGGTAGAAAAGGGGACCACCTTTGGTGGGAAGGTAATAGCGTTCCGTGCGCCTTTGGCATTGAGTCATGCCGGCCACATGAGCACGGAGACATCTTCGGACAGCGCTGGCTCTTCGGCTTTGAAACGGAGATGAGCACCGCTCCCTAGAGCCGGGAACGACTAGCACGTATGTGCGAGGGGAACCTTTACCTTTACCTTTTAGAAAAGGGGACCAGTGGAATTTGGAGAGCTACTGTCGCAAACATCTTTTCAACAAGCCCTCTGCTCCTCTCTGCAAAACAGACACAGTCCTTCTTCTACTGTAGTGTTTTTCAAAGTTGGCAACTGGAAGATGGGTGGACTTCATCTCCCAGAATTCCCCCCAGCCAGCCATGCTGCGAGACAGATTCCTGTAGGGTGAAGATGGACACAGATGGACCTGGACTTAAAGCAGGATGGGAAATGGTTTAGGGAAGGTGAGGTAGACTCAGGGCTGGTTAGAGGATGAAACTTGGAAAAAAGCAGGAAAGAGAGAAGAGGGAGGCCGGGACAATGGAGCAAAGTTTTCTGCATCACTCAAAAAACATTCAGATGTTAAGAGGAGGGAGAAGTGAGCCAGCCAATCGTGGAGGAAACGCGACACACGTTTCCTAGAGCAAAACTGAGTTTTCAACAGCAGCAGCCCCTGAAAGGAGATGGTTTCTCAGCAAGGAGAAGACGGTTTTTATCCTGTCCACGCTGCACCAGGGTCACCACAGCGATGGCTTCTTCTCCCAAGCTATTTGCATAAATCAAGATCCAGCACATCGGGATGCCGGCTAAGTCGCCCGCCTGTGCGCTAAATGAAGCAGGTAACAGGGAAAGAGAAATTCAAGTGTCCGTACGGGATTTACAATCATGGGTCCCCTAAACCCTGCTGGCTCTGAGGGCAACAAAGCAGATGTGCGAGCACACGACAGAGCTGGCTGGGCAGGGAAGGAGGAAGAAGTTATGGCTGAGAGCAGGTGCTGTTTATGTTGGTGACCGACCGGCAGCTGATCTTTCGGATCGAGTGTAGGGCGACGGTGCAGCAACCTCGCAGCAGAGAGCTGATGTTGTAAATGGGCTGCCCCTGCCTCCGCTGCGAACGGCACAGCCAGGCGACTGTAGGCACAGCTGGCACGACCACCGCCAAGAGATCCACGAGGAAGTGGCGGCTCCAGTAAGTTTTGGGCTCAGCTGAGGCTGCTGCCCCTGCGGTGTCTTCTCCCGGCTCGGTTGCCTCATCTTCAGGGGTGCAGACGATGCTCACGGAAGGGCTGGCGCTGCATGGCTGATGCACAGCTGGGTTTTGCGAAGCCGGTTGGCCATCGGGCTTCTCGGTGGGTTCTCCGCCACTGACCACAACAGCTGAGAAGGGTTCGGGGGCCGTCCTGTCTGTGGGGTTCGAGCAGTTGGGGACGCCACTCTCTGAGCTGGTAGGCTCGGCCACCTCCTCTATCTCAGAGGGCCACTCCGAGGTGGGGCTGGCGAGGCTACCCGCTTGAGACTTCATGACTTTCTCCAGGATGGTGTCAAGATCTGGCTGGTAATGTCCAAAGTCTGTCTGAATGGCTTGTTCCTGCATGCAGGTAGCTTGTACGGCGGCTTCCACGCTCTTCTGAGATCCCATCAGCTTCTCGTACGTGGAGCTGGTGGGCATCTGGGACCCCAAGGTGTAGGAGGTGTGCAGGGACGAGGCGTCGTCGGGGCCACACTCCACTCCTGAGGACAGGAGGCTGCTGTGGTCCAGCAAATCTGTCCGGCTCAAGGAGTTCTCTGCAGCCACGAAGCCACTATCAGCTCCGTCGTCCACCGAGATGGTTTGAGAGCCGCCGATGTTCCTGTCCGTCGCTCCCTGGTCACTCAACTTGGTGTACGTGGAACTGCGGGTGAGCGAGCGTGCGGGGGACCCTCCGGCTGACTCGGCGTGCCCTTCCTCTTTGACCGTCCCGTTCTGCGCAACCTCCATGCTGTGCAGCAGCGTTTCCAGCTTCTTGTTCTGAATGTTGATGTCCACAAAGTACTTCTGGAGGCCTTTGTCTTTCTCGATCAGGTTATTCTTGACGGTGTCGATGACCTGCTTGAGCTGCTTAATCTCCTTCCGGGCTTCTTTGAGGGCCAGCTGAGCTTCCACTCGATGACATTCCTCCTCAATCCAGTCTTCTTGCATCCTTGAGAGTTGGGTCTTCAGGTCTTCAATCTCGCCATCCCTGCAGTGGACAGAGAAGCAGATGGTCATGGGCTGATTACAGTGTAAGGTTCCGTACTGGACACTAAAGCATATTATTTTAAGGTTGGGTTAAATTCTACATATAGGACAGCGCTGATGTCTTTGTTTTTTTTCTGTGCACTTGAATAGAGCTTTCGGTAGGCAGAGGATAATATTTCAGAGGCCCTATTTGATACACAAGTAGTCCTTGACTTACAACTACAGGGCATCAACTGGCAAAGCATTGCTGGCCTGCTCTGGAGTTGCCATAGGCAGCGGGGGGGATGGGGAAATGAACTTTGCAGCCGCAGTGAGGCAGCACCGTCAGTCAAAAGAAAAGCACATTCCAGCCGTATCTCTGTCAAGGCCATCTATGCGGTTACCCACAGCGGCTGGAGGGGAGTGATCTCTACAAACCGCGAAATTGCTTCGTTGGAGAATGTGACTGATGACAGACCTTGTGGGGAGGAGGGAAACAGTCAGAGCCGGAACGTAAATTAAGTGGGGTCAGAGTTGGCTTCACTTCGAACGTGCTGACATGAAGCTCCTAATAAATAATTGGATTTCTTTTGATTCGTGGCTCAAGAGGCTCATGATTCCCTGTGGGAATCCTGACACAGGGATTAAAAACAGGCAAATGAAAACAATATCCTAATAAAGGAACAGCCAAATAGAAAACCATATCCCCATCAACACCGGCAGGGAAAGCTACTATATATAAACAGGAAGCAAACTCCTTACTCACAATGATGATGTTCCCTAGCTGGGTCATGAAACGTCTCCAAGAAAACAACCAAGCTCATAAAGAACCAAACACCCACAGTCATCGTTGTATTCCTCTCCTATTCCCCCACTCTTCAAACCCTATCCCCAGCTAGCCCTGATGAGCAAACTCCACACTTACTCCCACTGATGAGGTTACCTAGTTGGGTCATGAAATGTCTCCAAGAAAACCACCAAGCTCAGAGAGCACCAAGGACCGCGTAGTCCCCTTCCTCCTCCTCCTCCTCCCAAACCCCACCCCCTTCTAGCATTGATGATGCTATATAGATGTCGTGTCCCACTCCTCCGCTGACGGCCGGGTCAGGGAAATCCGAATCAGGTGTGCCTCTGCAGCTCTGCCAAAGTCCTAGCAAAGTCCTCAGGGCAGGCAGGAGACCAGAAAGTGACTTCAGCAAGATATGTTTAGACTTTGCCTGACTCAGAGAATGCCAGAAAGCAGATCCTTTATATAGGCCATGGGGTGTGGCTCCATGACTCAGCACATATCCCGGCCTGCCCCTCCCTTCCTTCTGTTGCCGCCGCCTATCAATTCTCCTGAAGCGAGGGTCACTCCAGTCGGCAGCTGTTGGTAATTGACCTTCCTCAGGCTCACATGCTGTGGAGGAGGGGGAGGGGTTTAGTTGCTCCGTTTGCCTGGGCATGGAGCCAGAGCTGGGGGCTGGAGATACTTGCTCTTCTTCAGCCTGTCTGGGCATGGAGCCAGGGCTGGGGCCGGGAGGCATGCTAGGACATTCTTCAGCGTTCGGAAGCAGATAAGAAGGCTGTGGTGGTGAGATCGGACGAGACACAACAATAGTTGGGTCATGAAACGTCTGCAAGAAAACCACCAAGCTCAGAGAGACAGCAATAACGTCTCAGAGAACCACGACTGACACAAGATGTCTGCTGAATTAGGCACGGAGGAAACCCCCCCCCCCGTCCAACATTTCTCTGCCCCGGATGCTCACCTGTCCTGCAGCCTCTCGTGGGTGTCCCTCAGCCTGGCCCTCAGGTGCCGGATACAGACCTCTTTCTGCTGGAGAGGGGTAAGATATTGCTCAGGAGTTGGCGGCTTAATCCCATGGTTGTCACTACACAGGAGGTACTTCACGGGGCGCCTGAAAAGAGAGGAAGACATAATTAACCACCTCCCTTCCTTCCTTCCTTTTTTTCACTTCTTTCCTTCCTTCTTTTTTCATCTCTCTTTCATCTCTCTCTCTCTCTCCCTTCCTTCCTCTCTTTTTTTCCCTCCCTCCCTTCTTTCTCCCCTCCCACTTTTCTTTCTTTCTTTCTTTCTTTCTTTCTTTCTTTCTTTCTTTCTTTCTTTCTTTCTTTCTTTCTTTCTTTCTTTCTTTCTTTTTCTCTTTTTTCTCTTTCTCTCTTCCCCTTCCTTCCTTCCTTTCCCTCCCTCTCTCCCTTATTTCCTCCTTCTCCCACTTCTTCCCTCCCACTCTTCCTCCCTTCCTTTTTCATTTCCTTCTTTTTCATCTCTCTCTCATCTCTCTCTCTCTCTCCTTCCTTCCTCTCTTTTTCCCTCCTCCCTTCTTTCTCCCCTCCCACTTTTCTTTCTTTCTTTCTTTCTTTCTTTCTTTCTTTCTTTCTTTCTTTCTTTCTTTCTTTCTTTCTTTCTTTCTTTCTTTCTTTCTTTTTCTCTTTTTTCTCTTTCTCTCTTCCCCTTCCTTCCTTTCCCTCCCTCTCTCCCTTATTTCCTCCTTCTCCCACTTCTTCCCTCCCACTCTTCCTCCCTTCCTTCTTTCTCTTTCTTCTTTCTTCTTTCTTTGCCTCTTTCTTTTTTCTCTTTCTCTGCCCCTTCCTTCTTCTCTCCCTCCCTCCCTTTTCTTTCTATTTCCTCTCTCCTTCCTTCCTCCCGCTCCCTTCTTCTTCCCCTTCTTCCCTTCTTATTTATTTATTTATTTATTTTATTTTATTTTTTTTATTTTATTAGATTTTTATACCGCCCTTCTCCCGAAGCCAAATAATAAAAACCCCACAATATACACATTAAAACAAAACTTAAAACGTCTTCCCACCTCTCCTCCCTTCCTATCCCCTCCCTTCTTCCTTCCCCTTCCTTCCTGTTTCCCATCTCTTCTTCCTTCTTTCCTCCCTTCCTCCCATCTCTCCTTCCTTCCTTCCTTCCTTCCTTCCTTCCTTCCTTCCTTCCTTCCTTCCTTCCTTCCTTCCTTCCTTCCTTCCTTCCTTCCGTTTGTCCGTCCGTTCTTTTTCCCATCTCTCCTCCCTCCCTGCCTGCCTGCCTTCCTTCCTTCCCATTTATTTATTTTTTATTTATTTTATTTATTTGTCACAATATCATACAGGAGCATAAGTATGAAGCAACAGTAGGACAGGAACGGTAGGCACGTTTGTGCTCTTATGCACGCCCCTTATAATTTGAATCCCAGGAATGTCTGCGAGGAGGTTTGTCCACTTTTGCACATGTCTTCACACAACTGGGTGACCCTGCTGTCCCTCCCTCCAGCCAACTGCATCACTCCTAGTGCCAAACTCAGGTGTGCCCTATGCTTAAGCTCTGCTCAGTTCTAAAGATGCCCTGAGTCCCTCTAGGTTTTCCAAGAGATGGGAAAAGCCTCCATCCTGGTCTCCTCCTTGCTCTAGTCTAGAGTGATTGATGAAGCAACAGACAGGAGACGGAGGACATGGAATGAACAATGGGGTTGGAGAAGACTGGACGGACATTGAAAAGGAAGGCAGGCCTTTATCCTCACGACACATAAGACGCATGTCTAGGTAGGGACTAGCCCAGGGGTGAAATCCAGCAGGTTCTGACAGGTTCTTGAGAACCGGTAGCAGAAATTTTGAGCAGTTCGGAGAACCGGCAAATGCCACCTCTGCCATGTCCCAGGAGTGGGGAGGGAATGGGGATTTTGCAATATCCTTCCCCCTGGACTGGGGTGGGAATGGGGATTTTGCAGTATCCTTCCCCCTGGAGTGGGGAGGGAATGGGGATTTTGCAATATCCTTCCCCCCTGGAATGGGGAGGGAATGGAGATTTTGCAATATCCTTCCCCTGGAGTGGGGAGGGAATGGAGATTTTGCAATATCCTTCCCCCTGGAGTGGGGTGGGAATGGGGATTTTGCAGTATCATTCCCCCTGGAGTGGGGAGGGAATGGGGATTTTGCAATATCTTTCCCCCAGGAGTGGGGAGGGAATGGGGATTTTGCAGTATCCTTCCCCTGGAGTGAGGAGGGAATGGAGATTTTGCAATATCCTTCCCCTGGAGTGCAGAGGGAATGGAGATTGTGCAGTATCCTTCCCCCTGGAGTGGGGAGGGAATGTGGATTTTGCAGTATCCTTCCCCTGGAGTGGGGAGGGAATGTGGATTTTGCAGTATCCTTCCCCTGGAGTGGGGAGGGAATGTGGATTTTGCAGTATCCTTCCCCTGGAGTGGGGAGGGAATGGGGATTTTGCAGTATCCTTCCCCTGGAGTGGGGAGGGAATGGAGATTTTGCAATATCCTTCCCCTGCCATGCCCACCAAGCCACGCCCACAGAACTGGTAGTAAAAAAAATGGAATTCCACCACTGGTCTAGCCAGACTCCGAATTTAATTGCCTCTCCCCCAAATTCATGGCCAAACTCCTGAACCCGCCTTCTCACCGCGAAGTGAGGTGGATCTCAACAAGGAGTGAGCTGCCTCTGTGGTGGCCTCCCGTCCATGCTAACTTTATTTCTGCACCCAGTGAAGGCCGTTCAATCTTTCCAGGGTTTTCAATGGATTTTTTTTATTGCTTTTGTATTGTTATTACAGGAAGTTCTCAACTTATGGCAGTTCATTTAATGACTGTTCAAAGTTGCAGCTGCACTGAAAAATGTAGCTCATGACTGTTTTTTACACTTACGACCGTTGCAACATCCCCAAGATCACGTGATCCAAATTCAGATGTTTGGCAACTGTCTCGTATTTATGACAGTTGCAGTGTCCCGGGGTCACGTGATCCCCTTTTGTGACCGGCTGACAAGCAAAGTCAATGGGGGAGACCGATCTGCTTAACAACTGTGTGGCTAACTTAACCACTGCAGTGATTCGTTTAACAACCATGTGACTAGAAAGATGGCAAAATTGACTTAACAGGTGTCTCAGTTAGCAACAGAAATTTTGGGCTCAACGTACATGAAGAGGATCAGAAGGTTATCAAAATAGAAAATGAACTGCAAGATAGATAGATAGACAGATAGATATAGTTAGATATGATAGGTAGGTAGATAGATGGATAGAGAGAAGATGGTTAGAGAATGATATAGATAGATAGATAGATAGATATGATAGGTAGGTAGGTAGGTAGATAGATAGATAGATAATAGAAGATGGATAGATGAAAGATATGATAGCTAGCTAGGTAGCTAGCTAGATATGATAGATGTAGAGATAGATAGATAGATAGATAGATAGATAGATAGATAGATAGATAGATAGATAGATAGATAGATAGTTGATAAATAGATAGATAATGAGATAGATAGATAGATAGATAGATAGATAGATAGATAGATAGATAGATAGATAGATATAGTTAGATATGATAGGTAGGTAAGTAGATAGATAGATGGATAGATAATAGAAGATGGATAGATAATGATATAGATAGATAGATACATAGATAGATAGATAGATAGATAGATAGATAGATAGATAGATAGATACATAGATAGATAGATAGATAGATAGATAGTAGGTAGGTAGATAGATAGATAGATAAATAGATAGATAAATAGATAGATAGATAATAGAAGATGGATAGATGATAGATATGATAGCTAGCTAGCTAGCTAGATATGATAGATGTAGAGATAAATAGATAGATAGTTGATAAATAGATAGATAATGATATAGATAGATAGATGATAGATAGATGATAGATAGATAGATAGATAGATAGATAGATAGATAGATAGATAGATAGATAGATAGATAGATAGATACATATAGTTAGATATGATAGGTAGGTAGGTAAGTAGATAGATGGATAGATAATAGAAGATGGATAGATAATGATATAGATAGATAGATATGATAGGTATATAGATGATAGATAGATAATAGATGATAGATATGATAGCTAGCTAGATATGATAGATGTAGAGATAGATAGATGATAAATAGATAGATAATGAGATAGATAGACAGACAGACAGACAGACAGACAGACAGATGTATAGATAGATATGATAGGTAGGTAGGTAGATAGATAATAGAAGTTGGATAGATAATGATATAGATAGATAGATGATAGATAGATAGATAGATAGATAGATAGATAGATAGATAGATAGATAGATAGATAGATATGATACATAGGTAGATAGATAATAGAAGACGGATAGATGATAGATATGATAGCTAGCTAGCTAGCTAGCTAGATATGATAGATGATAGACAGAGACAGAGACAGACACAGAGAAAGAGACAGAGAGAAACATTGAGAGACAGAGAGATAGATAAGAGAGAAATGAGACAGAGATAGATAACAATAGCACTTAAATATCGCTTCATAGTGCTTTGCAGCCCACTAAGCGGTTTACAGAATCAGCATCTTGTACCCAACAATCTGGGTCCTCAGTTTACTGACCTTGGAAGGAGGGAAGGCTGAGTCAGCTTGAACCAGTGAAAATTGAACTGCAGGCAGTGGGCAGAGTCAGCATTGCCGTATGTAGCATTGCAAACTGAAGCAAAACTGGGGCAGCATGGGGTTTAAAAATCAGGAAAAATACACGCCATCGGCCCCTGGACCGGGCAGATTGGCCCTTCGGCCTGGGCCTGCATTGCTCAGCGGCGCCCCCTGGGGTTACCTTGGCGTGGGACTGCTGTCGCTGCCCTTACAGGAGCCGGAGTTGCTGCTGCTGCTGAGCGAAGAGGTGCCGTAGGTGTCACGCATACTGACGGGCGGGGAGGGGCGCCTGGAGGCAGGAAGAAGAGGCTGTTTCTCAGTCGGAGTGACTGGGGCCGTTGCAGACTTAAAGAGGGAGGCTGAGCCACTCCTTCCGTAAAACTCACGGCTTCCACAACCCGAGGGAACACAAATGCACAAGACAGGAGAAGAGAATCAAGGTAAAAAGCAGGACCATACAAACAGGAGAGGAAAAAGGGGGAGATCACAATGGGAAGGAGGCAAAAGCGTATCTACATGTAGCAACAAGCAGGACCAAGGGGTGCATATGGGGGTGGAATCGGGGGGTCTATAAGATCCCTTCCCCCTTCTTGCCCTCCTTAACTCAGTTCTCCCCAAATTGGGCATCTTCAGATATGTAGACTGATTCCCAGAACTCTCAGCGATGGCCATGCATGCTAGGAAATTCTTAAAATTAAGTTATCACATACAGAAAAAAGAAAATCAAATTACCAATAATGAAGTTATCACTTATTGAAAGAAAGAAAATCAAAGTACCAATAATGAAGTTATCACACATGGAAGAAAGAAAATCAAAGTACCAATAATGAAATTATTACATATGGAAGAAAGAAAATCAAAGTACCAATAATGAAGTTATCACTTATTGGAAGAAAGAAAATCAAAGTTCCAATAATGAAGTTGTCACACATGGAAGAAAGAAAATCAAAGTCTTTTCCGGTTAAGCAATGTTACGCAAAACGCAAAAAAGAGGATGAGAAAATTAAAGGTAGAAAATAAGGAAGAACAGGAAATCTAACTCTACCATTTGACACAAACCATGTTCTTTGTCCTTGCCAATCATGTCCATCTATCACAGTGTTTTCAATTCTGGCAACTTTAAGATGGTTCGACTTCAGTCTTAAAGAAGCCAAGTTGAGAAACACTGGCTTAAATCTACTTTGCTGTACCCCTGAATCTGTTTCTCACCTTCTATGAGAAACTTTAAAATGATCAGTATAACTTCCATGAACTGTTCAACCTTAATAATTTAGAATAGAACAACAGAGTCGGAAGGGACCTTGCAGGTCATCTAGTCCAACCCCCCGCCCAAGCAGGAGACCCTCCACCATTTCGGACCGATGGCAGTCCAGTCTCTTCTTGAAAGCTTCCAGTGATGAAGCTCCCACAACTTCTTAAGGCAACTTCTGTTCCATGGGTTGTGCTATTGGTTGATTGTTGATAATAATAATAATAAGTATTAAAAGTTCCAGTTCTGAACTGGACAAAATCTCTGGAATAGCATGGCCATTTTGCTACTTAAACAGAAACCTTTTAAGCCATATATTAGTCCAAATTTTATTATTGTGTAAGGTCAACGATCTTGAATTCTAAGCTTCATTTTTTATTGTTGGCTCATAGTGTGTTATAGAAACACAGCTACCCAATTGTTCCGCTCTTTCAAAGAGAGTGCTACACAAATATATTTTATAGGTAAAGGTAAAGGTTCCCCTCGCACATACGTGCTAGTCGTTGCCGACTTTAGGAGGCAGTGCTCATCTCCGTTTCAAAGTCGAAGAGCCAGCGCTGTCTGAAGACGTCTCCGTGGTCATGTGGCTGGCTCACTTAATGCCAAAGATGCATGGAACGCTGTTCCCTTCCCACCAAAGGTGGTCCCTATTTTTTCTACTTGCATTTTTACGTGCTTTCGAAACTGCTAGGGTGGCAGAAGCTGGGACAAGTAATGGGAGCTCACCCTGTTACGCGGCAGCACTAGGGATTCGAACCGCTGAGCTGCTGACCTTCCGATCGACAAGCTCAACATCCTAGCCCCTGAGCCACCCTATTTATTTTATACACAATATATATTAACCCAAAACGGTGTGGCTGTAGTGTCATTGTTTATCCTTTTTTGTTCTTTACTTCCCCCTTTGATTGGTGTGACAAATTCCTTGTGTGTCTAATCACAATTAAATAAAATATTGAATTCAATTCCATTTTAAATCCATCTGTTTAAATGATGGAGGCAGTCTTTTTTAGCAAGGGTGACTAAATCCTCTATTTTACAAATTTCCAAAGTATCCCTGGCAAAGAGGTGTTTGGCAAACAAGCAAGCAAACATCACTTCACTGGCAAACAACCATTTGGGGTAACCATCTTTCCTGAATGTCCAGGAATCTGCCTTTGTTTTCCACAGAACTAAATTGGAACAAGGGATTCAGGTATGCAGAAGGGCAGGCAATTTTCCCCTACAGCAACCCTGTGAGGTGGGCTGGGCTGAAAGAGACATACTGGCCCAAAGTCACCAGCTGGGTGACTTTGGGCCCGTATGTCTCTTTCAGCCCAGCCCACCTCACAGGGTTGCTGTAGGGGAAAATAGGAGGAGGGAGAAGTATTATGTATGTTCACTACCTTCGGTTATTGATAAAAAATAATAAAGGCAGGTTAAATAGTTAAGTAAATAAATAAAATAAAAACGATGAAATAAAAGAAATAAACAAAATAAAATAAAATAATAAAACAAAACAAAATTAAATCATATTCACCTTCGGGATCCCGTCGAGGGTCTTCGGCTTCCTGGCAAGGACATAGCAATCAAAGCCCAGAGTTTGGCCGTGAAGCCAAGGCCAGCTGGGATGGGAGGGGAAGGAAATGAAAAGAAGAGAGAAAGCGGGTGAGAATTAAGACCAGGAAGCTGGGAAATCTAGCAGTTGAGTTCTGGGTTCAAATCCAATCCAATCCTTCCTCCTTCTTTTCATTCCTCCCCCTCTTCTTCTCTCTTTTCATTCCTTCCTTCACTTTCCCTCTCTTCCTTACTTCCTTTCTCCTACCTTCCCTCCCTCTTTTCATTCCTCCGCCCCCTTCTTCTCTCTTTTCATTCCTTCCTTCATTTTCCCTCTCTTCCTTACTTCCTTTCTCCTACCTTCCCTCCCTCTTTTCATTCCTTCCTTTCTTCTCTGCCTCTTGTCCCTTCCTTCCTTCCTTTCCTCCTCCCTCCCTCTTCCTTTCTTCCTTTCTTCCTCCCTCCCTTCCTCCCTCTTTTCATTCCTCCTTCCCTTCTTCTCTCTTTTCATTCCTTCCTTCACTTTTCCTCTCTTCCTTCCTTCTTTTCTCCCACCTTCCCTCCCTCTCTTTTCCTTCCTTCCTTCCTTCCTTCCTTCCTTCCTTCCTTCCTCCTTCCTTCCTTCCTTCCTTCCTTCCTTCTTCTCTCTTTTCATTCCTTCACTTTCCCTCTTCCTTCCTTTCTCCCACCTTCCCTCCCTCTCTTTTCATTCCTTCCTTCCCTCTCTGTCTCTTGTCCCTCCCTCCCTCCCTCCCTCCCTTCCCTTCCCTTCCCTTCCCTTCCCTACTTTCTTTTCTTTCTTCTTTTTCACCTGATATTCCTCTCCCATTAAATCAGATATTGCAGTAAAGAGGCGACTTGTAAAATATCCGCCATAGATTGTGTATAGATTGCATGCTTTTATAAGATCACTTTTTTAAAAAACCTAGGCTGCAGCTTATTCCAATTAGCTCTGAATGCAGATGGTGGGAACCTGATGAGCATAACCTGTTTCAAAGCATTTTATAACGTACCGGTAGTCCTTGACTTACAACACTTCGTTTACTGACCTTTCGAAGTTACAACGCCACTGAAAGAAAAGGAACTTATGACCATTTTTCCCACTTACGACCGTTCCCCATCCCCATGATCAAAATCCAGGCATTTGGCAACTGATACATATTTATGACGGTCACAATATCCTGGGATCATGCAATCCTTCCTCTGGTGGCTCAGACTGCTAAGACAGTCTGTTATTAACAGCAGCTGCTTGCAATTACTGCAGGTTCTAGTCCCACCAGGCCCAAGGTTGACTCAGCCTTCCATCCTTTATAAGGTAGGTAAAATGAGGACCCAGATTGTTGGGGGCAATAAGTTGACTTTGTATATAATATACAAATGGATGAAGACTATTGCTTAACACTGTGTAAGCCGCCCTGAGTCTTCGGAGAAGGGCGGGATATAAATGCAAATAAAAAAAAATATCCCCTTTTGCAACTTTCTGATAAGCAAAGTCAATGGGAGGGAAGCCACATTTTTTTTTTAAATTTACATTTATATCCCGCCCTTTTCCGAAGACTCAGGGCGGCTTACAGTGTGTAAGGCAATAGTCTCATTCTATTTGTATATTTACAAAGTCAACTTATTGCCCCCCCAACAATCTGGGTCCTCATTTTACCTACCTTATAAAGGATGGAAGGCTGAGTCAACCTTGGGCCGGGCTTGAACCTGCAGTAATTGCAGGCTGCTGTGTTCTAATAACAGGCTTCTTACAGCCTGAGCTACCACGGCCCTTACATTCACTTAACAACGGTGTTACTAACTTAACTAAGGTGACCAATCGTCCTCCTTTAGGGAAGACAGTCCTTCTTTTGTAAGTTCTCTCCTCTCTCGAAAAGTGTCCTCCTACATATCCGATAGTTGAAGACTAATCTGTTACTCTCCATATTTGATCGATGCCCAGCCGATCCGTTGCGTGTGATGTGACGTATTTGTATTTGACATGATGATTCGTCAAGGCTCGGTACAGTGCAGTGAGACGCGATTGTGAGACGCATGCGCTCCGCACAGGAGAATTGCTTTGAGAGAGTGCGCCGTGCGCAAGTGGCTTTGTTTACTTCTTACCGAAACACAACATGCATTAGACTCACTTCTTTCTCAGTGAATATTCAATCATACACAGGTGAGCACAATAATTCATGTTTTATTAATTCATTATCTAGTTCAGGGGTCTCCAACCTTGGTCCCTTTAAGACTTGTGGACTTCAACTCCCAGAGTTCCTTTTAAACAACAACCCAACTCTGGGAGTTGAAGTCCACAAGTCTTAAAGGGACCCAGGTTGGAGACCCCTGCTTTAAGCCGTAAGATGATAGATTGATAAGGTTAAGCGACCCAAACTGCACAGGAACTCAAAGATCTGGGTTGTTGTTTCTCAACGGTGGCACCTTTAAAAGGGACGGATTTCAGCTCCCAGAATACATTATTTACAAGTTTATTCGCTTATGTTATTGTTTCAGTTTTAATAATTAATTTTATTTATCCATAATGAACGTGCTTGCGTCGTTTGTGTAGCTCTGTATTTTATTTTTTATTTTAAATTTCATTTAGGGATGGAAAAATCAAAAAAGAGGAAATGCTATTTCAACGATAAATTGAATAAGGAATTTCCATTCCTCATATCAAAGAAGGATAACATTCTTTTCTGCAATATTTGCAGCAGAGAATTTTGCATTGCAGTTGGGGGCAGAGCAGTTATTACGAAATACTTGACCACCAAGAACCATAAGCAATCATCAGATGCATCTGCTTCCAGTTGTAAAGTAACAAGTTTTTTTAAAACTTCAAATTATTCTGAACATGAAAAACAGCTGCAATGGAGGGAATATTTGCATTTCATACCATAATTCACAACCACAGTTTTCATAGTATGGATTGTACAACTAAATTATGGAAAAAGTTTCACGATGCTAAATTTTCATGCGCCCAGGACAAAATGCGAAGGCTATTATTATAGTGTATTCTGTATTGTTGCAATGAATAAAATGTTTCTTTTATTTACAATATTTTTTTCCTTCTATTTATTTGTGTCCTCCTTCTCATTGTAAAAAAGTTGGTCACCTTACTTAACAATCCAAATGATTCACTAAACAACTGTGTCAAGAAAAGATCATGAAATGGGCAAAAGTTACTTAACTGTTTCGCTTAGCAACAGAATTTTAGGGCTGTGATTGCCAAACAGCTAATTGTCACGTGCAAAGCAGGTCTCAAATTGAAAATTGTGTCCCCCAGCAATTCCTCATCGAACTGCAGCGGAATATTTAAGTGTGCTGAAGGGTCTGGTCCCGGGCCCAGATTTTATTGATGGCACAGATAAAAAGGTTTGGTGGATGCTGATCAAATCTGTGGATGACACAAATTAAGTGGGCTGCTGAATGAGTCTATAAGACAACAACAAACTGCCTTGATACTAAGGCCACACTTGGAATACTGCGGCCAGTTTTGGTTGCCACGATGTAAAGAAGACGTTGAGACTCTAGAAAAAGTGCAGAGAAGAGCAATGAAGACGATTAGGAGACCGAAGGCTAAAACATATGAAGAACAGTTGCAGGAACTGGGTATGTCTAGTTTAATGAAAAGAAGGACTAGGGAAGACATGATAGCAGTCTTCCAATATTTGAGGGGCTGCCACAAAGAAGAGGGAGTCAAGCTATTCTCCAAAGCACCTGAAGGCAGGACAAGAAGCAATGGATGGAAACTAATCCAGGTGAGAAGCAACTTAGAACTAAGGAGAAATTTCCTGACTGTGGGAACAATTAATCAGTGGAACAACTTGCCTCTAGAAATTGTGGTTGCTCCAACACTGGACGTTTTCAAGAAGAGATTGGACAACTATTTGTCTGAAATGATGTAGGGTTTTGTGTTTAAGCTGGGGGTTGGACTAGAAGACCTCCAAGGTCCCTTCCAGCTCTGTTATTCTATTCCAGGGGTCTCCAATCCTGACAACTTTAAACCTGGTGGACTTCAACTCCCAGAATTCCCCAGCCAGCAAAGCTGGCTGGGGTATTCTGGGAGTTGAAGTCCTCCAGGCTTAAAGTTGCCAAGGTTGGAGACCCCTGTTCTATTCTATTTTAAACTCCAGAACCATCTCACAGACCAAGGAGACGAACTGAAAATAAGAGGATAACATTTAACATGGCAAACTGCAGAATTACATGCACTCCTTGACATACGGTCAATTTCTCGTTAATGACTATTCAAAATGACAAAGGCCCCTGGAAAAAGTGGTTTATGGCCATTTCTCACATTTACGACCGTTGCACCATCCCCACATTCACGTGATCAAAATTCAGACACTTGGCAACCGACTCGTATTTATGACGGTTGTGGTCAGCGGAAGGGTTTTCAATATCTTTACCACCAGTTTGCTGCACACTTGCATTGTTCGTGTGTGCGCCTTCCGCACATGTGTTCGGCCTTCCACCCGTGCGCTGTGCTTGATCGTGCGCCTTCTGCCCATGCGCCAGGCCTCAAAAACGTGCCTCAATAGGACGTCATAGAACCAGGGCGGGTGGCAGGCCCACCCGCTATCTTTGCTACCGGTTTGCCTGAACCGGTACGAACCGGCTAAACACCATCTCTGGTTGTGGTCACGCGGGAGGTCACGCGATCCTCGTTTGGCGAACCTCCGATGGGCAAAGTCTATGAGGAAGCTAGGTTCATTTAACAACCGTGGGACAGACTTAATCAGTGCAGCGATTCGTTTAACAACGGCGGCAAGAAAGATTGCAGAACTCACAAAACTTAGCAACTCTCTCACTTAGTGACAGAAATTTGCCTGCAATTCCTTTCCCAGCAATTTTCTTTTTCCTCCAAGATGTCAGATTTTGTCCCCTGGTCCTCGCTGCGGAGAGAAATGTCCTTAAGTTTAGAACCACGCGAGAAAACCGTCCACGAGTCTCTTTCTTCAGGTTGTCAGCCTGTTCCTAGTTTTCTCCTCTGCACAAAAGGAATTTAAAAGCGGTGGGGGTTTTGCAGCTGAGCGCAGAGCCGGCTGCCTGTCTGAATAAAAGCTCCCAAGGCGATGTACTGCTTCCCCAAGACACGAAGCTGGAAGGGGGGTGAGTGGAGGGGAAGCAATGCGCCAAGATTAGTCATCAGCCGGCTTGCTTGCATGCTGTGAGTTAAAAGGAGGCAGTGATGCCTAAAGATTGCAGGAGAGAAGGAGGGAGAATGGTGTGACTCGTCCTCCCTCCTCTCCTCAGCCGGGCCCCTCCCGCCTCCAACCGGGCCTTTTATTAGACTCCGAGTCTGATAATGAAGATGAACGGCCTATCATGACTCCAGCCCCCGGCCCTGGCCCCATCCCCGGAGAGGATTCAAGGAGTGAAAGGAGAAGCCCAATAAATCTCACTCATACGGCGTGTGTTCCTTTGGCTCAGCCTTCAGAGCAGGAAGCCAGCCAGGTGGTGGAATTACCCGGGCCTACTCCCTCTGACCCCTCCCTTTCCCAGACACTGACAGCAGATCCAGCTGAAGACAATTCAGGGTGGGTGGACCCTCGCTTCCAGAGATCTGAGAGGCGACGCCAGCAGAAGGAAGGGTGGGGCAGGCCTGGATAAATGCTGAGTCACAGAGCCACACCCCACAGCCTATATAAAGGACCTGCTTTTGGCATTCCAACCTTGAGTCAAGCAAAGTCTTAGCTAGTTTGCTGATATCGGACCCTATCGCCGAAATCACAACTTGGACTCCTGCCTGCCCTGATAAACCTCGAAGGAACTTGGCAAGCTGCAGAGGCTTCGTTGCCAAGTTTGTTACGGACTTCCTTGACTCGTTCGTCGGAGTGGGGGGTGGGACACGACAGAGAAGGAGAGAGTGGAACGATTAGCAGATTAACAAAGTTGGAAGGGACCTTGAAGGTCTTCTAGTCTAACCCGCTCCCCCAGCTCAAGGAGAAAACCTTATACTACTTCAGACAAATGAATTATATTATAATTATAAGTACAATATATATTTATAATTTTTTAAAAAATATATAATAAATGTACTTATTTATATATTATATAAATAATATATAACAAATTTATACCTAAATAAATTTATTATATATAATAAATATATATAATTATAATTATATAAGTATAAAGGCCTTACACTAATTCAGACACTCTTTATACTTTATGTAAATGACCTTTGCGATCATAAGCAACTGTGGTCTCTTTGCGGATGATGTTAAACTATTCAACACCACTGACGATGCTGCTACCCTACAAAAAGACCTTGACTATGTGTCAGAACGGTCAAACAATTAGCAGCTCCAAATCTCAACCAACAAATGCTCCGTCTTACACTTTGGCAAAAAAAATAATAATAATCAGAACACAACACAGTCTTCCTCCTTTGCAAACCCCCCTTTGATGATGTACCCTCGAGGCAAGGTTGAAATGCTCCCGGTTCAGACCGGATCGCCCGATCCGATAGCGATGGTGGCGGGTGGTTCGGAGAACCGATGGCAAAAATCCCTGCCCCCCCCCCCGCCATGCCCGGCTGAGCCGCGCGATCATCAGAGTTTTGTTTTTTTTAAACTTTTAAAAGCATTTTTTCTTTGGCTGAAAAAATGCTTTTAAAAGTAAAAAAAAAAAGCCTCTGATGATCGCGCGGCTCAGCTGGGATCGCCAGAGCCTTTGAAAAGCATTTTTTCTACAACCTCTTCAGCCAAAGAGGTTGTAGAAAAAATGCTTTTAAAAGTAAAAAAAAAAAAAGTTGGCCACGCCCACCCAGTCATATTACCACCTCCCACAAGCCACACCCACAGAACCGGTAGTAACAAATTTTACATTTCACCCCTGCCTAGATGGGTCATGAAACGTATGCAGAGAGCACCAAGGACCTCACAGTCCTCCTCCTCCTCCTCCTCTCTGCAAACCCCACTCCTTTCTACTACTGATGATATTATCTAGTTGGGTCATGAAATGTCTGCAAGGAAACCACAAGTACAGAAAGCACCAAGGACCCCACAGTCTTCCTCTTCTTCCTCTTCCCCTTCCTCTTCCCCTTCTTCCTTGTCTCTGCAAACCACACATTACTTCTAGAACTGATGACGTTACCTAGTTGGGTAATGAGACGTTGCGAAAAAACAACCAAGCTCAGAGAGCACCAAGAATCCCATTCTCCTCCCCCTCCTCCTCCTCCTCCTCTCCCCTTCTCTCTCCTAGCTCTGATGATGTTACCTAGTTGGGTCATGAAACTTCTGCAGAGAGCACCAAGGAGCTCACAGTCCACCTCTTCCTCCTCCTCTTCTCTTCAAACCCCACTCCTTTCTAATACTGATGATATTATCTAGTTGGGTCGTGAAATGTCTGCAAGGAAACCTCCCAGCTTAAAGAGCACCAAGGACTCCTCAGTTCTCCTCCTCCTCCTCCTCTTCCTCCTCGTGACCGAGGAAAGACAGACGAGAATTTGCTCCCCATTTCCTGACATGGGAGGACAATAGCCGGCGACATATGAGCGCCCTAGACCTCACTTTAGCGGTGGATAGAAAAATAAAATCTAAATTGAATGGGAAGCCCCCACTAAGCGCTCTAAATACATGCCTTGCTGTGAAGGAGGAGAATATTAAGAGGGGCCTTTGGAAGAAGAGTGACTCAGCAAGGAGAAACTGTCACCATTGCAGCTGCGAGCAAAAGAGAGAGAGAGAGAGACAGAAAGAAAATAGAGATGGAATTGCAGAAGCTTTAGAAGACTTATTTATATCCACCGTTCCCCCTTTTCCTCTCTCTCTATGATTATAATCCTGCATCTGTACCAAAAAAACTAAATTCCAGAGCTGAAATCAGCCGTGCGCATTTCTGCACAGTGACAGGCAGTCCTCGAGTTACGACAGTTTCAGCAGATCGAATCTCACCAGGCTCCAGGTTGACTCAGCCTTCCGTCCTTCCGAGGTGGGTAAAATGAGGACCCAGATTATTGGGGGCAAGAGGCTGACTCTGTAAACCGCTTAGAGAGGGTTGTAAAGAACTGGGAAGCAGTATATAAGTTTAAGGGCTGTTGCTATTGACTTTTCTACTTTTCTTCCTTCCTTCCTTCCCTCCCTCCCTCCCTCCTTCCTATAGTGGTCCTGTGGTTAGAATGCAGCATTGCAGGCTGACTCTGTCCACTACCAGCAGTTCGATCCTGACTGGCTCAAGGTTAACTCAGCCTTCCATCCTTCTGAGGTCGGTAAAATGAGGACCCAGATTGTTGAGGGCAAGAGGCTGACTCTGTAAACCGCTTAGAGAAGGCTGTAAAAAGCACTGTTAAGTGGTATATAAGTCTAAGGGCTATCTTCCTTCCTTCCTTCCTTCCTTCCTTCCTTCCTTCCTTCCTTCCTTCCTTCCTTCCTCCCTCCCTCCCTCCCTCCCTTCCTTCCCGCCTGATAGTTTCAGTAAATTAAAATCAATTTTCTTTCCTCCCTTCCTATAAAATCAAAATCTCTCCTTCCTTCCTTCGTTCCTCCCTCCCTCCCTCTAACCCTCTCTTCCTTCCTTCCTTCCTTCCTTCCTTCCTTCCTTCCTTCCTTCCTTCCTTCCTTCCTTCCTTCCTTCCTTCCTTCCTCCCAGTGGTTAGAATGCAATATTTCGGCTAACTCTGCCAACTGCCAGGAGTTCGAACCTGACCGACTGGCTCAAGGTTGACTCAGCCTTCCATCCTTCCGAGGTGGGTAAAATGAGGACCCATATTGTTGGGGGCCAGAGGCTGACTCTGTAAACCACTTAGAGAGGGCTGTAAAAGCACTATGAAGCGCTATATAAGTCTAAGTGCTCTTGCTATTTAGGAACCGTTCGAAGTTACGATGGCCCTGAGAAAAAGTGACTTACGACCGTGCTTCACACTTACGACCTTTGCAACATCCCCAGGGTCACCTGATCAAAACTCAGACGCTTGGCAACGGACTCGTATTTATGACGGTCGCAGCGTCCTGGGGTCACGTGATCCCCTTTTATCAACCGCAGCAATTCGCTTCGCAACTTGGGCATGAAATGTCATAAAATGGGGCGAAACCCGCTTAAGTAATGTCTCACTTAACAACAGAAATTGTGATCGTAAGTCGAGGACTACCTGCATGTTGCAGGGATTCCTTGGAAAAGACCCCTGAAGTTGGGAAAGATGGCAGGCGAAAGGAGAAGGGGATGGCAGAGGAGCAGATGGCTAGATAGGGTCATAGTGGCCATGAATTTTGGCAAACTCCGGGAGACAATGGGCAACAAGGAAGCTTGGTGTGCCGTGGTTCACGAGGTTGCAAGAGTCGGACACAGCTTAGCGACTGAACAACAGTGTCAAAAATTTTGTTCTTTCTGTCGGAGTTATAAAAAACCCCTGCTTGATCTTTCTTCCGCCTCCTGTCTCAGCCCTCTTTTTACCCACCTCAGAAGGATGGAAGGCTGAGTCAATCTTGAGCCAATCAGGATCGAACTCCTGGCAGCGGGCAGAGTTAGCTTGCATTTGAAGGGAAGGAAGGAAGGAAGGATAGAAGGAGAGAGGGAAGGATGGAGAGGGAGGTTGGATGAATGGATGGAAGGAAGGAAGGAAGGAAGGAAGGAAGGGGAGGGAGGTTGGATGGATGGAAGGAAGGAAGGAAGGAAGGAAGGAAGGAAGGAAGGGGAGGGAGGTTGGATGGATGGAAGGAAGGAAGGAAGGAAGGAAGGAAGGGGAAGGAGGTTGGAAGGAAGGAAGGAAGGAAAAAAGGAGGGACGGACGGACGGAGAGGGAGATTGGATGGAAGGAAGGAGGTTGGAAGGAAGGAAAGAAGGAAGGAAGGAAGGAGAGGGAGGTTGGTTGGATGGATGGATGGATGGAAGGAAGGAAGGAAGGAAAAAAGGAGGGAGGGAGGGATGGAGATTGGATGGAAGGAAGGAGGTTGGAAGGAAGGAAGGAAGGAAGGAAGGAAGGAAGGAAGGAAGGAAGGAAGGAAGGAAGGAAGGAATAGCAATAGCTCTTAGATTTATATACTGCTTCTCAGTGCTTTCCAGCCCTCTCTAAGCAGGTTACAGAGTCAGCCTCTTGCCCCCAACAATCTGGGTCCTCATTTTACCCACCTCGGAAGGGCGGAAGGCTGAATTTTTTTTTTTAATTTACATTTATATCCGCCCTTCTCCAAAGACTCAGGGCGGCTTACAGTGTGTAAGGCAATAGTCTCATTCTATTTGTATATTTACAAAGTCAACTTATTGCCCCCCCAACAATCTGGGTCCTCATTTTACCCACCTCGGAAGGATGGAAGGCTGAGTCAACCTTGGGCCTGGTGGGACTAGAACCTGCAGTAATTGCAGGCAGCTGTGTTTTAATAACAGGCTATCTTACAGCCTGAGCCACCACGGCCCTGAGTCAACCTTGAGCCGGTGAGACTCAAATTGCAGAATTGCAGGCAGCTGGCAGTCAGCAGGAGTAGCCTGCAGTACCGCATTCTAACCACTGCACCAGCCTTATGGACTAGAAACTTGGAAGACGTGGAAGAAGAACACTGGATGAAGAAACTGGAAGAAGAAACAAAAGAGATACCCCATGTATTAAGTTCCGCCTAAGAGTGCAGAGAAGAGCAACAAAGGTGATTAGGGGACTGGAGACTAAACAAATGAAGACCGGTTGCAGGAATTGGGCCTGGCTAGTCTAGTGAAGAGAAGGACTAGGGGTGACATGATAGCATCTTCCAATATTTGAGGGGCTGCCCCAAAGAAGAGGAGAGTCGACCTATTTTCCGAAGCACCAGAAAGCAAGACACGAAGCAACGGGTGGAAACTAATCAAGGAGAGAAACAACCTGGAACTAAGGAGGAATTTCCTGACAGTGAGAACAATTAATCAGTGGAATTACTTGCCTCCAGAAATTGTGGGTGTTCCAAACACTGGAAGTTTTTAAGAAGAGATTGGACAACCATTTGTCTGAATTTCTTGCTTGAGCAGGGGGTTGGACTAGAAGACCTCCGAGGTCCCTTCCAACTCTATTATTCTGCATTCTGATATTCTTTCAGTCTACACAAAACTCTGTCTTTAGCTGGAGCATGGAAACAAACTCACCAGAGTATAAAGAGAAACAGGATAGAAGATTAATGCCAAGAGACATTTGCTTCCAGTATGGCTAAATATCAAGAAGCTTATTCTTTGTATTCAACTCAACTGTCTTGGGACATCGATACAGAAGCCTTGGGTTTTGTTTTTGTTTTAAATAATTTTTATTGAATATTTATTTATTTTATTTTATTTATTTATTTTGTCGAGTACATATTAGATAATATATATAAGTATAAGCATGAAGTGAATACATAAAATGAATACAACTAAAGGGAACATTAGGATAGGGATGGTAGGCATGCTGGTGCTCTTATGCACACCCCTTACAGACCTCTTAGGAATGGGGTGAGGTCAACAGTAGACAGTCTTAGGTTAAAGTTTTGGGGGTTTTGGGATGAGACCACAGAGTCAGGTAGTGCATTCCAAGCATTGACAACTCTGTTACTGAAGTCATATTTTCTGCAATCGAGTTTGGAGCGGTTCACTTTAAGTTTGTATCTATTATTTGCTCCTGTATTGTTGTGGTTGAAGCTGAAGTAGTCATTGACAGGTAGAACATTGTAGCAGAGTAAAGTAAAATATGCAGAGCTTAGTAAAATACGTAGCATATTTTACACTCTTAAAACCAAAGACGTAACAGAAAAAGACAAAGATGAAAAAAGGAGAAAAAAGAAAAAAAGAAAGAAAGAAAACACACACATACGCCAAACGGTAAAATACAAAACATAAGTAACAGCATTATATAATATTTTTACAACTTTCTGTATCGACAGTTGTCTTTGCTTTTAAATTCTTCTATTTAATCCTTTAGTCTTATATAGCCATCTTAGCAACTCTTGTAACCAAAATTGTTATATATATTTGCATCCTATTTGCATCTAAATAGAAGTTTTGGGTTTTACATGTAATATAATAATATAATATAACAACAGAGTTGGAAGGGACCTTGGAGGCCTTCTAGTCCAACCCCCTGCCCAGGCAGGAAACCCTACACCATCTCAGTCAGATGGTTATCCAACATTTTCTTAAAAATGTTTCTTAAAAATGTATGCGGTTGAGCCCTGTATTGTGGTTGCGTTAAATGTTGCGTTGGTCTTGAGCTTTTATTTTGGCTGCTGAATATGATCTGTTTATAATGCTTTGTTTTAATCCTGTATCTCTCCATTGTTAGTCACCGAGGTTATGCTTTTGAGATGGGCTGCCATATAAATTGGATGGCTTAATAAATTGGCTCGATGGATGGATGGATGGATGGATGGATGGATGGATGGATGGATGGATGGATGGATGGACGTGGGATCTTTGGTGCTCTTTGAGCTCATTACTGCTAGAAGGGAGAGGGGTTTGTGAAGAGGAAGAGGAGGAGGAGGAGTAGAAGGAAGAAGAAGAAGAGGGAGAAGGAGAAGGAGGAAGAAGAAGAAGAGGAGGGAGGAGGAGAACTATACAAATAAAATACCCTAATCAAGGAAATACAACTCAAACAAATATTCTAACAGTATACAACAGCCTAATCAAAGAACCACCAAGAATAAAAAACTCACAACAACACCTGATAGGACAAGTCAGTACTGTATAAAAAGGGAGCAACACTCACTCCCTTCTAGCACTGATGATGTTACCCAGTTGGGTCATGAAATGTCTGCCAGAAAACCACCAAGCTCTGGAGCACCAAGGACCTCACAGTCCTCCTCATCCTCCCCCCCACTCCCTTTTAGCACTGATGATGTTCCCTAGTTGGGTCATGAAACATCTGCAAGAAACCATCAAGCTCAGAGAGCACCAAGGACCCCACAGTCCTCCTCCACCTCCTCCTCCTCCTCCTCCTCCTCCTCCTCCTCCTCCTCCTCCTCCTCCTCCTCCTCCTCCTCCTCCTCCTCCTCCTCCTCCCTTCTGGCATTGATGATGTTCTCTAGTTGGGTCATGAAACATCTGCAAGAAACCATCAAGCTCAGCGAACACCAAGGGCCCCACAGTCCTCCTCCTCCTCCTCCTCCTCCTCCTTCTCTTCCTGCTTCTCCTCCTCTTCCTCCTCCTCCCTTCTGGCATTGATGATGTTCTCTAGTTGGGTCATGAAACATCTGCAAGAAACCATCAAGCTCAGAGAACAAACACCAAGGACCCCACAGTTCAATCCTGAGCTACAAATGCTCTCTTCTATTGAATGAATGAATGAATGAATGAATGAATCTCATGTCTAAGTTACGATAGTTCTGGGGTTTTATCTGCTTATCTGATTCTGCCACAAAATTCCAGCAGCAGACCTAACAAAATCTCCAACTTTCTGTCTCCAACTCTGAGGCATAAACAGAGTCTCAAAGGCCTGCAAAATTTTCAGAAGGAAGCCCACGACTGTGGCAACCTGTGCAGACAATGACAGAAACATCAAAAGATTACCTGGTGCCACCGCAGGCTGGTATTTATAAGCAGGTTCACAACTTACTAAAAACAAATATTTTTGCAAATACATTGTGAAGAACGTGTGTACTTGATTTAGGACCAGAATTGAGCCCAAATTTCCGTTGATAAGCGAGACAATTGTTAAGTGATTTCTCACCCCCCCACATTTTATGACCTTTCTTGCCACCGTTATTAAGTGAATCAACTGCAGTGGTTAAGTTAGTAACCCAGTTGTTAAGTGAATCTGGCTTTGCTTGTCATAAGGTCACAAAAGGGGATCATGTGACCCCGGGACACTACAACCGTCATAACAACGAGTCATCTGCATTTTCCTGAGCATGGGGATGCTGCAACGGTCGTAACTGTGAAAAACGGCCACAACTCACTTTTTTTTTCCAGTGTCATTGTTACTTTCCGTGAAACAAATGGTTGTAAATCAAGGACTGCCTGTATTGTAACTATGGCACTCCGATAAAAAAACAACAACCACACGGATTAATTGTGCTTTCTTTAAGGTAATTATATTGATAACCGTTCACGTTGCAACTCCTGAAGCTAAACAGCCTTTTAACCGAACAATTACAAAATAGCAGAAAAACAGAAGAGTTTGATAGTTACTTTTGCAAGAATATCAAGAGTTTTTCTCACACATATATAAATAATGTTATGTATTAACAGTTGTGCCTTTAAATATTTGAGCGGGAAATCAGCACGTTGCTGATTGGACGAAGCCTCCAGCAGAACTGTATAAAAGGAGAGGTTTTTCCCCCAGCCTGTTGCTGGGTTCACCCTATATTAAAGAGCTGTTGTCACTACCCTGGTCTCCAGCCTCGTTACTTCCCGAACTTAACATTGGCGACGAAGGTGGGATCTCGAGGCTAAGGAGAACCAGAACCGAGCTGAAGCACGCTAGTCCCGAACCCAGCAAACTCAGGGCAGAAACGGAAATGGCAACACGCCACCCGCACCGCACAACCCGGCAAGGAGAAATGGGAACATATGACCCGCTTTGAAAGCTTTCTAGAAGCCAACGAACTACAGGATCCCTGATAACCGCAGGGCTTACTTCCTAAGCCATTGCGGGCCGGAGGTAATCGAGATTGGAAGCCCTGGCAGAGCCAACGCCGATACAATCGGTATCGTGGCCGACTCTGCAGACTTTGCTGAAGAACCATTTCGCCCGACGCCGCCCAAATACGGCAGCGGTTTGAATTGAGAACGAGACAGATGGAGGGTGAGTCCATCGGTGACTACGCCGCAAGAAGAGCGCCCAAGGACCGCGGATACCGAGACTTAGACGAAGTGCTACTCGAGCAACTCATCCGAGGGGTCAAGGACATCCGCCTACGGCGACGACTGCTAGCCAGGAGCAACCTGACACTAGCCACCGCCTGGACGAGGCCAGAGCACATGAAATGTCTACTTAAGCAGCAGAGACTCTGCAAAAGCCTCTTCAATCCAAGGCGAGCGCAAAGCCAACGCCAGTACACCAGGAGGAGATTCAGTCCGAATCCGAAGGTGAGGCGTGATGAGGAAGGGGTCTGCCGGACCGAGAAACGCGACACTGAGGACCGTGGACGAAAAGCGGAAGCTGTGGAGGGCAGCATCAGCGCCAACGCTGCAGGTTTAAAGACGCAACATGCCGGCGGTGTGGGAAGAAAGGACACTTAGCTCAGGTTTGCAGAGCGCCCAACCTTCCCCAAAAAGTCAAATCGCCAATCAAAACGCGGAACCGGAAAGGCGGCCCGCGATTGGTTCAAACAAGAAAGGCGCCAAGTCTAACCAAACGACTGTCATTATAGGCGCCTCAACCAAAGTGGAAAAGAAGATTTTCACAAAGCCCAAGATCGAGGGAGTACGGTGCAGGCTTGGTGGACACGGATCAGCGATCACCATCATGTCCTGGGACCCTGGCGAAGTCGCTGCCGTCCGTCGGCGCCATCTGCAAGCACAGCGCCACGAGTCCACGACTACCAGGGAATCGCATCCCTGTTCGAGGGACCACCTCCGAGAGTACGGCCCTCACAAAAGACCCTGCCCATCACGATCGCCGAAGGAACTCTGCCCAGTCTGTTGGGACTAGACTGGTTTCGTGCCCTGGGCATGGGAGTGACTGGCATCTACAGAAGTGACTGCAATTTGAAAGACATTCTCTTTAACGAGTTCAAGATGTCTTCAAGGACTGCCTGGGCAAGTACAAGGGGACCCCTATTTCCTTCAACTTAGACCCCAGGTAGCCCCATTAGGCTTAAGGCGAGGAGAGTCCTTTGCCCTAAAACCAAAATTGATAAGGAGCTGGACAAGCTCATAAATCAGGGATTTTGCCAGTCGACGCAAAGTGGGAGACGCCAATCGTCACCCCATCAAATCGGACGGGTCAATTAGAATTTGCGCTGACTACAAGGCGACGCTTAACAAAGCCTTACAGAAAAGCGCTACTCCCCGTGCAACATTATTGCACTTGGGGCAAGGGCAAGTCTTTGCAAAGTTAGACTTGGCCCAAGCCTACCAACAACTGCCAGTAGACGCCGACAGCAAGCCCAAACGACAGACGCACAGGGGGCATTCAAGTGCACCCGATTGCAATTTGGGGTTAGTGTGGCACCAGGGCTGTTCCAAAACCTGATGGAACGACTACTGCAAGGGCTCCCAGGGTAGTTCCTACTTGATGATGTCCTAATTTCAGGGAAAACATGGAGGAATTGGGGAGCGGTTAAGAAAGGTCTTGAGCATTTTCCGGACAGCCGGATTAAAAGTCAAGACAAATAAATGCAGATAGGGGTCGAATCTCGATTTCTTGGGCTACCGGATAGACAAGAAAGGAATTCACCCTACTGAGAGCAAGTTAAGGCAATTAGGAAGGCTCCAGCGCCCAAAAACAAAGCAGAGCTGCAGGCATTCCTGGGATTGGTTAATTTTTACGCGTCTTTTAAAGAACAAAGCAACTGCTATGGAACCGCTGCATAGGCTCTTAGGGAAAAATACTGTTTGGTCTTGGGAAAGTCAGAAAATAGGGCTTTTGAAGCAGTAAAGAACCTGCTCTCAAGTGATAGCCTGCTCATCCAATATCACGACTCACTACCCCTAGTGCTGGTTTATGCGTCCCCTTATGGGTGGGGCTGTACTCATAGACTTCAAACGGCACAGAAGCCCCTATAGCGTTCTACTCTAGAACGATGTCCTCCCAGAGAGGAACTACAGCCAATTAGACAAAGAAGCATTAGCCATTGTATCAGGGGTCAAAAATTCCATGAGTATGTCTTTGGGCGGAATTTTGAAATCGTGACTGACCACAGACCGTTACTGGGATTACTGGCTGGCGATCGCCAACGCCTGTGGCACTTTCGCCACGTTGACTCGATGGACTATATTTTAGCCGCTTACTCATACAAGCTGCAGCATCGACCGGGAAAGAAGTGGGGCATGCAGGCGCATTGAGCCGATGCCCACTGCCAGGGGCGATCAAGACCCCACTCCGGGACACCCATCCTCCTTATTGACTCGTTGACTCTGGCCCAGTCACATCAAAGGAAGTGGCTCGGCATCATACCGACATTGTGTTAAGGACTGTACCGGTTGGGTACAGAGAGGTGGCCGCCGGGCGAACGGTTCAAAGAATTTGTCAAGAAACGTGATGAGCTCTCGGCTCAAGGGGTGCCTGTTATGGGGTGATCGTGTAATAATTCCTGTTAAGTTAAGGGCAAGGTATTGGACCTCCTCCACGAGGGTCACCCAGGCATCGTAAGGATGAAGGGGTTAGCTAGAAGCTATGTATGGTGGCCACTCATGGACGCAGAGATTGCTGAGAGGGTAGGGAAATGCCAAGCTTGCCAAGAGTCCAGACCGCTACCCCAACAGCCCCAGTCAGAGAATGGGAAAAGCCCCAAGGGCCTTGGTCAAGAATCCACATTGACTTTGCTGGCCCTTTCACGGCCAAACGCTTCCTAGTGGTGGTGGACGCATTTTCCAAATGGTTAGAGATCATACTTATGAAGTCCACCACAGCCAAGCAGTAATCGCAACCCGCGCCACCTATTCGCAACTCACGGGTTGCCGGACACTCTGGTGTCCGACAATGGGCCCCACCACGGCAGCCCAGTTTGAAGAGTACCTGGCAGAGGAAGGCATCCGACATGCCCTCTCTGCACCTTTCCACCCCGCGCCGAATGGCCTTGCAGAGCGCCCGTCCGGAGCGCTAAGGAGGCATTGTCCAGGCTCAAGCCAGGTGACTGGCAAACAAAATAGACTTTTTCCTGGCCCAGCACAGAACCCCAAGCACAGCCACTGGAAAAGCCCAGCCGAATTGCTAATGGGACGGAAACTCCGTGCCCACTTGACTCGCTTGAACCCCATTACACACCCGAGGGTTACAAGGGGAGCTAGAAAAACAAGGAAATGAGCATAGGCGACCGGTGTGGGCCCGAAACTATGGGGACGGCCCAGTTGGGTCGCAGGACAAGTAACAAAAGTAACAGGGCCAAAATCGACGTGGTAGAGCTACCAGACAACCGAGTGTGGAGGCGCCACATAGATCAGTTAAGGAAACGAATAACTGACCAAACCAAACCAACAGAGACAGGTAATGACCAATACCACTTTGAATCCACAGCTGACAATGACCCGGGAGGCGCAAGACTTAGCTGAGGTCCCAGAGTTCCAGCGACGCCATCAGGTCCCGAGGGAAGCAGCAGGAAAATTCCAAAATTAATCCAAGGCCGGATGGCCAAGAAAAGAGTCGGCCAATAATCCAGAGCCCGATGGCCCAGAGAAAGAGCTGGGAGGAGAAAACAGCCCTCCGACCAGCTCAAACACCACCCAGAACTGAACCGCGAGGTCAGAAAGAACTAGGAGACAGGTTATTTGCGTGACTACGCCGAAAAATAACATGTAAATAAATATGTAAATAAGACCAAGTGTTTTCTGGGAGGGAGGAGTGTTATGTATTAACAGTTGTGCCTTTAAATATTTGAGCGGAAATCAGCACGCTGTTGATTGGACGAAGCCTCCAGCAGAACTGTATAAAAGGAGAGGTTTTTCCCCAGCCTGTTGCTGGGTTCACCCTATATTAAAGAGCTGTTGTCACTACCCTGGTCTCCAGCCTCACCTATACTTCCACCTCTCACAATACTAGACAACACAGTATCAACAGTAGAAACCTTCAAATTTCTGGGTTCTACCATATCGCAAGATCTAAAATGGACAGCTAACATCAAAAACATCATTAAAAAAGGACAACAAAGAATGTTCTTTCTGCGCCAACTCAGTAAGCTCAAACTGCCCAAGGAGCTGCTGATCCAATTCTACAGAGGAATTATTGAGTCTGTCATTTGCACCTCTATAACTGTCTGGTTCGGTTCTGCAACCCAACAAGAAAGACACAGACTTCAGAGGATAATTAGAACTGCAGAAAAAATAATTGCTACCAACCTGCCTTCCATTGAGGACCTGTATACTGCACGAGTCAAAAAGAGGGCCGTGAAAATATTTGCAGATCACTCGCATCCTGGACATAAACTGTTTCAACTCCTACCCTCAAAACGACGCTATAGAGCCCTGCACACCAGAACAACTAGACACAAGAACAGTTTTTCCCCGAAGGCCATCACTCTGCTAAACAAATAATTCCCTCAACACTGTCAGACTGTTTACTGAATCTGCACTACTATTAATTGTTTCATAGTTCCCATCGCCAATCTCTTTCCACTTATGACTGTATGACTGTAACTTTGTTGCTGGCAATCCTTATGATTTATATTGATATATTGACCATCAATTGTGTTGTAAATGTTGTACCTTGATGAAGGTATCTTTTCTTTTATGTACACTGAGAGCATATGCACCAAGATAAATTCCTTGTGTGTCCAATCACACTTGGCCAATAAAATTCTATTCTATTCTATTCTATGATGCCTTATGCAGGATGTAAGAATAAAAAAAGCATATAAAAATGTAATATATCTCGAAGGCAGCTATTTCCTTGGACCATAAGGGCTGATTTGGACGTCCTGCTGGCTGGGCGGGTGGGGGGAGCAGCCCACTAAATGTTTGTCAAGGCTATGAATGCATGAGTTCACCGCTAGCCCTCAATGATGGCTAGATGACAGAGAGTCTATATTATATTATATATATAATATATATATATATATATATTATATATATAGAGAGAGAGTCTAGATGGCGGAGAGTCATCTATTGCAATGTCCTTCCTGTTAAGGACTTCTTCAGCTTCAATAGCAATAGTACAAGAGCAAACAATAGATTCAAACTTAATGTCAACCGCTTCAAACTTGATTGCAGAAAATATGACTTCTGTAACAGAGTTGTTAACGCTTGGAATACACTACCTGACTCTGTGGTCTCTTCTCCAACTCCTAAAAGCTTTAACCAAAAACTGTCTACCATTGACCTCACCCCATTCCTAAGAGGACTATAAGGGGCGTGCATAAGCGCACAAAAGTGCCTACCGTTCCTGTCCTGTTGTTTCCTTTCAATATATGTTCCTGTATATAATGTTATGACAAAATAAAAAAATAAAAAAAGAATCAGCATGATTCTCCAAAATAGGCGATCTGAGTCAAATCTCCTCTTCCTTCTTTGACAAGATGACTACTTAAGTGGAGATGGGCTTTAATTTTAGCAAAAACGTTGAGCGTTTTCCCGAAGGACGTTCTCATCGGCGCGCTGTTAAAAGCGTGGTTTGGATGGGAAGGCACAAGATAAGCCCACAGCTTGTTGTCTAACCACATTCGGAAAGTGACCGAATGCATTTATGTTGAATTGGAGAGTGATAACCAGAAGGATGCCACTGGAATCTAGCCTGGGCCCATTTTTATTCAACGGGGTTACGGATAGTCCTCGACTTATGACATAGGAACTAGGGACTTTCCCCCACTCTCTAATGATTGTGTTGTGGAGACTCAGCAACTTTTTGACTGTTTGCAACATCAGTGATTTATGTTTTTTAGTGGAAATTGGTCCTTCCTTCCTACCTTCCTTCCTTCCTTCCTTCCTTCCTTCCTTCCTTAACCTCCCTCTCTTCCTTCCTTCCTTCCTTCCTTCCTTCCTTCCTTCCTTCCTTCCTTCCTTCCTTCCTTCCTTCCTTCCTTCCTTCCTCCCAGTGGTTAGAATGCAATATTTCGGCTAACTCTGCCAACTGCCAGGAGTTCGAACCTGACCGACAGGCTCAAGGTTGACTCAGCCTTCCATCCTTCCGAGGTGGGTAAAATGAGGACCCAGATTGTTGGGGGCCAGAGGCGGACTCTGTAAACCACTTAAGAGAGGGCTGTAAAAGCACTATGAAGCGCTATATAAGTCTAAGTGCTCTTGCTATTTAGGAACCGTTCGAAGTTACGATGGCCCTGAGAAAAAGTGACTTATGACCGTGCTTCGCACTTACGACCTTTGCAACATCCCCAGGGTCACCTGATCAAAACTCAGACACTTGGCAGCGGACTCGTATTTATGACGGTCGCAGCGTCCTGGGGTCACGTGATCCCCTTTTATCAACCGCAGCAATTAAACGCCGCAACGGGCATGAAATGTCATAAGCGAAGTGGAAACCGGCAAAGTAATGTCTCACTTAACAACAGAAATGGTGGTCGTAAGTCGACGACTACCGGCATGTTGCAGGGATTCCTTGGAAAAGACCCCCGAAGTTGGGAAAGATGGCAGGCAAAAGGAGAAGGGGATGGCAGAGGAGCCATGAATAGTGGCCATGAATTTTGGCAAACTCCGGGAGACAATGGTCAACAAGGAAGCTTGGTGTGCTGCGGTTCATGAGGTTGCAAGAGTTGGATACAACTTAGCGACTGAACAACAGTGACAAAAATTTTGTTCTTTCTGTTGGAGTTATAAAACCCCTGCTTGATCTTTCTTCAGCCTCCTGTCTCATCCCTCTTTTTACCCACCTCTGAAGGATGGAAGGCTGAGTCAATCTTGAGCCAATCAGGATCGAACTCCTGGCAGCGGGCAGAGTTAGCCTGCATTTGAAAGGAAGGAAGGATAGGAGGAGAGAGGGAAGGATGGAGAGGGAGGTTGGATGAATGGATGGATGGATGGAAGGAAGGAAGGAAGGAAGGAAGGAAGGAAGGGGAGGGAGGTTGGATGGATGGATGGATGGAAGGAAGGAAGGAAGGAAGGAAGGAAGGGGAGGGAGGTTGGATGGATGGAAGGAAGGAAGGAATGGAGGGAGGGAGGGGAAGGAGGTTGGAAGGAAGGAAGGGGAAGGAGGTTGGAAGGAAGGAAGGAAGGAAAAAAGGAGGGAGGGACGGACGGAGAGGGAGATTGGATGGAAGGAAGGAGGTTGGAAGGAAGGAAGGAAGGAGAGGGAGGTTGGTTGGTTGGTTGGATGGATGGATGGAAGGAAGGAAGGAAGGAAAAAAGGAGGGAGGGAGGGATGGAGATTGGATGGAAGGAAGGAGGTTGGAAGGAAGGAAGGAAGGAAGGAAGGAAGGAAGGAAGGAAGGAAGGAAGGAAGGAAGGAATAGCAATAGCTCTTAGATTTATATACTGCTTCTCAGTGCTTTCCAGCCCTCTCTAAGCAGCCTCTTGCCCCCAACAATCTGGGTCCTCATTTTACCCACCTCGGAAGGGCGGAAGGCTGAATTTTTTTTTTAAATTTACATTTATATTTACATTTATATCCGCCCTTCTCCAAAGACTCAGGGCGGCTTACAATGTGTAAGGCAATAGTCTCATTCTATTTGTATATTTACAAAGTCAACTTATTGCCCCCCCAACAATCTGGGTCCTCATTTTACCTCCTGTCAGGCCTGGAAACCATATTAGACTTTAGGTTTCCAGACGCTGCCACATTTTTCCCCTGAGGGGAAGAAGGGGGGCTGAGGGGTATGGTAACATTCTTCAGACGGTCAAGGTCGGATGGTGTTCAAATCTGCAGGAAGAGTGGCAAGAAGATATTCGAATGAACTGGGAGAATGTGGGACCATGTGACCATCAAAGGGGTCAGGGGGGTGGGACTCTTGGGGTTTGTATAACTGGGGAAAAGAATCCGGAAATTCAGTTTTGGAATTTCACTCATTGTGTGCCAGTCTCCTCATGCTAGTAAAGAACTCTGGAAAAGAAATGCCTCCGAGTTTCTTTTACGCAGAAGAGGGTTTTTCTGGAACCTTGACATTATTCCAAAACTGAATTTCCGGATTCTTTTTTTTCCTTCCTTCTACACTGAATGATTCCTTCCTTCCTTCCCTCCTTCCTTCCTCCCTCCTCCCTCCTCCCTCCTTCCTTCCTTCCTTCCTTCTTCTTCCTTCCTTCCTTCTTCCTTCCTTCCTTCTTCCTTCTTCCTTCCTTCCTTCCCTCCTTCCTTCCTTCCTTCCTTCTTCCTTCCTTCCTTCTTCCTTCCTTCCTTCCCTCCTTCCTTCCCTCCTTCCTTCTTCCTTCCTTCCCTCCTTCCTTCCTTCCTTCTTCCTTCTTCCTTCCTTCTTCCTTCCTTCCTTCCCTCCTTCCTTCCCTCAAAATCAGTATTTTTTCCTTCCTTCTACATTAAAACTTTCCTTTCTTCCTTCCCTGAAAATCAGTTTTTTTTCCTTCCTTCTACACTGAATGATTCCTTCCTTCCTTCCTTCCCTCCTTCCTTCCCTCAAAATCAGTATTTTTTCCTTCCTTCTACATTAAAACTTTCCTTCCTTCCTTCCCTGAAAATCAGTTTTTTTTCCTTCCTTCTACACTGAATGATTCCTTCCTTCCTTCCTTCCTTCCTTCCTTCCTTCCTTCCTTCCTTCCTTCCTTCTTCCGTCCCTCCCTCCCTGCCTCCCTCCCTTTTAGTTTTCATCTCTTTTATTTAAAAATCTAATAATTGCAAAAAGAAAAGATAAGATAATGATACAAAACTGGTGCATTTGATGGGATTGCATCCAGGATGGGAGAACGTGATTGTGAACTACTCTGCATAGGCTGGCAGATTGAGCTAAGAGGAACAAGATGCTCTTCAACGATGAAAGGTATATAATTAGGGAGGGGGGAATTATAGGATATGCTTACAAGATGAAGAAGGAATCGTGACTTGGAAGAGCTACGTCAGAGAAAGAATGAGCCCTCATCACACACAACAAACTGAACATTTTGAGGATGAACTGAACATCCTCAAGGCAGCGTCCTTGGACCAACACTCTTCATACTATACATTAATGATCTTTGTGACCATATCTCAAGTAATTGTGTTCTCTTTGCTGACGATGTCAAACTATTTAACACCACAGACAATACATCTATCATTCAAAAAGACCTTGATCATCTAAATGCTTGGTCTCAAACTTGGCAACTCCAAATCTCAACCAGCAAATGCTCAGTCTTACATATAGGAAAAAAGAACCCAAAAACTAAGTACATACTAGATGGACATTACCTTACAGATGACCCTCACCCCGTTAAGGACCTTGGAGTTTTCATATCAAATGATCTAAGTGCCAAAGCCCACTGCAACTACATAGCAAAAAAGGCTCTAAGAGTTGTAAACCTAATCTTGCGTAGCTTCTTTTCCAAAAACACCACACTACTAACCAGAGCATATAAAACATTTGCTAGACCAATTCTAGAATACAGCTCACCTGTTTGGAACCCTCACCACATCTCTGACATCAATACAATTGAACGTGTCCAGAAATATTTTACAAGAAGAGTTCTCCATTCCTCTGAAAACAACAAAATACCTTATCCCACCAGACTTGAAATCCTAGGCTTAGAAAACTTGGAACTCCGTCGCCTTCGACAAGACCTAAGTTTAACTCACAGAATCATCTATTGTAATGTCCTTCCTGTCAAAGACTACTTCAGCTTTAATTGCAATAATACAAGAGCAACCAATAGATTTAAACTTAATGTCAACCGCTTTAATCTAGATTGCAGAAAATATGACTTCTGTAACAGAATCATCAGTGCTTGGAATACTTTACCTGACTCTGTGGTCTCTTCCCATAATCCTAAAAGCTTTAACCAAAAACTTTCTACTATTGACCTCACCCCATTCCTAAGAGGACCATAAGGGGCGTGCATAAGCGCACAAACGTGCCTACTGTTCCTGTCCTATTGTTTTTCTTTTCTTCTTCCTATACATATATATGCTTATACCTCCTAATATTTACTCATATATATGTTTATATACTATATAATCTTTTTGTATGATGCGTACATATATTGTTGTGACAAATAAATAAATAAATAAATAAATGAACCAACAGGGTGATCAAAGTAACATATGAAAATAAGAACAAAGATGGATGAAGGCCAATTGGTCTGTTGGTTAGGGCACAAGGACATGAAAGCCAACTGGGTGACTTTGGGCCAATCACCAGGAGACAGTGAGTTCTAGTTCTGCCTTTTGCACAAAAGCCAATTGGTTGACTTTGGGCCGATCACCAGGAGACGGTGAATTCTAGTCCTGCTTTAGGCATGGAAGTTGGTTGGGTGACTCTAGGCCAATGGTGGGTTGCTCCCAGATTGGCCCGTTTCTTGCAAACCAGTAGTAACGGCAGTGGGAGATTCCGCCCATCCATCCAGACATCATCATGAACGATCTGCACATGCGCAGAAGCTCCTGTTGCGAACCAGTAGCAGATGTAAGTAGAACCCACCTGTTGTGACCCAGGTTCCTGGACTCAGACTCCTGGACTCGGATGATTCAGAAAGTGAGGGAGAAGACCTGGCAAGGCCTGCTTCTCCTGGGGCCTCTCCCTCCCTGGCACCCACCCAAAGGGAGGGGGAGGGGCCAGCAAGGCCTGATTCTCCCAGGCCTTCTTCTGATTTGGCAATGCCCCAAGAACAGTTTTGGCTTGATGTAAGACTGCGCAGACGTGACCGGCGCGCGCAGCAGAGGAGGCGTTGGGACAAAGCCAAAGAATGATGAGTCATGCAGTGACATCTACAGAGGCTATAAAAGCAGTAGGCGGAACTTCCTGGCTTTTTGTCTTGGACAAAGCAGTGAATTTGCGCGGGCAAACTGTATCAATGGAGGGAAGAATATATTCGTGAGTAACTCTGGCCTTATCTATAATTTCCTAGTTATCCCCAGAGACTTGGCAGGCCCGTGGGTAGACGTGGCCAGGACATTTATCTATGTAAATAAATTAGAAGAGGAGGCCTTTGACTGACTCTTTGTTGGGAGTATTGGGGGTGGGAAACAGAACATCACCCCTGCTCTAGGCCAATAACCAGGAGACTGTGACTTATAGTCCTGCCTTAGCTATGAAAGCCAACTGGGAGACTTTGGGCCAATCACTGGGAGACGGTGAGTTCTAGTCCCGCCTTAGGCATGAAAGCCAGCTGGGTGACTTTGGGCCAATCACCAGGAGATAGCGAGTTTAAGCCCCGCCTTAGGCATGAAAAGCGCCTGGGTGACTTTGGGCCATTCCCTCTCTCAACCCAGCCTACTTCACAGGGTTGCCGTTGTGGGGAAAACAGGAAGAGGAAGATATGTTCGCCACTTTGAGTTGTTTATAAACAATCATCCAGGTGGGATAAAAATCAAATAAACGAAGTGATTGAAAGATGGGCTGATCTACATATAAAAATTCAGAAACGATGCAGGCACCTGTGCCTCTAAGCTAGGCTGATCCAAGCCAGAGGAAATTCACCACAAGGCCTCTAATCCTCAGGGGAGGATCTGCATGTGTGTGTGAGAGAGGAAAGGAAAATGACTACGATGGGTGGCAGAGAAGCCCTTATGTAATGTGTAAGGGAGCAATTAGGAAACCTTGCCAAAAGGCCGTCGACTGAAGATGAAGTCTCTGCAGCAGGAGACCATTTGCACAAACCACAGCTGGGCTCTGCTCCGAAGTAACACCAAATACCATTTGCCATTCTTGGCATGCTTCCCATTTATTATTCAATTTCAACCCCACCTTTATTGCTTTAAAAAGCAATTTGGGACAGTGAGTGTTTTGCCTAATATTCCTTCTTCCTCCTATTTTCTCCATAACAACAACCCCGTGAGGTGGGCTGGGCTTAGAGAGAGAGAGAGAGAGAGAGAGACTAGCCCAAAGTCACCTAGCTGCCTTTCACGCCTAAGACCGGATTAGAACTCACCGTCTCCCGGTGAGTGGCCCAAAGTCACCCAGCCGGCTTTTTTAATTTTTTAATTTTTATTGAGTTTTTACAAATAAACAAATCTTACTTACATCTTAAGCATAACTGTGACCATTTACATAGCATAACATTCCAATCCAAATACATTCCATACAAATTTTACTGTACATTTTGATTCCCTATCTATTTTGTCTGTTTCTTTTTCATTTTTCTGTTCTCAGTCCAATTTCTCCCATATTGCATAATATTCTGAACCTATTTGTCATTTTGTAAGCTTATCCATTTCTGCACAGTGGAATGTTTTTTTAATTATTAAACCTTTGGAAGCTATGTTTGCATTTCTCCAGGGTTGCGCGAAAGCTAAGACAAGAGGTCAAACGACTACCCTTGTGGTGCAACCAAAATAATCTGGAACTGAACACGCTCAAAACCGTAGAAATGGTGGTAGACTTTAGGAGAAACCCTTCCATACTTCCACCTCTCACAATACTAGACAACACAGTATCAACAGTAGAAACCTTTAAATTTCTAGGTTCTATCATATCGCAAGATCTAAAATGGACAGCTAACATCAAAAACATCATCAAAAAAGGACAACAAAGAATGTTCTTTCTGCACCAACTCAGTAAGCTCAAACTGCCCAAGGAGCTGCTGATTCAGTTCTACAGAGGAATTATTGAGTCTGTCATTTGCACCTCTATAACTGTCTGGTTCGGTTCTGCAACCCAACAAGAAAGACACAGACTTCAGAGGATAATTAGAACTGCAGAAAAAATAATGGCTACCAACCTGCCTTCCATTGAGGACCTGTATACTGCACGAATCAAGAAGAGGGCCGTGAAAATATTTGCAGATCCCTCACATCCAGGACATAAAATGTTTCAACTCCTACCCTCAAAACGAGCTATAGAGCACTGCACAACAGAACAACTAGACACAAGAACAGTTTTTTCCCAAAGGCCATCACTCTGCTAAACAAATAATTTCCTCAACACTGTCAAACTATTTACTAAATCTGCACTACTATTAATCTTCTTATAGTTCCCATCACCAATCTCTTTCCACTTATGACTGTATGACTGTAACTTTGTTGCTGGCAATCCTATGATTTATATTGATATATTGACCATCATTTGTGTTGTAAATGTTGTACCTTGATGAACGTATCTTTTCTTTTATGTACACTGAGAGCATATGCACCAAGACAAATTCCTTGTGTGTCCAATCACACTTGGCCAATAAATTCTATTCTATTCTATTCTAATCTTGCCGCGGTTATTATATGTAAGATAATATATATCAGGGGTCTTCAAAGCTGGCTGAGGAACTCTGGGAGTTGAAGTCCACAAATCTTAAAGGGACCAACGTTGGAGACCCCTGATATATATTATTCTTTTGTCATATTTTCGTTTGTTTATCTTTACAAGGAATAGTTCTGGGATGAATTCTATCTGGAGACCCAGCCGGCTTTCATATATAAGGTGGGATTAGAACTCACTGTCTCCTGGAGATTGGCTCACAGAAACTGAATTGGCTTTCATCAGTGGTGGGATTCAAATAATTTAACAACCGGTTCTCTGCCCTAATGACCAGCTGGGTAGGCATGGCTCAGTGGTCATGTGACCGTGTGGACATGGCCAACTCAACATCACTCACGTCGATGGGCGCTTCGCCTTAGCTGTTACAATGTAATAAGGGTTAACTAGAGAGGCAGTTTCTGTAAGCAGGGCGATAAAGATTAGGCTAGAAACAACACCAGAATGTTTCAGTTCCTTACAGGATTAGCCCTCTAAAGTGGGGAAAAAAAACAAAATAAGACTTGTTCCAACAACCGGTTCTCCAAACTGCTTAGAAAGTTAACAACTGGTTCTCCCGAATAGGTGCGAACTGGCTGAATCCCACCACTGGTTTTCATACCTTAGGCAGGACTAAAATTCAACATCTCTTAGTGATTGGTCCAAAGTCACCAGCCTGGAGCCTGATTCATCTAGGCCAGACCAAAACCAGGACACCTGAAAGCAAGAGAGCTGAATCCAGGATACCTTAGTGCCGTGAGGTGGCCACAGGTGGCACACAGAGCCCTCTCTGTGGTCAGGCCAGCCGTCGCCCCAGCCCGTGCATGAGGGTGCCTGGGGGCGCGCGCACGTGCATATGGGGGGGGCGCATGCGCTGGGGTGCTTGCATTGAATTTTGGGGATTCGGGCAGAATACAATAGAATGCAGAATAGAATGGAATGGAATGGAATTAGAATAGAATAGAATAGAATAGAATAGAATAGAATAGAATAGAATGGAATGGAATGGAATGGAATGGAATGGAATAGAATAGAATAGAATAGAATAGAATAGAATAGAATAGAATGGAATGGAATGGAATGGAATGGAATGGAATGGAATTAGAATAGAATAGAATAGAATAGAATAGAATAGAATAGAATAGAATAGAAGGGAATGGAATGGAATGGAATGGAATGGAATGGAATTAGAATAGAGTAGAATAGAATAGAATAGAATGGAATGGAATGGAATGGAATGGAATGGAATTAGAATAGAATAGAATAGAATAGAATAGAATGCAGAATGGAATTAGAATAGAGTAGAATAGAATGGAATGGAATGGAATGGAATGGAATGGAATTAGAATAGAATAGAATAGAATAGAATAGAATAGAATGCAGAATGGAATGGAATAGAATAGAATAGAATAGAATAGAATAGAATAGAATAGAATAGAATAGAATAGAACAGGAAATGAAATGAAATGAAATGAATAGAATAGAATAGAATAGAATAGAATAGAATAGAATAGAATAGAACAGAGCAGAACAGAACAGGAAATGAATAGAATAGAATAGAATAGAATGCAGAATAGAATAGAATAGAATAGAATAGAATAGAACAGAACAGAACAGAATAGAATAGAATAGAACAGGAAATGAATAGAATAGAATAGAATAGAATAGAATAGAATAGAATAGAATAGAATAGAATAGAATGCAGAATGGAATGGAATAGAATAGAATAGAATAGAACAGGAAATGAAATGAAATGAAATGAAATGAAATGAATAGAATAGAATAGAATAGAATAGAACAGAGCAGGAAATGAATAGAATAGAATAGAATAGAATAGAATAGAATAGAATAGAATAGAATAGAATGCAGAATAGAATAGAATAGAATAGAATAGAATAGAATAGAATAGAATAGAATAGAACAGGAAATGAATAGAATAGAATAGAATAGAATAGAATAGAATAGAATAGAAAAATAAGAAATAGAATCGCAGTGCATCGAAACGAATCCAAGGGCTGGAAGTGACCTTAAAGGTCCTAGTCCAACCCCCTGCCCATGGCAGGACACCTTATTATATCATCTTGAATTTTTTTGTTTAGAAAGACTGACAGGCAATTCTGACATGGTAGATCCGGATGTCCCTGGATCTTATCTCAAGCACTTTGTGAAGGACAAGCAGAAGGTCCAAGGTCCCAAATATCAGATTTACTGACATGCTGGAAAAACAACCCACGATTCAGCACGAATCAAGAGCAACTTGGTTATGTTTGCCCTCCAACCTACTGACCCAGGCAACTTCTACAACTTCGGGAAATCTCAACGATAATTTCCAGAGGCATCAAATCCATAAAACAGAGATGACGTGACTTTGAACTTTACAAGTTGGGCTCGCGTGGAACGGCATGGCTTTTTCAAAATTAAAAATCTGGAAAAGGATGTCAAGGAGAAAGCTCAGTGCGACCCACTTTTTTTAAAAAAACAAGCTGCTCTTTGTCCAATTCAATTTACAAAAGTGCTTTTAATTCAAGAGGCAGCTGAACTTTCTGGTTTTTCTTTGAAGACCTTTTGCTTCTCCTCCGAGAAGCTTCTTCCGTTCTGCCCTTCTGCTCTGACCGGATGGTGGGGAATGGAAGGATTTATATTCCTTGCAGACAGCTGGACATTTGCATCCTTTTAGAGGGTCATTAAGTCACTTGGGAGGGTCTTCTGTGTCCTCAGGGTCACCTGTGTGGTGCAAATGGGTGTGGAGCCTTCTTGGAACAGCTGAAAGGATTGTGTTGTAGACTGGAGATAGATGATGTCGTATCCCTCCCCTTCTGTTGAGAGAGAGAGCTGTTCAATTTTGACATAGATAGCCACGTTGATCCAAACCAGTGGTCCTCTCTATCCAAAATGTGGAATTTGGTGTCTCCAAAAGAGCGGCCTTTATCTTTTAAAGGCAGATGGACTGCTGAATCTTGTCCTGATGGGTTGGTTCTCCTATGTTGCGCCATGCATCTGTGAAGTGGCTGTTTTGTTTTCCCAATGTACAGATGCGTCTTCAGAGAATAGAATAGAATTTTATTGGCCAAGTGTGATTGGACACACAAGGAATTTGTCTTGGTGCATATGCTCTCAGTGTACATAAAAGAAAAGATACGTTCATCAAGGTACAACATTTACAACACAATTGATGGTCAATATATCATATAAATCATAAGGATTGCCAGCAACAAGTTATAGTCATACAGTCATAAGTGGAAAGAGATTGGTGATGGGAACTATGAAACGATTAATAGTAGTGCAGATTCAGTAAATAGTCTGACAGTGTTGAGGGAATTATTTGTTTAGCAGAGTGATGGCCTTCGGGAAAAAACTGTTCTTGTGTCTAGTTGTTCTGGTGTGCAGTGCTCTATAGCGTCGTTTTGAGAAAAACCAGAAAGTCCAGTTGCCTCTTGAAAAAGCACCTTTGGGACAAATATGATCTGGATGACTGAGAATCTCCATCGAAACCTACAACGGACACTGTAGGAAGGAGGCAGAAAATTCCAGCTTTATTTTGCTCCTGTATTTGCACATGGCTCAGATTCAGGCATGGAGCCTTGGAGGTCTGGGTGTTTTTATTTCAGTCGGAGACAGCATTTAATTTTGACTATATTCTATCTGCTACCTGTCAACGGATTCCCTCTATGATGACAGTTTTGGTTTGAAAAAAGGGTTTCAGCACGAGGTATAATGAAGGAGCATCCAAATGCCCGCAGCTTCTACTCATTTTATGGAACGAAATGAAAATAGCAAGATGCCTAGTTTAATGAAAAGAAGGACTAGGGGAGACATGATAGCAGTCTTCCAATATCTCAGGGGTTGCCACAAAGAAGAGGGAGTCAAACTATTCTCTAAAGCCCCTGAAGGCAGGACAAGAAGCAATGGGTGGAAACTAATCAAGGAGAGAAGCAACCTAGAACTAAGGAGAAATTTCCTGACAGTTAGAACAATTAATAAGTGGAACGACTTGCCTGCAGAAGTTGTGAATGCTCCAACACTGGAAGTTTTTAAGAAAATGTTGGATAACCATCTGACTGAGATGGTGTAGGGTTCCTGCCTAGGCAGGGGGTTGGACTAGAAGACCTCCAAGGTCCCTTCCAATTCTGTTGTTGTTGTTGTTGTTGTTGTTGTTGTTGTTGTTGTTGTTATTATTATTATTATTATTATTATTATTATTATTATATGGGTCTCTTAGGAGGATTTTGATCCTTGCAACAGTCGGTCAGCCTGAGTTGCATTCCAATAACATTTTCCGACAATGGTAGCAGAAATGGGAAGAGAAGACCAGCTGCCAAAAATCTTATACAGGTAGTCCTTGACTTACAACAGTTCATTCAATGACCGTTCCAAGTTATAACAGCTTTGAAAAAAAATGACCTTAAGACTGTTTTTCACACTTAAGTAATGTGTTTGATAAGCAGAAAGTTTAACCAGGGGGTTGAATTCTTGACTGGGGTTGCCAGGGAGTCATTGTGTCACTTTGATTTTTGAACCATCCGGATAATTGTGAACATTTTCACAAGCCCAAACACGGTGATTGGATGAGATCTTTAGAGAATTGATGCCTTTCTTCCAAGTTTTGCTGAGCCTCCACTGCGTCACAGTAATCCAGTCTTGGTCTGACAAGGGGCCGCTTGCTAGCAAAAAATGTGCTTGTGTGACTCACAGTGCAAGTAGCGCTGTACCAATAGGAGAGAATATTTTGTAGCTCAGGATTGAACTGTGGGGGGGGGTGTCTCTAAGCTTGGTGGTTTTCTTGCAGACATTTCATGACCCAATGAGGGAATATCATTAACAGTAACTGCAAGATGCAATCAAACTTGATTGCAGAAAATATGACAGAGTTGTTAATGCTTGGAACTCATTACCTGACTCCATAGTCTCTACTCAAAATCCCAAAATCTTCAACCAAAAGCTGTCTACTATTGACCTCACCCCATTCCTACGAGGACCATAAGGGGCGTGCATAAGCGCACAAACGTGCCTACCGTTCCTGTCCTATTGTTTTTCTTTTCTTCTTCCTATATATATGCTTATACCTCCTTATATTTACTAATATATGTGTTTATTTACTATATAATCTTTTTGTATGATACCTACATATATTGTTGTGACAAAATAAAATAAAAAAAAAAAATAAATAAATAAACTATAAGGGGCATGCATAAGAGCACAAAAGTGCCTACCGTTCCTGTCCTATTGTTCCCTTTATTATATCAAATTAATATAGCTAATGTATATTCTTTACTTATATATATATATATATATATTCATGATATGTTTTTTACTTATGACAATGTTTATGTATACTGTTATGACAAATTAAATAAGTCTGCAAGAAAACGGCCGAGCTCAGAGAGTTTCCAAGGGCTCCACATAAAGAGAAACCCAGATAAGCATGGATTAATACCAGACAAATAATCAAGGAGGAAACAGTATCCTAATGAAGGAACTAGGGAAAAAAAAAGATATTTCCAAAAACACTGGCAGGGCAAACCACTTGTATATAAACAGAAGTTAACCTCCGCTCTCTTCTAGCACTGATGATGTTACCCAGCTGGGTCATGAAATGCTTGCAAGAAAACAACCAAGCTTAGAGAGCACCAAGGACCAACAAATAATGTTGTGTTTAGAAGCACCATTCCTCTCTCCCTCCCTCCCTCCCTTATTTTCTTTCCTTCTCCCTTTCTCCCTCCCTCCCTCCCAACTCTGTTATTCTCTAATTCTGTAATGATCTCCTGCTTGAGCAGGGGGTTGGACTAGAAGACCTCCAAGGGCCCTTCCAACTCTAATTCTGTAAGGGTCTCCTGCTTTTTTTTTAAATTTGCATTTATATCCCGCCCTTCTCTGAAGACTCAGGGCGGCTTACACTATGTTAGCAATAGTCTTCATTCTATTTGTATATTTATATGCAAAGTCAACTTATTGCCCCCAACAATCTGGGTCCTCATTTTACCTACCTTATAAGGCTGAGTCAACCTTGGGCCTGGTGGGACTAGAACCTGCAGTAATTGCAGGTAGTTGCTGTTAATAACAGACTGCATTAGCAGCCTGAGCCACAGAGGCCCTTCCAACTCTAATTCTGTAAGGGTCTCTTGCTTGAGCAGGGGGTTGGACTAGAAGACCTCTAACCTCCCTTCCAACACTTGTTATTCTGTAATTCTGTAAGGTCTCCTGCTTGAGCAGGAGGTTGCATTAGAAGACCTCTAAACTCCCTTCCAACTCCGTTATTGTGTTATTCTCATGTGATCACTTATGGTACAACTACGGTATCATCAGAAACCCCCTCAAACTTGCATCCTTTGACAAGGTTGTGGGAAGGAAACCTCCTACATAACAAGGTGGTCCTAGTGTTAATTACATTTGAAAGAATCTATTCTAACCTCTTCAGGGATGTTAGGACCTACTGATGACTCAGAAAGTCATAAGATGCAGGATTTGGTTGTTTACAGCAGACAAAATGCCACCTTTGCATCCAAGGAGGGCCTGCTCAGCTGGGAACAGTGCTTAAGAGGGTGACAAAAGACAAAATTAAAGGAAGAAAATAAATCCGCCTTTATAAATCACTGTTCTGGAGAGGCAGAAGGCTATTATTCCTCCCATCCTATGCCTGAACAAGCCTGGGGAACTGCTGAGAACATGATGCAAAAGTCAGGCCTAAGACTGAAAGATTTTTGGGGTGTCCAAGACAGGGGAAGATCGGAGAAAAAAATAATTTTTTAAAAATGCCACACCAACTCCCAACAAAGTTGTCGCTTTTTAAACAAATCCGTTTCACGCCCCTTTAAACCAGAACTAAGCCAGGTTATTCTAAAGCTAGGAGAACCTCTACTAATGACCTTGAATGGAGAAAAGGGAAATTAAGGCCAGAAGGACAAATTTCGGTGGTTCGCCCTCATTTTAAGAGACTGCATCAATGACCTCAAAATGCATTTTTCAGCAAAAAAAATTTTAGGAGCAGCTCTGGCCTGTTTGAAACCCTGCTCGGCCCTGCATCGTGGTCTGTTTACGAACCTTGTAAGCTAAACCAAGATATCTCTGGATGTTCTGTGCAAGGATGATAAAGATGTCTCAGCCATCCATCCACCTTTCTAACCAGGGAAAGGTTTAACAATTCATTTATTTTCCTGATCCAGAGATCCGTGCACGACCCTGCAAAAATCCCACCCACCCACCCACCTCCCATCCAACAGAGCCAGTTTTCCTGCTTGCAAAAATCCATATTTTTTTGGGGGAGGGGGATTTTTGCAAGCAAACCGTCTGCCTTTCATGGATCACCTTTATGGGTTTTTTTTTTTCCTCCAAAAGGCCGGAGGAAGGCATGAGTCACGCTGACGCCCTCCGGGCTGGGATCCCTGTCAGCCGAATCCCCCACACCCCCAAATCGACCAAACCCAGGCCTTTGCACATTTGCACAACTCCCAACTTCTCCCCCCCACCATGCAATTTTAACCCCTTCCCTCTCAGGACCGCTGCGCCGGTGGCGATGATGACGGGTGGTGGTACTCACCTGAGAGAGGCCAGCTGGAGAAGAGATGGCATGGACGGTGCCCCGAAACAGATCTTGGCTTGGGGACCACTCAGAAAGCTGGGGAGACAAGAGGAAGAGAGAGAGGTGTGTATGTGTGTGTGTGTGGGGGGGGGGCAGCGTGCAACCCCACTGCAGTGCTCATAGGAGGCGGGCCGATGCTTGCCAGCTCGGTCAGCGCCCTGTCGACAGCCAGCCAGCCAGCGGAGGAAGACAAGAGGAAAGGCAGGGATGAAAGAGATAGAAAGAAAGAGAGAAAGAGAGAGAGAGAGAGAGAGAGAGAGACGGATGCAGCTGGTGGAGGGATGAAGGATGCTCTTCCTGGTTCCCCCCCCCCCCGCCCTTCAGGTGTATCCTCCACTCCCCCCCCCAACCCCGCTTCCTCCCCTTATCATCCAAGAGCATCCTTAATCAAAGGACCAACATGATATCCTCACCTCCTCTGCTGTCCCCATCCATGGTGCTGAGCTTTAGGGGAGGGAGGGGGGGCTCGGGGGAGAGGCAGCCGAGATCAGGTCTTCTAGCTGTCTGGGGCCCAGAAGGGTGGGGAGGAGGAGGAGGAGGAGGAGGAGGAGGGTGGCTTTGCCCAGGCAGCTGCGTACTTTGGCTCCGTGGCTCCTTCTTAAAGAGACCGCCGTCCGCAAAGCCGGTTCCAAAGGGATCCCAACTGGATCGGATTTCTCACCTCTGCTGTACCTTTAAATGGGTCCCGCTGCTCACTTCCGTTCTCAGCCTCGCAAAGGGTTTTGCATCAGTGAGAGTGTGCGCGCGTGTAAAAAAAAAAGTTCATTTCTGCAGGTCTGTGATTGCAGGTGTTCAAGCCACTGGCAAAAAATAAAAATGGGGCTTGTTTCCTCTTCGTGAACGGGATCATTGCATTGCAATTCCCGTCTATTTTCCTTATTTTTTAAAAAAATGTTTTATTGTCAGGTTTTTTTGGTGGGGTTGATTAGGAGCTGTCCAGAGTTTTTGAGAGTTGGGGCAGCATATATGTTTAGTAAATTATTATTATTTTGGAGGGTTGCGTAGGTGTTTAGAATGGATTTGGCACAGTGGTGAAATCCAATTTTTTTTTACTACCGGTTCTGTGGGAGTGGTTTGGCTTGGTGGGCGTGGCAGGGGGAGGATACTGCAAAATCTCCATTCCCACCCCACTCTGGGACATGCCAGAGGTGGTATTTGCTGGTTCTCCAAACTACTCAAAATTTCCGCTCCCGGTTCTCCAGAACCTGCCAAAACTGCTGGATTTCACCTCTTGATTTGGTATAATATTGTGATTGGTATTAGAATTGCATATTTAAATATTGAACAATGAAATAATGGCGGGTAGTATTGTAATACAAAGGGAACATCTTTTAATATAATGGTCACATGAATGAAAGTTAGAATAAAGACAGAAATAAGAGAAAGGGGGAATATTAGTATACACATTTTTATAAGATATGTTAAGTGTAATGATAAGAGAGGTTTAGAAATTGAACAGCGGTAGTATTATGTATGTTTAAACGCTATGAAATAATGAAAGATTATAATTTGATATAAATGTGTATTACTGTTAGAAATATATAAGCTGGATGAATGTGATAACTGTGATTAATAATATTATTTTATTTGTATTGAAATGCATGACACCCAGGTGTCACAGTGTTCCTCCACTGATATGTATATGTAATATAAAATAAAAAACTCGATATAAAAAAGAAAAAAAAGAATTGATTTGGCATTTTTGTCCACCCACCGAGTCTTTCCCAAGGACCTGGGATAGGCAGAAGAGGTTCGTCTGAAATGGTATAGGGTTTCCTGACTGAGCAAGGGGTTGGACTAGAAGACCTCCAAGGTCCCTTCCAACTCTGTTATTCCGTTATTCTGTGATGAGGGCATGTGACAGATTATTTTCAGGCCTTTGATCCACATCTGATATTGAAAATGAATTTATGTGAGAGTACTAGCAAATGAGATATTTATGAATGTATTGATTGGGCACAACTGATAAAGAATTTAATAGCTTTAGTATTAATTTAATTAAATACTTTTTTTGACCAAGGATTAAGGGAATGTTGGGCGAGAGAGGCAAACACAGCTTCATGCAAAAGCTGAATTTGATTCAATTTCTATATCTAAAAATGCATTATTTTAATGGTCAATTAAATTTATACGCCATCCTTTTCACTTTCACTTTACATTCAAACAAAGCATTCACATTAAAATCTTACTTGCTTTTCTGTGATAAATAGTCCCATCACATTAAAAATATTTATTAATTAAATTTATATGCTCCTTTATAAATTGATTCTGAGTGGCTTACAGATTATAAAGAGATAAAAAGAGAAGCAGTTAGCATTATGCAAACAAATCTAATTTTATAGTTAATAATGATTTATCCTATGTAGCTCACATTTCCTCCTGCACTGTCACGTTAAAAATCCAAAGCAATTTTTGGACTGAATACAGTCTCAATGGAGATCGATCTTTTAAAAGGTACAGGTAGTCTTCAATTTACAAAAGTTCATTTAGTGACCGTTTGAAGTTACAATAGCCTGGAAAAAAGTGACGAATGATCATTTTTCACATTTTTGACCATTGCAGCATCCCCATGGTCATGTGATCAAAATTCACATTCTTGGCAACTGACTCATACTTATGACAACTGTAGCATCCTGGGACCACGTGATCCCCTTTTGTGACCTTCCAGCAAGCAGTCAATGGAGAAGCTAGATTCGCTTAACGACCGTGCTAACTTAACAACTGCAGTGATTCACTTAAAAATTGTGGCAAGGTCATAAAAAAGGGGCGAAACTCACTTCATTTCATTTCATTTATTTGATTTTATACCGCCCTTCTCCCGAAGAACATTTTAACAAATGTCTCACTTAGCAACAGAAATTTTGGGCTCAATGGCAGTCATAATTCAAGGACTGCCTGTATTTCTGTTTCTGAGGATATTTCTGCCTTCCTCTATCTGTTTTCTTTGTCCAAAGCGTTCATTAGAATGACGTAATGCTTTATTTCAATTCCTTGGAAATCGGGTGAGTGGTGGGGTTGATGGGAAATAATTGGAAGTGATATTTCATAAGGCAAGATGGGTTGAGCAGAAGGTCAAAGACGTTTTATCTTGATATCGTCTAATGGAAAACAACAGCGAGGTAATGAATTGTCTTAGAAAGACAGCTGGCAATTGGGTTTGACTCTCGAAACAGCTGCACCTTCTGACTTGTCCTGGCTGCTTCCCTGCAGAGCCAAGCAAGTAATTTACTTGGTCATATCAATCAAATCATTATTAGGATCACAGACCACCATAAGGAGGATTGGAATATGAACAATGAATAATTTTAAACATTTAAAAAAAATTAAAATAGGCAAAGCTAAAAAACATTTTTAAAAGCTTACATATACTATGTCTATATATATATATATATATAGACATAGGTGGGAGGTATACTATGTCTATATATATATATATATATATATATATATATATATATATATATATATATATATATATATATATGTTTTTTGAGGTTTTTACGCGTGTTTGTATATAGGTCTTTAGTTGTTCGGGTTTTCTCCCGTGTAAAATTGGAAATGTCTTGGCGACGTAACACGAGGAAGGCCACCAGACCCACACTCACAAGGTCCACACAGGATGTCACCACTGCACATCCACCCAGAAAGCAGACCCAAACAAAATCTCCAGAACAAAATGCTTAGCTGATGAACAACACCTAAAACCCGAACTAGACACTCTCACTAATGTACTAACATCCAATGGATTCCAAACAAATAAGATTACCAAGCTAATCCAAAAAGAACCCCCCACTAAAATCCAAGACAGAGAACAAGAAAACGGCACAGCCCTCCTCCCATATATAAAAGGCACCACAGACAGAATCAGCAAGATCCTCCACAAACACAACATCAAGACAGCATTCTGCACAAACAGAAAAATATCCACCATCCTAAGAAACCCCAAAGACAAAATTGAGTTAGAAAATCAAGGAGTATATGAAATCCCATGCACCGCCTGCCCCACCACATACATTGGACAAACCAACAGAAGAATAAGTGCACGCATTGAAGAACACAAGAACTCATTCAAAAGAGGAACCAACTTCTTCCCTGGTCCAACACTTTAAAGTCACAGGACATGATATTGACTTTAAAAGACCAGAACTATCGCCAAAACTGAACACTTTAACAACAGAATAATCAGAGAAGCCATTGAGATAGAAAACGCCACACAGCATGAACAAACGAGATGATACCTCCCGCCTACCAGCCATTTGGAAACCTGCCCTTATTGACAAACGTGTCCCTAACAAGAGGAATGACACCAGACCCACACTCACGAGGTCCACACAGGATGTCACCACCACACATCCACCCAGAAAGCAGATCCAAACCCACACTGATCATGAAGCACGACCAAGGACCAGAAGCCAGACTGCAGCTGCAACATTAACCATTTCAAACCCCTCCAATCCATACATGCAGCAGACTGACACCCACTGTGAAGATGTGGCACGACCGCGAACACGAAGTCGGACAACAGCTGTGCAGCTCACCAGCTCAATGGCAGTCATAATTCAAGGACTGCCTGTATTTCTGTTTCTTAGGATATTTCTGCCTTCCTCTATCTGTTTTCTTTGTCCAAAGCGTTCATTAGAATGACGTAATGCTTTATTTCAATTCCTTGGAAATCGGGTGAGTGGTGGGGTTGATGGGAAATAATTGGAAGTGATATTTCATAAGGCAAGATGGGTTGAGCAGAAGGTCAAAGACGTTTTATCTTGATATCGTCTAATGGAAAACAACAGCGAGGTAATGAATTGTCTTAGAAAGACAGCTGGCAATTGGGTTTGACTCTCGAAACAGCTGCACCTTCCGACTTGTCCTGGCTGCTTCCCTGCAGAGCCAAGCAAGTAATTTACTTGGTCATATCAATCAAATCATTATTAGGATCACAGACCACCGTAAGGAGGATTGGAATATGAACAATGAATAATTTTAAACATTTAAAAAAAATTAAAATAGGCAAAGCTAAAAAACTTTTAAAAGCTTACATATACTATGTCTATATATATATATATATAGACATAGGTGGGAGGTATACTATGTCTATATATATATATAGATATACTATGTATGTATATATATATATATATATATATATATATATATATGTTTTCTGAGGTTTTCACGGGTGTTTGTATATAGGTCTTTGGTTGTTCGGGTTTTCTCCCGTGTAAAATTGGAAATGTCTTGGCGACGTAACACGAGGAAGGACACCAGACCCACACTCACAAGGTCCACACAGGATGTCACCACTGCACATCCACCCAGAAAGCAGACCCAAACAAAATCTCCAGAACAAAATGCTTAGCTGATGAACAACACCTAAAACCCGAACTAGACACTCTCACTAATGTACTAACATCCAATGGATTCCAAACAAATAAGATTACCAAGCTAATCCAAAAAGAACCCCCCACTAAAATCCAAGACAGAGAACAAGAAAACGGCACAGCCCTCCTCCCATATATAAAAGGCACCACAGACAGAATCAGCAAGATCCTCCACAAACACAACATCAAGACAGCATTCTGCACAAACAGAAAAATATCCACCATCCTAAGAAACCCCAAAGACAAAATTGAGTTAGAAAATCAAGGAGTATATGAAATCCCATGCACCGCCTGCCCCACCACATACATTGGACAAACCAACAGAAGAATAAGTGCACGCATTGAAGAACACAAGAACTCATTCAAAAAAGAGGAACCAACTTCTTCCCTGGTCCAACACTTTAAAGTCACAGGACATGATATTAACTTTAAAAAGACCAGAACTATCGCCAAAACTGAACACTTTAACAACAGAATAATCAGAGAAGCCATTGAGATAGAAAACGCCACACAGCATGAACAAACGAGATGACACCTCCGCCTACCAGCCATTTGGAAACCCGCCCTTATTGACAAACGAGTCCCTAACACGAGGAATGACACCAGACCCACACTCACGAGGTCCACACAGGATGTCACCACCCCACAACCACCCAGAAAGCAGATCCAAACCCACACTGATCATGAAGCACGACCAAGGACCAGAAGCCAGACTGCAGCTGCAACATTAACCATTTCAAACCCCTCCAATCCATACATGCAGCAGACTGACACCCACTGTGAAGATGTGGCACGACCGCGAACACGAAGTCGGACAACAGCTGTGCAGCTCATCAGCTCAAATCCCCTGCAGCTCAGACTAATCTGAGCACAACCAAGCCCCCACCAACACAGGACACACCCCAGCCAATCAGAGCACAGAAAACCCCCATCCAATTAGAGCACAGCCAAGCTCCCACCCAATCAGTTCAAACCCCCACTAGCAGTTAAAAAGGAAGAAACAGCTGCAGTCACACATTGCTCCCAGAAGCACGAAGCTGAAGCCTGAAGATGACGAATGAGACTTCGTCGAAACGTCGCCAAGACACTTCCAATTTTACGCGGGAGAAAACCCGAATAACCAAAGATCTACATATATATATATGTAGATGTATGTATATATATATAGATATATAGATATCTATATAGATAGATAGATAGATAGATAGATAGATAGATAGATAGATAGATAGATAGATAGATAGATAGATAGATAGATAGATAAATAGATTTTATTATACACACAGTATGAGATTTATATATAAAAATTATACACATACACACACACATATACATACATACACTATTCAGTCTGTATTAACCTTTTGTTATTGTAATTATTTTTTTTATAACTGTTTATATATTATTTATATAATATAATTATATATATATATAATATATATATTATTTTTATAACTGAGAGCATATGCACCAAGACAAATTCCTTGTGTCACACTTGGCCAATAAAAATTCTATTCTATTTTATTCTATTCTTTTATATCTCTACTTTTTTTTATTATATTGTAAGCTGCCCAGAGTCACCTCCAACTGCTTGTTGGGCAGCATATAAATTTGATAGATGAATGGATACAGAGGTAGATAGATAGGTAGGTATTCTTCTTTCTTCCTTATTGGCCAAGTGTGATTGGACACACAGGGAATTTGTCTTTAGTGTACATAAAAAGACAAGATACATTCATCAAGAATCAGAAGGTACAACACTTAATGATAGTCATGGGGTACGAATAAGCAATCAAATCATATTAGGAAACAGTCAATCTAAATCTACCTATCATAGCTAGGTAGGTAAGTAGGTAGGTAAGTAGATAGATAGATAGATGGATGGATGATAGATGGATAGAAAGATAAAATTTAGTAAATTTTAGTAAAATATAGGGTTTGAATGAGAATGGGAAACCCTGTTAAGAGATCATTTATAATAAAACAAACCATGATATTGCAGAAAACATGTCCCAAAGAGCACCAAGGACCTCACAGTCCTCCTCCTTCTCCATTCTGCAAACCACATTTTGTTCTAGCACTGATGTGGTTAGTTAGTTGGGTCATGAAACGTCTGCAAAAAATCAACCAAATGCAGAAACCATTAAAGAGTCCACAGTCCTTCTCCAACTCCAATACACAAATTCCATTCACTTCTAGCACGGATGATGTTACCTAGCTGGGTCATGAAATGTTCAGAATATCACTGCTTCTTCAAATAAAGGTAGTTCTCGACTTACAACCATTCAGTAATGACTGTTCAAGGTTACAAAGGCACTGAAAAAATTGACTTACGATCATTCTTCCCCACGGTTGCAACAGCCCCATGGTCGCATGGTCAAAATTAAGATACGTGGCAATGGAATGCATTTATGATTCTTGCAGTGTTCTGGGGTCATGTGACCTTGTGACAAGTAAAGACAATGGGGAAGCCAGATTTACTCAACATCCATGATTAACGACTGAAGTGATTCACTTAACAACTGTGACAAGAAAGGTTGAAAAATGGGGCAAAACTCACTTAACAACTTTTTGGCTCAGAAACAGAAATTTTGGGTTCAACTGTGGTCGTAAGTCGAGGACTACCTACATTCGTCAACAGTTCCCTGTAGTGAAGGAGCTAGACTTGGAGATCTTAGACTTTGTAGTACGGGAGACCCTGCAAATGGGAAAGAGAGAGAGAAGGGGAAGGAGAAAGAATTAGAAGGAGAAAGAGAAGGGGAAGGAGAGAGAAGGAGAAAGAAGAAAGGAGAAGAAAGAAGGAGAGGAGGAGGAGAAGGGGAAAGAAGGAGAAGAAGAAAGAAAAGGAGAAAGAAGGAGAGAGAAGGAGAGAGAAGGAGAAGAGAAAAGAAGGAAAAGGAGAAAGAAGAAGGAGAAAGAATTAGAAGGAGAAAGAGAAAGGGAAGGAGAGAGAAGGAGTAAGAAGGAGAGGAGAAGGGGAAAGAGAAGGAGAGAGAAAGAGAAGGAGAAAGAAGAAAGAAGAAGGAGAGAGAAGGAAAAGGGGAAAGAAGTACCCTCATACGGGAGACCCTGCAAATGGGAAAACAAAGTTTATTTCTTCATTCACATTTATAAATTGCCAGAACTGGCACAGAGTTGGGTGCCTTATAAATTTAATAAAATAAAATAAATAAAATATGATGTTATTTTGGAAACCGCATGATAGCTAAAACATATGATGAACGGTTGCAGGAATTTGGTCTGTCTAGTTTAATGGTTTTCCCAGTTGGAATGTCTGGCTGGGAAAGTTGGACCATAAGGAAGGTTGAGCGCCAAAAAATGGAGGCCTTTGAACCCTGGTGCTGGAGAAGACTCCTGCGAGTCCCTTGGACTGCAAGGCGATCCAACCAGTCAGTCCTAGAGGAGATCAACCCTCACTGCTCCTTAGAAGGTCAGATCCTGAAGAGGAAACTCAAATACTTTGGCCACCTAATGAGAAGGAAGGACTCACTGGAGAAGAGCCCAATGCTGGGAAAGATAGAGGGCAAAAGAAGAAAGGGATGGCAGAGAACGAGGTGGCTGGATGGAGTCACTGAAGCAGTCGGCATGAGTTTAAATAGACTCCAGAGGATGGTACAGGACAGGAAGGCCTGGAGGAACGTTGTCCATGGGGTCACTATAGGCTGGACATGACTTTGCGACTATCAACAGTTTAATGAAAAGAAGGACTAGAGGTGACATGATAGCAGTCTTCCAATATTTGAAGGGCTGCCACAAAGAAGAAGAGGTCTGTCTATTCTCCAAAGCACCTGAAGGCAGGACAAGAAGCAATGGATGGAAACTAATCAAGGAGAGAAGCAACTTAGAACTAAGGAGAAATTTCCTGACAGTGAGAGCAATTAATCAGTGGAACAACTGACCTCCAGAAGTTGTGCATGTTCCAACACTGGAAGTTTTTAAGAAGAGATTGGACAACCAGGATGATATAAGATCTCCTGCTCTAAACAATGGATTGGACTAGAAGACCTCCAAGGTCCCTTCCAATTCTTGTTTTTCTGTACGTTTACCTAGTAGTTTGGTGAAAAGAGTTTCATTCTATGGTTCTCTAATGCTTCCATTTCTAAATTCAGGAAGGTCTTTTTCCTCATTGTGTGCTATTCCCTGGAGGTTTACATCACCTGCTTAGCAGTAATAATATTCTCCTCTTAAATGTTTTATAAGATAGCTTTCTCTCAGCCTCAACACAGTGTGAATTCTCTCCTTTCCTTTACTCATTTATTATTACGCTGTCATCATGCTCTTTGGAAGAAAAATAAAAGCTAATCAAATATTAGTGGATATTTTTTTTTAATTTTTTTTAATTTGAATTTATATCCCACCCTTCTCCGAAGACTCAGGGCGGCTTACACTGTGTTAAGCAATAGTCTTCATCCATTTGTATATTATATACAAAGTCAACTTTTATTGCCCCCAACAATCTGGGTCCTCATTTTACCTACCTTATAAAGGATGGAAGGCTGAGTCAACCTTGGGCCTGGTGGGACTTGAACCTGCAGTAATTGCAAGCAGCTGCTGTTAATAACAGACAGACTTAGTCTGCTGAGCCACCAGAGGCCTAATGGCTAATGAAGGATGAAACAAGGCTATCAAGGATGGCTAAGTGGAATGTCTCAGTATACAGGTAGTCCTTGACTTATGACAATTGGGACCACAATTAATGTTGCTAAGCAAGTAGGATGTTAAATGAGTCACACTCAATTTTACAACCCTTTTTTGCCACAGTTAAGTAAATCGCTGCAGTCGTTAAGTGAATCACATGGTCGTTAAGCAAATCCAGCTTCTCCTGTTGAATTTGCTTATCAGAAGAAGCCAGCTGGGAAGTTGCAAATGGTGATCATGTGACCCCTGGGATACTGCAACTATCATAAATACACCCAATTTTTTAAAATGTCTATGAAGATTCTCTGTCATCCAAGTCATGGTTGTCCCAAAGGTGCTTTTTTCAAGTGGCAACTGGACTTTTCTGGTTTTTCTTTGAAGACATTTCGCTTCTCATCCAAGAAGCTTCTACAGCTCTGACTGGAAGGTGGGGAATATTCCTGGCAGATTTCCATTCCCTCGCATCCAATCAGAGCAGAAGAAGCTTCTTGGATGAGAAGCGAAATGTCTTCAAAGAAAAACCAGAAAAGTCCAGTTGCCTCTTGAAAAAAGGCACCTTTGGGACTCAAATATTTATCACCTCACTGTGAGGATGCCATGACAGGAGAGTCCCTCTGCTATTTACTTGCCTCCAACTTTTGAGACTGGATCTCAGCAGGAAGAATAGAATAGAATAACAGAGTTGGAAGGGACCTCGGAGGTCTTCTAGTCCAGCCTCCTGCTGGCTGTCCAATCTCTTCTTTAAAACTTCCAGTGTTGGAGCATTTAAAACGTCTGCAGGCAAGTTGTTCCACTGGTTAATTGTTTTATCAGGAAATTTCTCCTTAGTTTTAAGTTGCTTCTCTCCTTGAATAGTTTCCACCCGTTGCTTCTTGTTCTACCCTCAGGTGCTTTGGAGAATAGCTTGACTCCCTCTTCTTTGTGGCAACCCCTGAGATATTGGGACACAGCTATCATGTCTCCCCTAGTCCTTCTTTTCCTTAAACTAGACACGCCCAGTTCCTGCAACCGTTCTTCATATGTTTTAGCCTCCAGTCCCCTAATCCTCTTTGTTGCTCTTCTCTGCAATCTTTCTAGAGTCTCAGCATCTTTTTTACATCGTGGCGACCAAAACTGGATGCAGTATTCCAAGTGTGGCCTTACCAAGGCCTTATAAAGTGGTATTAGCACTTCACGGCAGGGCCTTCCTCCTCCTCCTTGGATTGCTCTCCAACAGCCAGCTGAAATGCTCCATTCTCCTGCCATTCTCCCCACTAAAAAATTCTGCATTTACATATTGCAAAAAAACGATACTGAAATAAAAGCGTTTACGGGTTATGCCTGGAAGCTCACAAAAACAGCTCGGAAATTTCTCCTGCAAAGTCGGGAAACCGCAGCTGGTAAGATGCCGTTTAATGGGGCACACTTGGGAATGTTGAAATCTGCGGTGGTTCCTTTTAAATTGGCTGCTTTAACGGGGCCTGTGAGCCCACATTCCAATAATGAGGCTGGTGATTTTATTTCACCAGGATGACGTTGATGGGTCTCAGTGGAGTCCTAAGACCAACCTGGAAATTTAGGCATTTGCTGAGATGGGTATCTTGCTTCTCGGCATGCCTGCTTCTTCTTAAAAATGGAGATGAAAAAGAGAAGGAGGCAGGGATGAATGCTGGATCACAATAAAGCTTCTGAGCTGAGTGGTACCATGGCAGGATATCCCTCGGGCAAAATTGAGATAACTGGACAGCTCACGCATTTCGCTTTAAAACAGCTTTCTGTGCTGCCGAATGGAGGCGAGTAAGTTTAATCTGGAAAAAAGGGTGCATTTTTCCTTTAATAGTCTCCTAAGAACTATATTCCAAGAGTTTCAGTAAAATATTGCTGGAAAGAAAAACCGGTTGTGCTGCATCTTTGAGCAATACATCCAAAATCTTAAGAGCATCGGCAGTTTGTTAGAGAAAGAAGAGCTGAATTGGGAGAGAGAAGGATCTTTGTTTTTCTTTTTTTAATTAATGTTGGTCTATGTAGGCCAGCTACAAAGGCCGATTAAACCAGGCTATTCTGTTTTGCTTTGGTTTATTGAACGGATTCTGCATTATCAAAAGCTTAGGCACGTTAAAAAATTATCAGCATGGTAACTAAAGCAAATAGCATCTCTTTGGAGTAGATGTAGGTTTTCCTGGAAGACATCTTTTATTTTGGATCTTCAGGGCTGCCAGTGGGGCATATGGGTTGCTCCTGGATTATTCTATATTCTTTCCCCCCAAAGGAAGCGATTCTATAGGTTAAGTTTGGTGGTATGTGTGCATGCAAACATTTTGTCCCAAAGATGCTTTTTCAGAGGGCAACTGGACTTTGTTTTTTTTTTCCCTTGAAGACGTTTCACTTCTCATCCAAGAAGCTTCTTCAGTTCCGACTGAATGGTGGAGGATGGAAGGCTTTATATTCCTTGCAGTCATCTGGTCGTTAGTACTCTCTCTGAGAGTCCTTGAGGACACTTGGAGGTTTATCTGTGTCCTCAGGGTCACCTGAGTGGTGCAAACGGGTGTGGAGCCTTCTTGGAACTGCTGAAAGGATCATGTTGTAAACAGGAGAGAGATGGTGTCACAGATAAACCTCCAAGTGGCCTCAACCACTCTCAGAGAGAATGCAAGTGACCAGGTGTTGGCAAGGAGTATAAATCCTTCCATCCTCCACCAATCAAAGAAGCTTCTTGGATGAGAAGCGAAACATCTTCAAGGAAAAAACAAAGTCGAATTGCCTTTTGAACAAGCACCTTTGGGACGACCACGATCTGGATGACTGAGAATCTCCACAAAGTGTTTTAGTTCAAGACGCTTCAGTGGAATTTGTAAATTTTCCTTTTGGACATTTCATTTCAGGGCTGATCTTCTTATGTGGAGTCAAGTTAATCTAGATTTTGTAACTTTGGGTCATTCCAAATTAGATATGAAAACAGGGCCAGTGTGATCTGATTTTTGAGACAGATCCTTTCCATCTTTCTAATACGTCAGCTGTTCAACAGTAGAACAGATTGCCTTAGGATGTTGCAGACTCTTCATCCCTTGGAGTCTTTAAAGGGAGGCTGGACAGAATTAGGCATGGATACAGCAGCAGTTGAAACTTGTCCTGCAGTTCTTATAATGACCAAATTAACCTTTTATGAAAAAACACTGTGCTTCTCTGTGGTGTTTCAGACATTTAATAAATTAAATTAAGACCACATTATAGTCCAAAGTTTTCAAGAACAAAATAACATACAGTAAAATCCACAGTTTAAACCAGCATGGATAAATATCGTAATTAGACACAGCTTAAAAACCTTTCCACATTAGTTCGTCATATTGTTACTCCCTCTGATGCTTTCTGCTGGGCAAATTATTTTATTTTATCATTTCATCCTTGTTAGATAAGAAGAAAAGAGCCAGCCAGGAGATTCAGATAAGGTCCAAGAGGAAGAGAAGGGAAGAACTGGCGTCCCACCTATATTATTTTTGGCTTGAAAAAGTGGAACTTTGGAGACAGCATCCTTGCTCCGTAACTAGCCCTTCCAGGGAATGCCTGAAAGAAGGCAGCTTGGTAAATAAGCACAAAGAACCAAAAATAAGCAAAATTAACGTGAAGAAACAAGTAGACCGTGTAACTTTTAATACTAGTTAAAAACCATCTTTTTCTTAAATTTCAGCTTGCGGCTTGGCTGCTACTTACAGCTTAATCATTGCTAGTTGTTTCTACTTGACTCAGAGAAGGGAGGTGAATTTTGCTTAAAGGGAGCACTTGGTTTCCAATCTGTGTTTCGAGGGGCCTTCTCTGGCCTTCAGAGAGTATGAAACCTGGGTCCCGCGGTCACTATAATGTCAGCGTAAGGAGCTGACTGGGCCAGCTCAATCGTTTGTTGTTTCTGGAGAACCAGCAAGCTGTAGAAGTTCTCTGCCACTTCTTTCTTGTTTTGGTCCTTGCAAAGGGAGAGAAAGCTGAACGATTTTGCTCCTTGTTGTTCAAAGTGCTGCGGGAGAGAACGAAATAAATAAATAACTGAGATGGATGTATTATGTAAATGTAAAGGTTCCCCTCATACATAAGTGCTAGTCGTTCCAGACTCTAGGGGGCGGTGCTCATCTCCGTTTTAATACTTCCACCTCTCACAATACTAGACAACACAGTATCAACAGTAGAAACCTTTAAATTTCTAGGTTCTATCATATCGCAAGATCTCAAATGGACAGCTAACATCAAAAACATCATTAAAAAAGGACAACAAAGAATGTTCTTTCTGCGCCAACTCAGTAAGCTCAAACTGCCCAAGGAGCTGCTGATCCAGTTCTACAGAGGAATTATTGAGTCTGTCATTTGCACCTCTATAACTGTCTGGTTCGGTTCTGCAACCCAACAAGAAAGACACAGACTTCAGAAGATAATTAGAACTGCAGAAAAAATAATTGCTACCAACCTGCCTTCCATTGAGGACCTGTATACTGCATTACTATTTACTAAATCTGCACTACTATTAAACTTCTCATAGTTCCCATCACCCATCTCTTTCCACTTATGACTGTATGACTGTAACTTTGTTGCTGGCAATCCTTATGATTTATATTGATATATTGACCATCAATTGTGTTGTAAATGTTGTACCTTGATGAACGTATCTTTTCTTTTATGTACACTGAGAGCATATACACCAAAGACAAATTCCTTGTGTGTCCAATCACACTTGGCCAATAAAAATTCTATTCTATTAATTACTTTTTGTCAAGCAAATTGTACCAGAAGGGAGTAGGCTTCAGATGGCTGATGCCAGAGGGATTGATGATTTTCCGGGAGGGCATTACGAAAAAAATTAGTACAATTGCGGAGGCTGCGGCCTACGTGGAGGAACACAAAGCCCTCCTGGAATTAGATGACCCAGGAGTTGAAGAAGGGGAGGTTATAGACCATGGGGAGGAGGCGGCTGCCGCTGTTGAGGCCCTGGAGTTGGGTCAGGCTGAACCCAGAGTTCTGAGATCCAAAACTAGGAAGTGACAATGATATTTGGTATTGTGTTGGTTTTCCTTATTCTCCTTTGTATGATATTCTGATTATTCTTGACCCTTCTTTATTGCGTATGTAAGATTGATAAACTTAGCTACTTCGTATCACCTGCTTGCCATATGGCTGTTGTATGTGTTTAAAATTTTGAGTAAAATTCTTATCTTGTATAAGAAAAATGAAAATTTACCATACCTGATATGTATTTGTATAAACCTTTTTTGACCAATAAAAACTTTTTGGATAAAAAAAAAAAAAAAAAAAAAAAATTCTATTCTATTCTATTCTATTCTATTCTATTCTATTCTATTCTATTCTATTCTAAAGCCGAACAGCCAGCGCTGCCCAAAGATGTCTCCGTGGTCATGTGGCTGGCATGACTAAACGCCAAAGGCGCACGGAATGCAGTTCCTGTCCCACCAAAGGTGGTCCCTATTTTTTCTACTTGCATTTTTACATGCTTTCGAAACTGCTAGGTTGGCAGAAGCTGGGACAAGTAACGGGAGCTCACTCCGTTACGTGGTGCTAGGGATTCGAACGGCTGAACTACCAACCTTTCGATCGACAAGCTCAGCATTTTAGCCACTGAGCCACTGCGTCCCTCTTGTATTTTGAGCGGAGGCTAATTCTTATCTGGAACGGACCACAAAGCAGCTTTATGAGAGAGGCTGTCTGCCTTTGGCGGTTCATACGGACCAAGATAGGAGAGAGTCTAAGTTGGAAGAACAAATGTGCAGAATTGGAAACAAAGTCCTAGGTTGTCAGGCATGTAGCCTCAAGGGGCAATCCACTGCTAAATCTGCTTCCACTCCCTTGCCCTTACGGAAGGGCCTGAAGACCTGGCTCTGCCAATTGGTTTGGAGGGGTCACTCATTCATTCTGGAGAGGGATAATAGATTAGATGATCCATCGCCATCCTGTTTATTGTTGGTCCAGTTTGCTATCCAATGGAATGTTTTAATTTGTAAAGCTTAACGTCTTAACATTTTTGTCCTAATTGCATTTAAGTAGCTTATGGGGCTTCTTATATGCAGGTAGTGTTAGACTTACGACCACAATTGAGCCCAAAATTTCTGCTACTAAGCCAGACAGTTGTTAAGTGACTTTTGCCCCTTTGTATGGCCTTTCTTGCTACTATTGTTAAGTGAATCCCTGCAGTTAGTTGTCAAGTTAGCAACACGGTTGTGAAGTGAATCTGACTTCCACATTGACTTTGCTCGTCAAAAGGACACAAAACAGTGATCCCATCATGCCGGGACACAGCAACCGTCATAAATGTGAGTCGGTTGACCATGAGGAGGCTGCAACGATCATTAAGTGTGGAGAACAATCATCAGTCACTTTTTTGGTACCTTTGTAAATTTGAACCGTCACATTCGAAGTTACAACGGCACTGAAAGAAGTGATTTAATGACCATTTTGCATGATTGTTGCAGCCTCCCTATAGTCAGTTGATCAAAATTCAGATACTTCCCAATGGAATATATTATTTATGACATCTGCAGGGTCCCAGAGTCACGTGATCACCTTTTGTGACTTTCTGACAAGAAAGGCAATGGGGAAGCCAGATTCACTGAACGCCCTTGTTACTAACTTAACAGCTGCAGCGATTCTCTTAACAACGGTGGCAAGGAAGGTCGGAAAATGGAGCAAAACTCACTTAACAACTTGTCTGGCTTTGCAACGGAAATTTTGGGCTCAATTGTGGCCGTAAGTCGAGGACCACTTGTATGAATATCTGAAGAGATCCGCAAATCATTTCAACTGAATGTTGGGGAAAGGGTAGTGCAAGTCAGCTGGTATAAGGATAAACTATTCTTTTTGCCCTCTTGATTTTTGGTTCAGAAAAAGGATAAGGATGAGTCACTGGCAGTTTAGGAATAAGAGCTGGCTAGAATTACAGCCTGGGTAAAATGATAAAGACCGGCTTAACATGAGGTTGGATTATATTGCTAAAACACGCGATCTGCCCTTTCATGAAGAGCTTTGGCTTGAGCCTGGAGCACAGCAAAGAGGATAATTTTACAGAAATAGAATGGCAAATATGACAAACATCCCTTTGATTTCAAGGAACAGATTCAGGGTATGCAGGATCTGTTTTTTTTTCTGAAAAATTCTTCATGGTCTAAAATGAGAAGATGAAGCAATGTTGTTTTAGATAGTCTTAGATTTAATCATGTGCTTAGATATCGAATGTATTTATATTAATATGTCCATGAATGTTATATAGTCTTTTCTGTCATTGTTTCTGCCTTTTCCCAATTCACATTTAATTTGCTTTAATCACCATAGTATATTAAGAGTTTTTCCTTCATTCTTATTGTTTTCTATATGTTATTATTATAAATTTATAAACAAATTTATAAATATATAAACAACTTGCCTGCAGAAGTTGTAAATGCCCCAGCACTGAAAATGTTTAAGACGATGTTGGATAACCATCTGTCTGAGATGGTGTAGGGTTTCCTGCCTGGGCAGGGGGTTGGACTAGAAGGCCTCCAAGGTCCCTCCCAACTCTGTTGTTGCTGTTGTTATTATTATTATTAAATATATATTTTAAAAAAAGTTTCACATCCTTTTAAATTGGAGTTATCAGGCCATTTCAGTGATAAAATAACATGAAGAAAGGTTTATTATGTTTGATAATATCTTACCCGGAAAGTATTTAATAGCTTTAATGTTCTTTTACTTCTTCTTTGTTCTTCATTGTCCAAATTACTTGTCTGGGATCCCTGTATCGCAGATCAAAACAATTACTTATTGATAAAATTCACCTGAATGAAGATAAAAGGCAGCATAAAAAATAAAGAATAGACATAGCTCATATATGACTTCCCAAGCCTTGTCTTCTAGTTATCATCCTCTCTAGGAAATTTCACTATGAACATTTGTTCTACATAATTGATTTGGCAAACCAAACCACATAACTAAATTTGCTCTGCTTTAATAAAGTTGATGAAATGTATCAGTAAAACTGTCCATGAAACATAGAACTATCAGAGGAGTTATCTAATTTTTTGAAGCTCTATCTGATTATTTTTAAAGGGCTTTTTAAAAAATGAAATAAATTGCAACGCACAATGAGCAAAGAATAATGCACATCAAATTCAAATCAAAAGTACAAAATTAAAATTTACTATTCCACTATCCCCCAGTGTGCAAAAAAACTAATTCAAAGAAAGCATTAGAAACATACAACTCTCCAAAAAAAACATACCTCCAAAAGACACTTTTCCTAATGGATGAAAATTGAGTTTACCCCATGGCACCTCTCGGCCACCCTCTCTATGCTGCATTCCTCATGCACGCTCCCTGACCCACATGGTGACCCTTATGTACCACTATGCTCCCTTCCCAACCCTTAACCCCTTAACCCCTTACCTTACTATGCAGCACCTTTCACACACACCCTGCACCTCTCTTGTGCACTCCCGCACATCCTTCCCCATCCTCTGTCCCTCCCCTCACTTTCTCCCCCATCTAGCAGCAGTCACCTGTCCTGTGGGCCTGAGTCATGCAACTCCCTATTAGCTTCCCCACTGACTTTGGTTGTGGGAAGTGATCAGGAAGTTGCATTGCCTAACGGTGGGATTGACAATAGCAACCGGGAGTGCATGGAGTGCTAAACTTAGTGACGGACGGAAAGAAGGGCTAGGGAGAGGTATGTGGGTGGGGGAGGCTTACCCCAGTGATTTCTGATCTTCCCTCCTGGCCTTGCCTTTTGAGTTTCTGGGGAAGCCTGCATGCAAAGTTGCAAGTTGTGATCTTGTGATCACTGGGGTGCTTGGCGATCGGTTCTGGAAACGGGTTGCCAAATATCCAGATCACAATCATGCGTCTGCGGGGTATGTATGTGTGTGTGTGTGTGTGTGTGTGCTGGGATGGCCAGAACTCCAAGGAACGATCTTAACCACCATTCATCTAGTGTTGTCTTTGCTTCCAATGGCCACTGAATGAACGGCTGTAAATCGAGGACTAGCTGGAACGGAAAGATCTTTGAAATTTTTTTTTCCCCATTCAGAAAAGGGCCCATTGTCCAGATTCAGATTGTCCCACAAGTGCTACATGGTCACTATTCGGTAGTGAAGTTTAGATGATTGTAAACATTACATTTCCCAAGACAGCTTTCTCGTTTTCGGATTCTTGTTGTACTGAAGATGGTAAAAGGTCATCGGACAAAGCAGACACTTCGTTAACTGATTCCTGGAATTAAAGGAAGAGGGGGGGAGAGAATGGATCTGCATCAGTTCTGTTCTGCTCCTGTGTGAAAATGAATGATTAAAATGGAGTCTGTATTTCTGTGTTGAATTTTATATTTCACAAAGAAGAAGAAATAATGAGAAAATAAGGGAAGGTGCAAGTGACAACCTACCCTATTGCAAACAATTCTGTTTCAGGCAATTCTTAATTAGAAACACAGACTATTATGACTTCTTTTTTTTTCCTGAGATTCTTCACCCCCCCCTTCAGTATACTGAGAATGTTGAACTGAAGCTATAAAATCCCTATTCAACTGGATAGCTTATCACCTCACTGGATAATTTGAGATCAAACTTTATCTTTTAATCCAACCAGAGGATTAACATCATGATAAAACGGGGCTGGAAAAGCCATATAATCATTCCTGGAGGCAATAAATCCCATTTATTTGGGCATTTGTGAATGAAATTATGTAGCCCATAACATTTATGAACTGTCTCTTTACCAAATTTACATTTTAACTGTTTGCTCAAACTTGTTACGAATTTTAATGCTGTTAAGTCATCATGAACTATACTTTGATATGGGAAAAGCTAGAAATAGATACTTTAATAATTAAATATAAATAACTACTCAATTAAGTGATAGTACCAGATAAGCTTGTGATTTCTAAAAGTTAAGTAGAGAAGGATTTGGCTAATATTTGTAAAAATACTAACCAAATAGGAATAAATAGGACCCAGATAGGAATGAAATTTGGAAAGTCAAAAATATATCCGTCTCATTCCTGTTCAAGAGTGTGATGGAATTTTAGACTTCTGTGATGTTAACTATTAACATTTTAGAAGTTTTAGGAGGATTAAACTGTAATTTGTCAACTTTGTAAGAAGTCCAGTTTACCCATTTTGATGGAAATACACCTAGTGCCTAAACATATTAAAGCTTAATTTGTTCTGACTTACCATAGTTATAAAAACTGTACTGTCATCCCTTTCATTTCTGCTACTTTGTAACACAGATTCTTTTTGGGGATAAATTTTGTTCTGCTGTATATTTAAACTTTCTGCTATTGATAGTTCTATATTGATAATAAGAGAAAGTAGTTAATTCTTATCCAATGTACTTACCAATTAATTGCCATTACCAATAAATATTCATTTGCATATAATCTCAGTTTATACTATTTAAATTTTGAAATTTCCAATGTGTCCAAATTGCAGTTCACCATATTCTAGTCAAATGTTTAAGAATTTTTTTTCACGAAACAATGAGGTGCCACTTATGAAGTCTTTATTCCCATCATCTTTACTAAATAGAGAAAAAATGTAAAACAAATGCAGTAAAAATGTAAAGAAAAATGTGGAGGACCTAAATTTAACAACTAACACAATGTTACCAATAACCCAGCTCCCTGCTTCCCCTGGTACCACTTCAAGATACTTTTTTGTAAAAAAAAGTTCTTCCATCTTTCAAAATTATCCTCAGTTGTAATTTTATATTCTTTAGGTAAACATGATCACCCTAGCCACTTTGGGTTATTTTATTCACATTAGTTTGGCAGATTTGATTATATAAGAGTTCTCCACTCCTCTGAATGCAACAAAATACCTTATGCCACCAGACTAGAAATCCTGGGTTTAGAAAATTTGGAACTCCGCCGCCTTCGATATGACCTGAATTTAACTCATAGAATAATCTGTTACAATATCCTTCCTGTTGAAGACTACTTCAGCTTCAATCGCAACATTACACGAGCACACAATAGATTTAAGCTTAATGTGAACCGCTCCAATCTTGACTGCAGAAAATATGACTTCAGTAACAGAGTTATTAATGCCTGGAATGCACTACCTGACTCTGTGGTCTCTTCCCAAAATCCCCAAATTTTCAACCAAAAACTCTACTATTGACCTCACCCCATTCCTAAGAGGTCTGCAAGAGGCATGCATAAGAGCACCAACGTGCCTACCGTTCCTGTCCTAATGTTCCCTTTGATTGTATCCAATTCGTATAGTTTTTCTTTTTTATACATATGCTTATATATCGTATAGTTATTTCATGCTTACGCTTACATATACTATTGTGACAAAATAAATAAATAAATAAAATAAATATTCCTGTGAATATTTATTTATTTAGAACAAACAAACAAATATATATATATTTATTTAGAACAAACAAGTCAGTTCTAGAGGAGATCAACCCTGACTGCTCTTTAGAAGGTCAGATCCTGAAGATGAAACTCAAATACTTTGGCCACCTAATGAGAAGGGAGGACTCACTGGAGAAGAGCCGAATGATGGGAAAGTTGGAGGGCAAAAGCAGAAGAAGGGGATGGATGGAGTGGCTGGATGGAGTCACTGAAGCAGCAGGCATGAGTTTAAATGGACTCCAGAGGATGGTAGAGGACAGGAAGGCCTGGAGGAATGTTGTCCATGGGGTCGCGATGGGTCGGACACGACTTCGCAACTAACAACAACAAAAATTCCTGTGTTCCTTTAGATGCTCTTCAAACTGATCTAAACTGAAGAAAAGGTTGAAAATATTTTTTTTTAAAAAAATATAAGCTTTATTTTTTCTTAACAATGGACTTAATTCTTTGAAATAACATAAAGATGTAACCCTTGCTACAGGTAGTCCTCGATTTAAGACAGATCACTTAGCGTCTGAAGTTGCAATCTATCTGAAAATGAGAACTTATGACCGAATCCAAAATTCTGATGGTTGCCCCGCCTCCTCATGGTCATGTGACCAACTTTGGAAGCTTGGAAGCACAGCCACATTTATGACTGTTTGCAATATCCTGCGGTCACTCAACAACATTTTATGATACCTTTGTGGAAAACTGGTGCTTGCTTCCATCTTTTGGCAAAACCGAGCCCACAGCAAACAATGGGCTTGCACTTATGACTGCTGTGGTTGCTTAACAACTGCAAAAATGGTCACATGATGAGAGAGGGAGGGAGGGAGGGAGGGGGAAGGGGGAGAGAGACAGAGAGAGAGAGAGGAAAGAGGGTAATAGCACTATCGCTTAAGGCTTATATACCACTTCACAATGCTTCGCAACTCTCTCTAAGCCTCTTGCTGCCAACAATCCTGGTCCTCATTTTACCCCCCTCAGAAGGATGGAAGGCTGAGTCAACCTTGAATGGTTAGGATCGAACTTCAGGCTGTGTGCAGAATTAGCCTGCAATGCTGCATTCTGGGAGGGAGGGAGGGAGGGAGGGAGAGAGAGGGAAAGAAACAGTGAGAGACACAGAGATAGAGATAAGACACAGGTAGATAGCCATAGCATTTAGACTTATGAAGTATTTAGACTTCACAGTGCTTCATAGCCCTGTTTTTACCCTCTGCACATGTGCAGAAGAGGTGCGCATGAGCGTAGCGATCGCGTGCACACGCTGACATTTCCAATCCGGTAGCAAAGGTAAGTGCATTTTACCCCTGACGTGAGGAGAGCAGAGGTGAGAATGCAGATGGAAGCCATATATTCTAGAAGTTGTATCTGGACTGGGCAGATTTGGGTTCAAGTCCTGCTTCAGTGATCGAGGTCACTGGACGATTTTGGATAAATGTTTCTCTCTCAGCCCAATCAACCACGCAGTTTGTTGTGAATGTAACATTCAGGGGAACACTGGAAAACTACTTTAAGATCTCAAAGAAAAGATAGGCAATTACAGGAAGTCCTCGACTTACAACCATTCATTCAGTGACTGTTTGAAATTACAATCGCATTATGACATTTACAACCATTGCAGCATCCCCAGAGTCACATGATCAAAATTCAAATACTTGGCAACCGACTCCTATTTATGACAGGAGCAATGTCCCAGCTCATGTGACCCACTTTTGCAACCTTCTGACAAGCAAAGTTAGTGGGGAAGCCAGATTCACTTAACAGCTGTGTTACTAAGTTAACAACTGAAGTGATTCGCTTAACAAGAAAGATTATATAATGGAGCACTTAACAAATGTCTTGTTTAGCAATGGAAATTTTGGACTCAATTAGAGTCATAAGTCGAGGACTACCTGTAATGATATTAAAGAATTGTAAGGGGGAAAAAAATCTAGATTCCTGCCTGGGGCAGTTTGTTGTTTGCTTCTTTCTTCAGTCTTTTGTTGCCATTTTTTTTTCCGAGTCTCGACACATTTAGCAAACAGCTGCAAAAAAACCCACAAATTAACTCAAGGTAATTTGATAAATCTTACATTGCTTAAGCTTTTTGTTGCTACAGAAAGCTTTCTATGGCTACCGAGCAATGTTTAATTCATAATTAAATATGTCTAGGTATATAGCTGTCAAGCTATTTCAAATGTGAGCCTTCACGTAAACTGCAATCTGTTTTTTAATCTTTCCAAGAAGCTCTTTATTACTCTACAAAGTGATCCCTCTGTTCAGCTGGATCAATTTAGAAATAGTTTTGCCCCGGGAATCTATCAATTAGGTTTCATTATAGTTGCTGCTGGACTATAACCATTGACTACGCTGGAAAAAGCATGTCAAGTGCCAGGACTATACTAAAACAGGAAGGAAAAAAATAGCCAATCATTTCCTGGCATGATATCATTTGGAAAAAGGACTATACAGGTAGACCTCGACTTACAACAGTTCACTTAGTGACCATTTGAAATTACAAGGGCACTGAAAAAATTAACTGATGAACATTTTTCATACTTATGTTACAGGAGCCCCAAGGTTAGATAATAAAAATTCAGACACTTGGCAACTGACTCATATTTGTGACGGTTGCAATGTCCCGGAGTCATGTGATCACATTTTGTGACAAGCAAAGTCAATGGGGATGCCAGATTCACTTAACAACCATGTGACTGACTTAATAGCTGTGGCAAAAAAGGTCGTAAAATGGGGTCAAAATTCATAAGAACTGCCTTGCTTAGCAACAGAAATTTTGGACTCAATTTTGGTCATATATTGAGGACTATCTGCATTTTAATAGTACAGTGTACCACCCTCAGCCATGGAAGGTCCCTGGGTGATTTTGGGCCAATCATTGCTCTTAGTTAAACCTGTATCAGGATGCTATCTTAGAGAAAAATGGGAGAAGAGAGCAGAATATACCGCCTTGAACTCCTGAATAAAAGCCAGGATATACATCTAACAGTCATATTTGATATGTATAAAGTTAAACCAGGCAGAAAAAAATTCACATCTATTGAGGCTTTAATTGCTCTTCCAGCAAAGGACAATCTCACCAATTCCGATCATTAAACACTAACTTTCACTCTTAGTATTCATCAATTACATCAGGGGTCTCCAACCGTGGCAACTTTAAGACTTGTGGATTTCAACTCCCAGAATTCCCCAGCCAATTTGAGCTATGTAAACTACAATTTTAAACATGTGAACCTGCAAGCAGCAAATTGTGTGTGTATATTTGTATGTCTAACACACAGTCTCAGATGTTTTTTAAAAATGGCTCTAATCCAAAAAGGCAAAGGAAGGGAGGGAGGGAGGGAGAATGAAAAAGAGTGAGATTGAGAGAAAGAGAGGAAGGAAGGAAGGAAGGAAAGAAGGAAGGAAGGAAAGAAAGAAAGAAATGATACAATTCCCCAGTCCACAAGTCTTAAAATTGCCATGTTTGGAGATCCCTGAATTAGACATACTGTAAATTTCTAAGCAGAGGCCCAATATTTGGCAATACTTCAAGGAAATAAAAACGGTGGTGTATAAAAGTAAATGCCTGTATCATTTTTCCACAGTATCTAATTAAATGTCCAGGAAATCCCGTAAGTAACCCTTAAGAACTCACTCTTAATTTTGACTCCCCTGTAACTGAAGAGTCAGTTTGATGTAACGGTTAAGGCATCAGGCTTAAAACTGGGTGACTCTGAGTTCTAGTCCTGCCTTAAACATAAAGCCACCTGGGTGATCTTGGGCCAATCCTTTTCTCTCAGCCCTAGGAAGGCGGCAATGGCAGACTATGTTGGAGAAACGTTTCCAAAACCCTGCAGGAATTAGTTCAGGAACTTACCAGGAGATCAAAAATAGTGCTGAAGGCACAAAAAAACCCAAATAGCCATAATGAGAAACTCTTCACTTGGTCTTCACCTGCCCTCTACCCATCATTTAAATCTATGAAACCATCTAGGATGGTGAAGGCTTACATATGCCTGCTTTGTGTTATACAGCAATAATGAAAATAGCATATAAGGCCCTAAATTGTTACCTTCTGCAGATCTTCACTTAAGAAAGGCTGGGTGGGTCTGGTCAGAAGTTTGTCTACGCTGCCCAACTCTTCTAAAACCATCAGCTTCCTGGTTGGAGGTGCGATATGCAAGCTAGTTAGTGTATCCTCGTAACTTGTAAGCTGCTTTTGCATGGTAGCTTTGCTGAGCTGCTTCACCGTGTCAACAAGTAACTTCCTTTTCTTTTTACTTCTTTGTTTCTTTAGGAGAGCTACATACAAGAGACGTACACAAAGGACATGTTACATGCTAACCAGGGAGTGCTAAGCAGATAATAATCAGATTGTATTAATCCATATTTATCTTTGCAGGGCTAATAAAATGTTGGCATTGTGCAAAGAACCTTCCACCTTGGTTTTTCCATACAAATACATATATTTATTTTGTTCCAAGATAAAGTTAAAATACAAAACTCCCTCCCCCAAAAGTGGTTGAGGGGTGGGCACTGATCTAGACCTCTCTGGTAGGTTCAGATCTGGTCATGAGGTTAAACCAATGGCCCCCAAGCTTTTGGGGACCAGTTTCCTGGAGAGAGGTTTTTCTGCAGACTGGAGGGGTTGTGTTTCGTGCACTGCCTGCATCCCATAGATGGGGCGTCGCTTGTTTGCGCAGCCTGGTTTCTGGCACACTGCGGCCTGGTGCCAGTCCACAGCACCAGGAGTTTTGGGGACTTCTGAGGTAAACCACACTGGTCACTCTCATGAAAGACTTGGGGTTGAGCTTAAATGGAGATGGTGAGACTATTTTTATCCTCCTTCCATTTCCAGTTACTCAACAGAATATCCTTTTGGGTTTCCTACGAAGGTTGGGAGTTGGGGCAAGGTGCTATAGTGTTCTGAACCTACCTGAGTGGGCAAGTCCAGCTGGTAGCATTTAAATTAGTGTAGAGGAGTACCGGTATAGACAGGTTATCCTCCATTTACAATCATTAATTTAGAATAGAATAGAATTTTATTGGCCAAGTGTGATTGGACACACAAGGGATTTGTCTTGGTGCATATGCTCTCAGTGTACATAAAAGAAAAGATACCTTCATCAAGGTACAACATTTACAACACAATTGATGGTCAATATATCAATATAAATCATAAGGATTGCCAGCAACAAGTTATAGTCATACAGTCATAAGTGGAAAGAGATTGGTGATGGGAACTATGAGACGATTAATAGTAGTGCAGATTCAGTAAATAGTTTGACAGTGTTGATGGAATTATTTGTTTAGCAGAGTGATGGCCTTCAAAATTAAAATGGCAGTGAAAGTTGATTTATGACCATTTTTTACATGACCTTTGCAGCATCCCCATGGCCTCGTGATCAAAATTCAGCTGCTTGGCAATTGACTCATATTTATGACAATTGTGATGTCCTGGCATCGGGTGATCCCCTTTTGCGACCTTCTGACCAGCAAAGCCAAAGGGGAAGCCAGATTCACTTAACAACCATGTGACTCACTTAACTGCAACTTAGCAAGGAAAAGTTTGGGCTAAATTGTCGTCGTAATTAGAGGGCTACCTATAGATAGACTACCTACCTGTAGCAGGAATTCAACACCCATTACATAAACACCAACTGAATAGGAATAGAATAGAATTTTATTGGACAAGTGTGATTGGACACACAAGGAATTTGTCTTGGTGCATATGCTCTCAGTGTACATAAAAGAAAAGATACGTTCATCAAGGTACAACATTTACAACACAATTGATGGTCAATATATCAATATAAATCATAAGGATTGCCAGCAACAAGTTATAGTCATACAGTCATAAGTGGAAAGAGATTGGTGATGGGAACTATGAAACGATTAATAGTAGTGCAGATTCAGTAAATAGTCTGACAGTGTTGAGGGAATTATTTGTTTAGCAGAGTGATGGCCTTCGGGAAAAAACTGTTCTTGTGTCTAGTTGTTCTGGTGTGCAGTGCTCTATAGTGTCGTTTTGAGGGTAGGAGTTGAAACAGTTTATGTCCAGGATGCGAGAGATCTGCAAATATTTTCACTGCGCTGTTAAAGGGAAGAGGGAGTAGGAAAGAAACTCAAGAGTGCTCTGCCTTATTTCTCTTTGCTCTAAGGTCCCAAAGGTGCTTTTTTTTTTCAGAGGCAACTGGACTTTCTTGTTTTTCTTTTTGAAGAGGTTTCGCTTCTCATCCAAGAAGCTTCTTCAGCTCTGATTGGATGGATGGGGGAGGAAATGGAAGGATTTATGGACATAAATCTGGACAATTGCATTCTTTTATGTAGTAGAAGATTCAGCAGTCCATCTGCATTTAAAAGACAAAGGTCGCTCTTTTGAAGACAGCAAAAGTCCACATTTTGGACAGAGAGGACTGTTGGTTTGAAAGAGGGGTCAAAGAGGCCATCTGTGTCCAAATTGAACAGCCCTCCCTCAACGGGGGTGGGGTGGGGTGGGGAATATGACATCATCTATCTCCAGTCTACAACATGGTCCTTTCAATAGAATAGAATAGAATTTTTTATTGGCCAAGTGTGATTGGACACACAAGGAATTTGTCTTTGGTGCATACGCTCTCAGTGTACATAAAAGAAAAGATACGTTCGTCAAGAATCATAAGGTACATCACTTAATGATAGTCATAGGGTACAAATAAGCAATCAGGAAACAATCAGTATCAATATAAATCGTAAGGATACAAGCAACAAGGTTACAGTCATATAGTCATAAGTGGAAAGAGATTGGTGATGGGAACGATGAGAAGATTAATAGTAGTGCAGATTTAGTAAATAGTTTGACAGTGCTGAGGGAATTATTTGTTTAGCAGAGTGATGGCGTTTGGGAAAAAACTGTCCTTGTGTCTAGTTGTTCTGGTGTGCAGTGCTCTATAGCGTCGTTTTGAGGGTAGGAGTTGAAACAGTTTATGTCCAGGATGCGAGAGATCTGCAAATATTTTCACTGAGCTGTTAAAGAGAAGAGGGAGTAGGAAAGAAACTCAAGAGTGCTCTGCCTTATTTCTCTTTGCTCTAAGGTCCCAAAGGTGCTTTTTTTTTCCAGAGGCAACTGGACTTTCTTGTTTTTCTTTTTGAAGAGGTTTCACTTCTCATCCAAGAAGCTTCTTCAGCTCTGACTGGATGGGTGGGGGAGGAAATGGAAGGATTTATGGACATAAATCTGGACAATTGCATTCTTTTATGTAGTAGAAGATTCAGCAGTCCATCTGCATTTAAAAGACAAAGGTCCCTCTTTTGAAGACAGCAAAAGTCCACATTTTGGACAGAGAGGACTGTTGGTTTGAAAGAGGGGTCAAAGAGGCCATCTGTGTCCAAATTGAACAGCCCTCCCTCAACGGGGGTGGGGTGGGGAATATGACATCATCTATCTCCAGTCTACAACATGGTCCTTTCAATAGAATAGAATATAATTTTTTATTGGCCAAGTGTGATTGGACACACAAGGAATTTGTCTTTGGTGCATACGCTCTCAGTGTACATAAAAGAAAAGATACGTTCATCAAGAATCATAAGGTACATCACTTAATGATAGTCATAGGCTACAAATAAGCAATCAGGAAACAATCAGTATCAATATAAATTGTAAGGATACAAGCAACAAGGTTACAGTCATACAGTCATAAGTGGAAGGAGATGGGTGATGGGAACGATGAGAAGATTAATAGTAGTGCAGATTTAGTAAATAGTTTGACAGTGCTGAGGGAATTATTTGTTTAGCAGAGTGATGGCGTTTGGGAAAAAACTGTCCTTGTGTCTAGTTGTTCTGGTGTGCAGTGCTCTATAGCGTCGTTTTGAGGGTAGGAGTTGAAACAGTTTATGTCCAGGATGTGAGGGGTCTGTATCCTTCCATCCCCCACCATCCAGTCAGAACTGAAGAAGCTTCTTGGATTAGGAGCGAAACGTCTCCAAAGAATAACCAGAAAAGCACCTTAGGGACAACCATGACCTGGATGACTGAGAATCTCCACAGACACTTTGGTATAAGGTGTTAGGGGTTGGTGAAGGAGAGAGAATGTCTGTTAGGTTTTCAAGGTTCTGATATGCTCTAACAAAGAACAGATTCCCAGTAAGTCTGTTTCTTCAGCTGGCTTACTTTAGGAGCTGAAAACTGGCGAATTAGATTTAGATTTACTATTGTAATTAATTATATTTTATTTTGAACTGTGTTTTGTAATTTCTGTAAGCTGCTTAGAATTTGGTTTCAGGCAGTAGACAAATCCTATGAATAAATAAACAAATGAATGTAACAAGGACAATCCTTTTTTAGAAAATAAAGAAGACTAAGAAGAGATGACCACTTCTGTTGAAAAAAATGTTTCCAGTGAAATGCTTTTCTGGGTGTGTCATCACTTCTACATTGCATTTTTATTCCAGACAGAAACAAACAATTCTAACCTGGATCAACAATAGGAGGAAGAACAAAGCCGTCTTCCTCACTGCGCAATAACGTTGTTTCATTAAGTTGGTGATGTCTTGTTTCATGGTTAGATACATCCTGGTTTGGATCCAAAGTAGGTTCTGCCGATTCAGACAATCACAGAGTTAGGAGTAATTTTTAGAAGCATTATTCACACTAGTAAAACAGTTTAAAGTAAACTCACCTTTTCTGTTATCAGCTGGATCTTTGGAGGGTAAAGGAAGTTCCTCTTCCATGTCAAATATTGCAAGGAGGCCATTCTGGTCAGTTCCAAGAACATCATCTTAAAAAAATAATTATAGTATATATATATATATATTTTAAAAAACCCTATTTTTATGTACATAGTGCCATATTTTATACAGGTAGTCTCCTCGACTTACAACCATTTGTTTATTAACTGTTTGAAGTTACAATGGCACTGAAAAAAAGCAATTTATGACCAGTTCTCACACTTTTACTTTATGACTGTGGCAGCATTCCCATGGTCACATGATCAAAATTTGGGCACTTGGCAACTGGCATGTATTTACGACAGGTGCACCATCCCAGGTCATGTGGTCAATGTTTGCGACCTTCCCAGTCGGCTTCTGACAAGCAAAATCAATGGGAGAAAGCCAGATTCACTTAACGACCACATGACTCACTTAACATCTGCAGTGATTCGCTTAACAACCATGGCAAAAGGACGTAAAATGGAGCACAAGTCATTTACCAACTGCCTTGCTTAGCAATAGAAATGTGGGCTCAGTTGCAGTCTAAGTCGAGGACTATGTAGAGAAAAGCAAAAACTTTACTAGAACGTAACAAGGTTGCTAAACTTTTTGGTAACTTATGCACATCTTAGAAAATCTATTGGTCAGCTATAGTTAGACTGGATTTTGTTTATACCTACCAATCATATCTCTTCCAGCTCCTTCATCTCCAAATCCATCATACTCTAATGCAATTTTGTCTCCAGTTAAATTCGAAGAACTGTGATCAGCCAGGAGACTGACGGAGCTGTTTATTAAACTGTCACTGAAAAAGCTAGCATGCCTTGGAATTTCAATTTCTTCATCTGTGAGAAACACATATGAATAACTCAGCTACGTTTATATATCTCGGCAATATAAATACTTTGCAGTGAGTTAAAATCAATTGCTTATAAAAACTGAACCCAGAATGCAACTTTTGAAAATGAAATAAAAACCCTTTGTATTTTGATTTATGAGGGAAAAAGAGTTGCAGCCTCACCAAAATTGCCCCCACTGAGAACATTCAGCCCATAAAATTCTGTCAATGTGATGTCCTCAATTTTGCTCTGGTGCAGTGTAAAATGTTGGGCGACCTCAATGGCACTATTGGAAAAGAAGAAAATGAACTGAAGAGTTTTAGGAAATGCTACATAACTGGACCATAACGTCCTAATTCACAAAACGTATCCGTATAATATTTTAATATATTTGGCCCTAATTAAATTGCACTTCTACAGCCTATCACTTACTACTGCATAAAGGAATTAAGAAATGGTTAGTAGCACAGATTTAGCAACAATGGATGCCGGCACCCCGATTCAGTCAGCTGCAGCCGCGGCTGGCTGTTGGTGGCGAGTTACTGGCCCCAAAGGATAGGGTGCGCAACTTAGGTGTCCTCCTGGATGATCGGCTGTCGTTTGAAGATCATTTGACGGCCGTCTCCAGGAGGGCCTTCCACCAGGTTCGCCTGGTTCGGCAGTTGCGCCCCTTCCTTGATCGGGATGCCTTATGCACAGTCACTCATGCGCTCGTTACCTCTCGCTTGGATTACTGTAATGCTCTCTACATGGGGCTCCCCTTGAAGTGCGCTCGGAGGCTTCAGTTAGTCCAGAATGCAGCTGCGCGGGTGATAGAGGGAGCTACACATAGCTCCCATGTAACACTGATCCTGCGCAGGCTGCACTGGCTGCCTGTGGCCTTCCGAGTGCACTTTAAGGTGTTGGTTATGACCTTTAAAGTGCTCCATGGCTTAGGACCTGGGTACTTACGGGACCGCCTTCTGCTACCACATGCCTCCCACCGACCCATACGCTCCCATAGAGAGGGACTTCTCAGGGTGCCGTCCGCCAAACAATGCCGGCTGGCGGCCCCCAGGGGAAGGGCCTTCTCTGTGGGGGCGCCCACACTCTGGAACGAGCTTCCCCCGGGTTTACGTCAATTACCTGACCTTCAGACATTTCGTCGCGAACTGAAGACACATCTCTTTATTCGCGCGGGGCTGGCTTGAATTAGATTTAATGTGAAATTTTATCAATTTTTTAAACGGGGTTTTTTAGTATGGAAATTCTTAATTTCAGGCTAATTTAAATAAGTTTTTTTAAAACGGTATTTTAATCTGTATATTGTATTGTTTTATCTTGCCTGTACACCGCCCTGAGTCCTTCGGGAGAAGGGCGGTATAAAAATCAAATAAATAAATAAATAAATAAATAAACAAGGGCTGCTTCAGTTACTACATTCATCTGTCTTCATCTCTCTTAACAACTATAGCCAGAAATGGTTGTCCAATCTCTTCTTAGATGAACTACAGTATAACTATATAAAATTGTGGATTTTCCAGGCAAGGAGACACAGTAGTTCAAATTCATCACCATAAAAATAAAATTTATAATGGGGAAGGACCTGAAGTACAGGTAGTTCTCAACATACAACCACAATTGAGCCCCAAATTTTTGTTGCTGAGACAATTGTTAAGTGAATTTTGGCCTATTTTACAAACTTTCTTGCCACAATCGTTAAGCAAATCTCTGCAGTAGTTAAATTAGTAACACTGTTATTAAGTGAATCTGGCTTCCCCATTGACTTTGCTTGCAAGAAGATGGCAAAGGTGATCACACGACCCCAGGAAACTGCAACCATCACGAGTCAGTTGCCAAATATTGGATCACATGAAAATGGGGATGTTGCAATGATTGTGAGAAAAATTACCACTTTTTTCAATGCCATTGTAACATTGAGCGGACACTAAATGACTACCTGTAGCAGAGAAAGAGGATTGTGTTTTTGTTCCTCCACATGTATTATGCAGAAGCAGGCAAGAGCCATGATGGCGCAATGGTTAAAGTGCAGTACTGCAGGCTACTTCTGCTGACTGCATTTGACAGTTCAAATCTCACCAGGTTCAAGGTCGACTCAGCCTTCCGTCCTTCCGAGGTTGGTAAAATGAGGACCCAGATTGTTGGGGGGAAATATGCTGACTCTGTAAACAGCTTAGGGAGGGCTGTAAAGCACTGTGAAGCAGTATGTAAGTCTGAGATGTCAAACTCACGATGACACATTGTCACATGATGTATCGCAACTTCTACCCCTTCGCTAAATTGAGGGTGGGCGTGGCCAGTGCATGGCACATCTGGCCCATCAGCCGTGAGTCTAAGTGCTATTGCTATAAAGTTTTGAGTGATTCACCATCCCTGAGAAAAGGGAATTCAGAAGGAATTCACTCCCTTTTCACTTGCTCTATTCTTAGCAATAAGCAAACGTTGGAAAATATTTACTTCGTGTCTGGAAGTTGGGTGTCAAAATCATAAAACTCTTCAGGCAGTGTGATGGCATCATAATTAGCCTCAGAATTTCCTTTTGGAAGGTCAACAAGCCCTAAAAAAATACATAATGGAAGATTAACTGTGAGATGATGTAGCTTTATATATCCTGCAAGATAAAAATAGACAGGTATTTGAAGGCATCCAGCAAATGTATTAACATTTTTTTTAATTTTTACCTTGTAGTCATTAATTATATGGTAGAAAATATTACTTCATTTGTCAATTGAATAAGACCATTACAATTACAAAAATATTCTGCTGCTAGGGCAATTATATTCAGAAATACGCTCCATTGTAGATTTTGGAAATTACTTCTACTTTGGTTTTTAGAATTGCAATCTCTAAATGAAGTAGTTTATGATGATCCACTACTTGTCTGAAATGATATACAGCAGGGGTAGTCAACCTTTTTATACCTACCACCCACTTTTGTATCTCTGTTAGTAGTAAAATTTTCTAACCGCCCACCGGTTCTACAGTAATGTGCCATGTATCATTGTCTGCACATGCCTCTCGCACATCATGGATTGGGTTTGGGGGGGGGCACTGGCTACCAGCTCTGCTTGTCTGTTACAGCTGGGTGGTGTAAGGGGAGATGTGTGAGCTATTCTGGGATGAGGCTCTTTTGTTTTTCGGTCACACTATAGCGCCATTTAGTTTCACTTATGTAATGTGAACTAAACTTATGCGCGGGCGATACAAATAGTATATTTTCAGAAATTTAAATTGTCACGGAGAATTTTATGAAAACCTAATGAAAATGTTTTTAAATAATGCTATGGATTTTTTTTAAAGTCAATTAAATTAAAAAAAAGGAAAGTGTTTCAGTATCGGACAAAACCCCTACCGCCCACCATGAAAGCTGGAATGCCCACTAGGGGGCGGTAGGGACCAGGTTGACTGCCACTGGTATAGAGTCTCCTGCTTGAGCAGGGGGTTAGACTAGAAGACCTCCAAGGTCCGTTCCAGCTTTATTCTGATTCTGATCTTGAGACTGCCTTTCAAGTATCTTATGAATCCCAAATCCTTGTGAACCACTTGTTTTGTTTTCAAAAATTAAAGCCCTTTTTTACCATTAATAAGCTGCTTGTTAATAATAAGTAGCGGAAAATCATACCTGGTTGAAAAGTTGATTGCATTTTAAGTAAGGCTTCACTGCAGTCTGTCAAAAGATACTTGGTTTTTCTGTGATAAATCCTCACCACTCCTAGCAAAAGGTGTCCCAAGGTACGAAGAGCAATTTTAAACTGGGGGAGGGAAAGTTGGTATTATTTATGGGAAAGATCACAATAGAATTTTCCTGGTTCTCATTTTTCTTAAAACCAGTCCAAGAGAGTAGCTAATGGTATCCCAATGGGAAGAGAGGGCATCACTTTTGGAAAATACTGGGTTAATCTTGTTGTGCTTAGGCATGAATGAATGATTTTGGGCCATTCACCAGGAGACTTGGAGTTCTAGTCCCACTTTAGGCATGAAAGACAGCTGGGTGACTTTGGGCCAATCACCAAGGGAAAGTGAGTTCTAGCCCCACCTTAGGCATGAAAGCTGGCTGGGTGACTTTGGGCCAATTATCAAAAGACAGTGAATTCTAGTCTTGCTTTAGGCATGAAAACCAGATGAGTGACCTTTAGGGCAATTACTCTCAGTCCACCTCACAGGGTTGTTGTTGTGGGGAAAATAGGAGTATTAGGAATGTTTGCTGCCTTGAATTACTTATAAAGGCAGGATAAAAATGAAATAATTAAAAATGACTCCATTTGCAGAGGCTGAAAGGGGTAATTTAGACCAATGAGTCCAAGCTCTTTAGTACAGGAATCCAATTTAACACATCCCTAACAGTTGGCTGTCTGCTCTGGATATATATCTAGTGAAAATATCTCTCTGGATAATTGGTTCTACCACAGAACTGCTCCTATTGTTAGGAACTGTTTCTTGATCGTAAGCTAGAATCTGCCTTCCTGTAACTTAAAAACATTATTCTATATCTTACATACTGAGGTGATAAAGAGTTCTTGACTTTCTTTGGTGTAACAATCCTTTTTAGTTTTGTTTTTTCTGAAAGACTAAACATATCCAGATCTTCAAGGTCTTGCTATAGAACTTCATTTACAATGCCACACCCAGTGCTGAATAAAAATAGGAGACATTACTTTTGGTGACATTTTATGAGAGCCATACCTTAGGGGAGAGCATTTTTTCAATGGTAGCTTCTAAATTGCATTCAAATATATGAGCCTTTGTGACTTTCTTATCCCAGTGAGCAGCCAGCCATATCTTGGACAAAGGCCCACGCTTATTTATAAGCAGATGCATGTAGAACATTTTGCCAGAAATCTGTTCCTTTACTTGGCAAGCTAGAGGGAAGAAAATATTTTAAATGTTGAACACATCGGTTTTTTGTAATTTTTCAAAGCTAAAATAAAAAAATGGCAATCTTAATTTGAAATAAATGATTTGCAAAAAAAGAGGAAACCCTTTCACTTGTATTTTCATGTTTTCATGCTTCAAGTTCTTTTAATCAAATGCATGACTTGTGTACAGTCTAGGTAACTGCTTAAAGTACTATTGGCTACTTGCATTTAGGATACATAATCTATATTGTTATAATGAATCTGTCTTCGTGCAACATTTATGTATTGAAACAGTTTCCAAATCAAACTAATAATATTGTTACTGAAAAACATAATTAGTTTTGGCAAAGTGAATATATTGAAACAATGTTTTCCTTGCTTCTGTCGCAAAAATAAGAAAATTGTTGTTTTCTCAATGAATTTCAGTTTATTTGAAATGTGAGTCCAATTTTATTCATGTGGCTTTAAGTAAGTAACTACAATAATCAAACATATTATGGTGTGCAAACATTTGTTTTTAGAAACCATGAAGAAAATACACACAAGAAATGAAATACAAGATGAGACTTCTGGGAGAGGTTTTTTAAAAAAAATAATCTTAAAGATACAGATGTAAGAATAGTTTGGGATGCAAGCAAAGCTTTCATGAGGTCACTTTATATAACATACAAGTAAACTCAAAACGAAGAGCTACCTATTTGGGGTAAGATAAAAAGAAGAAAAGAGTTAAAGAAATTTCCAGAGAAGACACATATTTCTGAACATATTAAGCTTCTCCAGCACTTTTCAACAGGAAAAGTTGGAGCTTAGTTGATAGTTGTTTAAGATGGCTGAATCAAGGGATGGTTTCAGAATAGGAGCACCATTACGTCTTTTAAAGACCAGGCCTGTTCCTTCGTCTGTGGTCCTTGTTAATAATTTAAATATATTTGCATAAAAGACCACAACCTCCAGTGAGCTTCTGGTGAGGCTTCAAGGCAAACTAGATATCCCCAGAGGAGTGGAGACAGCATTGCAGTGGATATAGGTGAATTTTGGCTAGCAAATTCTCTCTGGAAATAGGAGATATCATGAAATTGCCCATTTCTACTCTGGACAGTTGCTCCTTGTGAGTTGTTGTTTGGTCGCCAAGTCGTGTCCAACTCTTGCAACCCCATGGACCATAGCATGGCAGGCTCCCTTGTCCTCCACTGTCTCCTGGCATTTGTTTAAATTCATGTTTATTCATGGCACTATCTAACCATCTCCTCCTTTGCCATGCTGCGCAAAAATTTTGGTGCTCGGCAGAAAAATCATTTGCATTTTTTATGTTGCACTAAATCAGGTGTCCCGAAACTACGACCCCTGGGCAGGATACGTGCAATGAACGCTTGTGTTTTGCAGAGTCTCCCCCACTTCCGGGTCTTTTATTGCGGGTCGGAGTGGGGGCAGAAAATCCAACTTGGGGTCAGCCTCCTGGTGCAGGGCTTTGGGCGAAGCGCCGCTGGTGGCAAAGAGCCAAAGGGCCTTGTTCCAGTGGGACTGTATCGTGGCCTTGCACTGGCTGACCATCTGAGCCCGCTGAGCCTCCAGGCACCGGTACCTGGCCTTGCACTCCCGCAGGTCTTCCCTCTGCTTGTTCGGAGTCCTCAATGAGGTGTTTCTGCTGAGCCTCCTTCTCGGTCAGACGCAATTTGAACTGAGCTGTTTTGCCAACTCTTTCTCGTGGTGGCTGCTTAGGCTCCAACAACTGCTTCCTGTTGGGGCCCTAAGGAGCCCAGGCGGAGAGGTGAGGAGTCACTGGGAGGGGAGGGGCGAGTAGAAGCTGGCGAGGTGCCCGTCAACGTGAGTGACATCAAATTGGCCACGTCCACCCAGTCACATGACCACCTAGCCACGCCTACCCAGCTGGTCATTAGTAAATGATATTAGTGGTCCGCGGGATTTAAAATTACGAATTTAGGGCTGGCTTGAAATCATTAGTAATTTTAATTGGGGTATATCATAGTTTTATTTTTGTTTTTAAGTTTTACATTTGGCCAAATTGAATTAGTTTTTTAAATATATTTTTAATTTTATATTATATGTATAACTGTGTTTTATCTGGCTGGAAACCGCCCTGAGTCCTTTGGGAGAAGGGCGGTATAGAAATCAAATAAATAAATAAATAAATAAAGTGGTCCCTGAGGTCCGAAAAGTTGGTGACCCCTGGACTGGAAGACCTCCAGGCTCCCTTCTAGCCACTAAGATTCCATAATTCTAACTAAAGAACATTCCTTATGTATAAACACGGTTAACAAATGAGCTGTTCATTTGTTGGAAGTTTTCAAGGAAAGATCGGTCCCACCATTCGTTTTCAGGTGGAATAAAGATTCCTGCCTTGAGGCAGGGGGTCAGACTAGAAGACTAGCCTAAGTGTTTTAACTTAATTTTAATTCAATTTTAATGTATTAATTTATTTATAATTTTAAATGTTAAGGGTTTTGAGGACCATAAGGGGCGTGCATAAGCGCACAAACGTGCCTACCGTTCCTGTCCTATTGTTTTTCTTTTCTTCTTTCTATATATATGCTTATACCTCCTTATATTTACCCATATATGTTTATATACTATATAATCTTTTGTATGATTCCTACATATATTGTTGTGACAAAATAAAATAAATAAATAAATAAATAAATAAATAAAATATCGGTCTATGACCGTTTTAGTTAATTAGGCCTATTAAATATTTCGTTTTAAATGTATTTTAAATTTGGGATTTATACTGTGTATTTATGTGTTTTAAATAAGGCTCCTGAGTCCTTCGGGAGAAGGGCGGTATAGAAATTTAATAATAAAAATAATAATAAAGACCTCTGAGGTCCCTTCCAGCCCTAGGATGACTTTTTTTTTATAATTTTTATAATTATAAATTTGTCAGCCATCTCACAGGACAGCAACTCTTTGGGCAGTTTTATAAATTTTATACTATAAAATCAATCTCTGGTGATGGAGGCACATAAAAAAAAGGGATCAGCTTGTGAGGAAAGACGAGAAAGTAAAATAAGCTCTACCAAAAAAAAAAAAAAAAATTAGAACACGGGATGTGTGTATTTCGGGAGAGGAATCCACCCAGATTAACTTCCCCCAGGGGACTCCATATCCCATCATCCTCAGCCAGGGAAGAAGATAGAAAAGCTGCGGAAGGAAGCCTGAGGGACGGTTTTGGGGTTTTTTGTTTTTTTCCCCCTTCCTTCCTTCCCTTATTTGCCCAATTATTTCCTCTCTCGGCGGTAAAAATCGGATTAACGAAGGAAGCAAAGGCACTTGCTGAGGTGAATCGTTTCGAAATCCTGTCCTTCAGGGAGCAAAAAGGCAGAGAAAGTCACTTGCACGCGAGGGGGAAAAACAAACAAACAAACAAGCAGGATTTAATTAGTTGTATAGACTTTTAAGCATAAAAAAAATTCTCCTCAGGCGTTTTACAAGCCAGCTCTCACCTCCGGAATCTTCCCGCCCAAAAGCGCAAGCGAAGAGCGCATGCGTGTTTCTAAAAAGCCAAAGAGCGCCTCCCCGCGCTGGATTTAATATATTGCCGAGACCCGACGCGCACGCGCAGATGATTGCTGAGGCGAGTCGAGAGAAAGAGGCCGGATGAAAGGAAGGAGGGAGGGGCAGGAGGAGGAGGAGGAGCCTCGGGCTGTAATATTCGAACGGGGCGGGCGGGGCCTGAATGACGTCACCCAACTCCGAGTGTATTACAATCTTATTATACTATAGTTTATTTTGTGGCTAATTGTTAAGAAATGCCCGTATCAAGAGACGTTCGTTATGCAAATTAGGAAGACTGAAATAAGAGTAGAGTGGACAGTGGTGAAATCCAATTTTTTTTACCACCGGTTCTGTGGGCGTGGCTTGGTGGGTGTGGCATACTCCACGGGAGGGATACTGCAAAATCCCCATTCCCTCCCCACTCCTGGGGGAAGAATACTGCAAAATCCCCATTCCCTCCCTACTCCAGGGGAAGGATATTGCAAAATCCCCATTCCCTCCCCACTCCTGGGGGAAGGATACTGCAAAATTCCCATTCCCTCCCTACTCCAGGGGAAGGATATTGCAAAATCCCCATTCCCTCCCCACTCCTGGGGGAAGGATACTGCAAAATCCCCATTCCCTCCCTACTCCAGGGGAAGGATACTGCAAAATCTCCATTCCCTCCCCACTCCAGGGGAAGGATACTGCAACATCCCCATTTTCTCCCCACTCCTGGGGGAAGGATACTGCAAAATCCCCATTGCCTCCCCAATCCTGGATGCTGCAAAATCTCCATACCTACCCCATTCTGGGGCCAGCCAGAGGTGGTATTTGCCGGTTCTCCAAACTACTCAAAATTTCCGCTACCAGCTGGCTTTCATGGCTAGGGCAGAACTAGAACTCATCATCTCCTGGGGATTGTCCCAAAATTAACCAGTTGGCTTTTATGGCTAACAAAAGCGGGCTGGGTGACTTTGGGCCAATCACCAGGAGATGGTGAGCTCTAGTCCCGCCCTAGGCATGAAAGCCAGCTGGGTGATTTTGGGCCAATCACGAGGAGACAGTGAGTTCTAGTTCCGCCTTAGACATGAAAGCCAGCTGGGTGCCTTTGGGCCACTCCCTCTCTTTCAGACCAACCCACCTCACAAAGCTGGCTGAGGGATTCTGGGAGTTGAAGTCCACAAGTCTTAAAGTTGCCAAGGTTGGAGACCCCTGGTATAGAGCAGTGGTGGCGAATCTTTTTAGCACTGAGTGCCCAAGCCCAGCGCTGGAAACTTGCAGATCAGCTGGCTGGCGCACATATGCCTGTTTTTTGGCAGTTTTGGGGCATTTTTAGGTTGTTTTCAGGTCATTTTGGGAGCTGTTTCCAGGCCGGTTTCCCGGTGCCCGTGAAGACCAGCTGGCTGATGCACTGGAAACCAAAAGAGCAGCTGGTGATGGCGTGTGTGCCCACAAAGAGGGCTCTGTATGTCACCTCTGACACGTGTGCCATAGATCTGCCATCACGAGTCTCCTGCTTGTGCAGGGAGTTGGACTAGAAGACCTCCAAGGTCCCTTCCAACTCTGTGATTCTCACTTGGGCTCCCTTCTCCAGCCAGACAGCCAGCCAGCCAGTCCGTCCCTGGCCTCATTCCATATTGTACCCTGTTCATTTTATGGCTGTTTCTGCGGGTTGCTTGACTCATGGGAATCTCCCTGCTGGGCATCGGACTTGGCAGTCTGGATCCCATCCTGCAGACTGAGGAATGAGGTCAGGGCAGTTCAGCCGAGTGGAAAGGCAGCAGCGGCTTCGAAGCCGCGTCAGCAGAAGAGGAGAGGAAAAAGCCCGGAGCAGCTGGTGCCTCTGCCATGAAAAGTCAGATGCTCAGTGCCGGGTGACGTTTTCCTGGCAGAGAGCTGGCATCGCCCGTATGACGCTCCAGCAATGTAATTACCGGCGTGGCAGAGTCCAGATGGCTGCTAGGGGGCAGCAGGGGGACTGACTGAGCTCTGGGTCATCTGGCTGGGTATGTCTAGTTTAATGAAAAGAAGGACCAGGGGAGACATGATAGCAGTCTTCCAATATCTCAGGGGTTGCCACAAAGAAGAGGAAGTCAAACTATTCTCCAAAACACCTGAGGGTAGAACAAGAAGCAATGGGTGGAAACTAATCAAGGAGAGAAGCAACTTAGAATTAAGGAGAAATTTCTTGACAGTCAGAACAATCAATAAGTGGAACGACTTGCCTGCAGAAGTTGTGAATGCTCCAACACTGGAAATTTTTAAGAAAATGTTGGATAACCATCTGACTGAGATGGTGTAGGGTTCCTGCTTAGGCAGGGGGTTGGACTAGAAGGCCTCCAAGGTCCCTTCCAATTCTGTTGTTATGTTATGTTATGTTATGTTATGTTATGTTATGTTATGTTATGTTATGTTATGTTATGTTATGTTATGTTATGTTATGTTATGTTATGAATGCTCCAACACTGGAAATTTTAAAGAAAATGTTGGATAGCCATAAAATGGTGTAGGGTTTCCTGCCTGGGCAGGGGGTTGGACTAGAAGACCTCCAAGGTCCCTTCCAACTCTGATATTATTATTATTATTATTATTATTATATCTCCATTTGGTCAGCCCTGCCAGGCGCTCCTTGTTGTGTCTTGCCCGCCCTCAGAGCAGCCGGGGCCTTCTTACCTGCTCCCGCACACTGAGGAATGTATGCCTCCCGGTCCCAGTCCTGGCTCCATGCCCACACAAACTGCAGAAGAAGGAGCATCTCCCTGCCCCAGCCCTGACTCCATGCCCAGGCAAACGGAGCAGCTAGACCCCTCCCCCTCCTCCACAGCAGGTGAGCCTGAGGAGGGTTTACTCCCAAGAACAGCTGATTGGAGTGACCCTCGCATCAGAAGATTGGAGAGGCGGAGGCTACAGAGGGAAGGGAGGGGCAGGCCTTAATGAGTGCTGAGTCATGGAGCCACACCCCAGGGCCTATATAAAGGAGCTACTTTCTGGCAGTCTCTGAGTCAGGCAAAAAGTCAAACTTATCTTGCTGAAGTCACTTACTGGTCTCCTGCCTGCTCTGAGGACTTTGCTAGGACTTTGGGCAGAGCTGCAGAGGCACGCCTGATTTGGATTTCCCGGACCCAGCCGTCAGCGGAGGAGTGGGACACGACACTCCTTGGCGGAGGTTTTGTTTTGCAGAAGGAAAAGCAACAGCGAACCTGGGGCCCGACTGGATGGATAGAAATGGCTGGGAGAAGCTGGTCCCTCAGGTAATCTAATCCCAAACCACAAAGATGGCTTTAAAGATGACAAGCAGCACAACACCTTGAATTGCATCCAGAAACACACCTTTTGCGCGCTTTTGGGTGGGTGGGGGAGATATCTTTTCAAGATTCCTTTCAAGAGTCCTTCCTTTCAAGAGTCCATCCAAGATTCCAGAAAGCGTCCTTTCAAGATTCCAACCTTTCAAAATTCCGTTCAAGATTTCGTTCTTTCAAGATCTCTTTCTTTCAAGATTCTACCCTGTCTAGATTCCTTCTCTTCAATAATCTATCCAAGATTCCTTTCAAGATTATTTCAAGATTTCATTCTTTCAAGATCCCTTCCTTTTGATTCCTTCCTTTCTAGACTCCTTCCCTTCATTAATCTATCCAAGATTCCAGAAAATCATCCTTTCAAGATTATTTCAAGATTTCGTTCTTTCAAGATTTCGTTCTTTCAAGATTCCTTCCTTTCTAGGTTCCTTCCTTTCAAGACTCCTTCCTTTCAAGATTCCTTCCCTTCAATAATCTATCCAAGATTCCAGAAAGTCACCCTTTCAAGATTATTTCAAGAGTTCATTCCTTCAAGATTCCTTCCTTTCTAGATTCCTTCCTTTCAAGACTCCTTCCTTTCAAGATTCCTTCCCTTCAATAAACTATCCAAGATTCCAGAAAGTCACCCTTTCAAGATTATTTCAAGAGTTCATTCCTTCAAGATTCCTTCCTTTCTAGATTCCTTCCTTTCAAGACTCCTTCCTTTCAAGATTCCTTCCCTTCAATAAACTATCCAAGATTCCAGAAAGTCACCCTTTCAAGATTCTTTCGAGACTCCATCCTTTTCAAAATTCCTTTCAAGATTTTGTTCTCTCGAGATTCCTTCCTTTTAAGATTCCACAGAAATTTCCAGAAAGGCATCATTTCATGATCCCACCCTTTCAAGATTCCTTTCGAGATCCCATCCTTTCAAGATTCAAGGGTGCTGTCCTAGGTTCCCAAATTGTCTTTTTCCCCCCAAGGTTACTACCTCCAACCTCTTCTATTTTCCTTAATTCGTTCTTTTTTTAAAATTTGCATTTATATCCCGCCCTTCTCCGAAGACTCAGGGCGGCTTACACTATGTCAAGCAATAGTCTTCATCCATTTGTATATTATATACAAAGTCAACTTATTGCCCCCAACAATCTGGGTCCTCATTTTACCTACCTTATAAAAGATGGAAGGCTGAGTCAACCTTGGGCCTGGTGGGGCTTGAACCTGCAGTAATTGCAAGCAGCTGCTGTTAATAACAGACTGTCTTAGCAGCCTGAGCCACCAGAGGCGCAGACTGCTTTCATCCAGCCCCACCCGCCATATTGGTGGGCATGTGAGCTCAGCTCCAGCCAGCTGATTTTCGGGCATTCTGGACCCACCGGAAGTCAGGATACATGCTGTTTCCGGCCTCCAGAGGGCATCCGAGGGGAGTGGAGAAGGCTGTTTTCGCCCTCCCCAGGCTCCCAGAAAGGCTCTAGAGCCTGGGGATAGTGAAAAACTGGCCTACTGGGTCCACCGTGCCATCGCGTGCCAAAAGCGGGGGGAGCTCAAGGGTGTGTGTCATGCGGGCATGTGCAGGAGTGGGTGGGGGGCATAGAATTATGGGTGTGGGCATGCGCACGCACAACCCCTCAGAACTCCCTGTGCTTTTGGCACATGATGGCAAAAAAGGTTAGCCATCACTTACATACACTATTTCAGATAATTAGCTGTCTAATCTCTTCTTAAAAACTTCCAGTGTTGGAGCATTCACAACTTCTGGTGGCAAGTCGTTCCACTGATTAATTGTTCTCACTGTCAGGAAATTCCTCCTTAGTTCTTGGTTGCTTCCCTCCTTGATCAGTTTCCATCCATCCGCTTCTTGCCTTGCATTTACGTGCCATTTGATTGGACAACCATTTATCCAGGATGGTGTAGGGTCTCTTCCTTGAGCAATAGGTTGGACTAGAAGACCTCCAAGGTCCCTTTCCAACTCTGCTACTCTGCTACCTGTTTTATCAAAATCTCAGGCCACGCAGGGTCCACTACCCAGGGGTAAATGGGGAAGACCAGACCAATGGCTATTCTTCTGAGACCTCTCAGAGGTATTTGCGTTGCCTTTTGCTATTCAGAGCAGGGGTCTCCAACCTTGGTCCCTTTAGCTGGCTGAGGGACTCTGGGAGTTGAAGTCCACAAGTCTTAAAGGGACCAAGGTTGGAGACCTCTGATTCAGAGCATCAAATTTCTCCCTGCGTTTGAAAGAGGCTTTGGTCAAAATGAAAAAATGGCAATGAAATGGTTTAAACACTAGGGTTCTTCTCAAATGCCCCAAACTGGCTCACTCAGATATGATTTTCCAGCCTGCGTTGGCCGAGCTATTCGAGAATGACGGGATATGTAATGCAACGCATCTAGGGTGAATCTGGCAAACGTTATTCTACATAGCTGCTATGAAGGCTTAATGTGAGCTGAGTCATCTATTCAAATAAAGTGAGTGGTTTGGAGAGATACCAGTGCAAGATATTAATTAGATGTAATAAAATAGAGATGCTGTACAGAAATTGCTCAACCTGGGAGAGATTTGTTTTGAGGGCCCCTTTATTCTGAATTAGATAAAGCTTTCCTTCTTTATTTCTCATTCCCATCCCTTCCTTCCTTCCTCTTTCCCTCCCTCCCTGAACTTCCTCCCTCCCTAAACTTCCTCCCTCCATCTTTCCTCCCTCCCTCCCTTCTCATTCCCATCCCTCCCTCCCTTCTTTCTCATTCCCATCCCTTCCTTCCTCTCCCTCCCTCCCTGAATTTCCTCCCTCCCTCCATTTTCCCTCCCTCTCTCCCTTCTCATTCCCATCCTCCTCCTCCTCTCTCCCTTCTCATTCCATCCCTTCCTCCCTTCTTTCTCATTCCCATCCTTCCTTCCTCCTCTCTCTCCCTCCTGAATTTCCTCCTCCTCCATCTTCCTCCCTCCTTTCCTCTCCCCTCTCTCTCTCCCTTCCTCCTGAACTTCCTCCCTCCCTAAACTTCCTCCCTCCATCTTTCCTCCCTCCCTCCCTTCTCATTCCCATCCCTCCCTCCCTTCTTTCTCATTCCCATCCCTTCCTTCCTCTCCCTCCCTCCCTGAATTTCCTCCCTCCCTCCATTTTCCCTCCCTCTCTCCCTTCTCATTCCCATCCCTCCCTCCCTCTCTCCCTTCTCATTCCATCCTCCTCCTCCCTCCTTCCTTCCTTCCTCCTCCCTTCTTTCTCATTCCCATCCCTTCCTTCCTCTCTCTCCCTCCCTGAATTTCCTCCCTCCCTCCATCTTCCCTCCCTCCTTTCCTCTCCCCCCTCTCTCTCTCCCTTCCTCCTGAACTTCCTCCTCCTAAACTTCCTCCTCCATCTTCCCTCCTTCCTTCCTTCTCATTCCCATCCTTCCTCTCTCTCCCTCCTGAATTTCCTCCTCCTCCTCCATTTTCCTCCTCCTCCCTTCTCATTCCCATCCTCCTCCTTCTCATTCCCATCCCTTCCTCTCTCTCCTCCTGAATTTCCTCCTCCTCCATTTTCCTCCTCTCTCCCTTCCTCTTCCTCCTCCTGAACTTCCTCCTCCCTCCATCTTCCTCCTCCTTCCTCCCTCCCAGAATTTCCTCCTCCCTCCATCTTCCTCCTCCTTCCTCTCCCCTCTCTCCTCCCTCCTTCCTCCTCCTTCCTTCCTTCCTTCCTTCCTTCCTCCTTCCTTCCTCCCTCCTCTTCTATCTTCCTTCCTTCCTTCCTTCCTTCTTCCTTCCTTCCTTCCTTCCTTCCTTCCTTCCTCCTCCCACTTCTATCTTCCTTCCTTCCTCCTTCCTCCTCTCTCCTCCTCCCTTTCTTCCTTCCTTCCCTCACTCTTTCCCTCCCTCCCACTTCTATCTTCCTTCCTTCCCTCCCTCCCTCTTCTACCTCCCTCCCTCCCTTTCTTCCTTCCTTCCCTCCCTCTTTCCCTCCCTCCCTCTCTCTTCTACCTTCCTTCCTTCCTTCCTTCCTTCACCTTTTTGGAGTACAGCTGTCTTTTAAAAACACCTGAGCCTGTGCATTAGGAATTGTCAGACAGACTATTGTGTCTTGCCCGCCCTCAGAGCAGCCGGGGCCTTCTTATCTGCTCCCGAACACGGAGGAATGTATGCCTCCCGGCCCCAGTCCTGGCTCCATGCCCAGACAAACTGCAGAAGAAGGAGCACGTCCCGGCCCCAGCCCTGACTCCATGCCCAGGCAAACGGAGCAGCTAGACCCCTCCCCCTCCTCCACAGCATGTGAGCCTGAGGAGGGTTTATTATCAACAGCTGATTGGAGTGACCCTCGCATCAGAAGATTGGATAGGCGGAGGCAACGCAAGGAAGGGAGGGGCAGGCCTTAATGAGTGCTGAGTCATGGAGCCACACCCCATGGCCTATATAAAGGATCTGCTTTCTGGCAGTCTCTGAGTCAGGCAAAGTCGAACTTATCTTGCTGAAGTCACTTTCTGGTCTCCTGCCTGCTCTGAGGACTTTGCTAGGACTTTGGGCAGAGCTGCAGAGGCACGCCTGATTCGGATTTCCCTGACCCGGCCGTCAGCGGAGGAGAGGGACACGACACAGACACAGACAAATATACATACACAACTTGCTGCTTGCAGGTTCACACATTTAAAATTGCAATTTACCTCGCTCAAATTGGCAAGTAATTTTATTTTGTAAATAAAATATCTGGATGCTCTTATGTGTCCATCACATATACAGACATAAGAGGAGGAATCCAATTCTTCTGCCTTTTGTTTGGAAAATGAAGGGCAACTTGTTGAACTGGATGCAGAGACTATTATGTGCAAACACTTTTTTCTTTGTAGGCACAAACTGTTTCTCTCCCTTGGGAACTTGCTGATGTGTAGAACCATGACTGGCTCGCTGAGGAATTCTGGGAGTTGAAGTCCAGCTATCTTCAAGTGGGCATATTGCATGGATGGCTGGGGAATTCTGGGAGTTGAAGTCCACCCATCTAAGGGGCACAGTGCATAGCTGTCTGAGGAATTCTCGGAACTAAAGTCCACCCATCTTCAAGTAGCCACAATGCATTGCTGCCTTGCTGATGTGTGGAAACATGATTGGCTGGCTGAGGAATTCTGGGAACTGAAGTCGACCCAACTTCAAGAGGCCAAGCTGCATGGCTGGTTGGGGAAATTC